>NC_091432.1:53931323-54231323 GCF_964237555.1 Oryctolagus cuniculus | reverse complement strand
AGCTGGGGAGGGGAGGAGCTGGCTCCTGAGAGCCACGCCTAGGAGCTGGGAATGCGTGCTGAGTGGGGAACACATCGGCGTCTGCAGTGCTCTCCCCTGCGCTGAGCTGCCTACCGTGACGTAACTTGTGCCTCTGCTTACAAAGGGAGACCCATGAAGAACTCTCCCCGCGAAGTCTCCCTGGGTGCCTGATCTGACCCCGGCACCAGGCACCCTGTACACCCTCTGCCCAGAAAGAGCACATCCATATTGCAGTGATCTCTGTATGGTTCTGATCCACTGTTAGCCTGGGTGCTCCTCTACTTCAGAGACACCTTTGACATCTACCTGCCAGAAAACCCAGTGGGTGCTCAAAACAATGTACAAACCATTGAGTTCACACATTCTGGGCATTCCGAGAGTCATGGACTGGGGAAGCCAAATCATACTAACAAGTGGCTGACACCGACTGACTTCCAGCTCCTGTGTCCAGGAGCCACACTGCGTTTCTGACCTCGATCACTTTGTTGTGTCCTCCTGACAATACCACCCAGAAGGGAAGCTTACTAACATTTGGGGCAACTGAGGCTTAGAGGATTTAAGGATCTGAAGCAAAGTTTTGCAGCTGGTGAGTGAGGTGAGCAACAGAGCTGGCATCTGAACTGGCTGTCTGGGCCCAGAGCCTGACCTGCCCCTCTGAAGTGCTTCTCGGAGTCACTTGGACGTTGGTTGGGAGGTTTGTGGAGGGGTGGAGGGAGGAAGCAGGAAGGAGGGCACCCACTGTTTTGTACTAACAGGGTGGAGGCAGTGGCCAGCTGGTCACCCCACCTCCCGCCTGGTGTGGCACAGCCCATTGGCTCACACAGACACCAGGCCCTCCGCTGGTTCTGGCCAGGAATGTGGAATCATTGACAGCCCCTGCTGCAGGTGGGGGCTGGCAAAAAACAACCTTGGAAACTGCAGTGCGCAATGAAAGGCACATCACCTTTCGGTGGGAAAGCTGGCAGCCCCCCCCCCCCAATTTTAGATCTGCATATCCTTTAAAATTTTAAATTTTTTAAAAAATTTTTGAAAGGCAGAGAGAGACAGAGACAGAAAGATTTCCCATCTGCTGATTTGCTTCCCAAATGCCTACAATACCCCAGATGGAAACTAGGAGCCAGGCACACCATCTGGGTCTCCTATGTGGGTGGCCGGGCGCAAGTACTTGAGTCATCAATTGCTTCCTCCCAGGGTCTGCACACCCTGTGACTTAACAACTTAATTTCTAGGATTTATGGAGCGGAAACTCTCGCAAAATCATTCAGAAACATAGGTAGACATTTGTGACAACATTGTGAACAATTCACAAGATCTGTTAAAAAGATTCAAGAAACTGATCAGGAGAAGTCTCTGCAAGTTTGAATTCCTGCAGACACTTCTGTCCATGATTTGGTGACTGGTTTACCAACCTTTCTTATACACACTGTTTTTCTAAAATGGAGATATGTTTACATACCAGATACACACATATGTAGGTTTTACAGACTTTGTATATTGCATACACTGCTCTCCAATTGCCTTTGCTCACTCAGCATGTTATAGAAGGCCTCCCTTTCATGCCAACATACATGAAAGTCACCTGTTGACCCCACAGTATTTGCTTCGGGATGTGGAATCTTTTCTCTTAACAAACACCTTCTTGGAAGATACTTGAGTTGAAGTGAATACAATGCATTATCACGTGGTTCCAGCCAGGACACGGCTCAAGAGAAAAAGCCTGCCCTAGAAACTGCTCATCCTCATCAACTGTGTTTACCTGGGACTTCGTACCCATTTCTCAGAATCATGCAGAGTTCTCCAACTGTCCCTCTCCTCCTTTACTTTTCTACTGGACTAAGGCATGGAGACTTATACACAGCCAGAATCACAAAGTCAAGCCAAAGTTGGAATTTAGAGGCACAATGGGCTCAAACGTTGTGTTCCACAGGGCTGTGGAACAGCACATTCGCACAGACGATGTCCTCACCCTTAGGACAAAGCTGTTGTCCTTGACAGAAACCGAATACCCTCGCCAACCTGAGGCCACACCTGGAGCTTGTCAGCCCTGAGCACCACTATTCCCCTCACAGCTCATTCTCACCAGCACCCAATCAGACACACACGGCCACAGGACGAGGCAATCCATGGCAGGGGGAGGGCATGAGCAGGTGCAGCCGCCTGACACCATGCCCTGGCCTCAAAACACCAGGGGCTGGGGGCCGCAGGGAACATCCACATGCCCTCAGCTCCCGGTCTAATCCCAGGATCCCCGCAGCAGGTGGCTGGGAACCAGGGCGAAGCCAGCGAGGGCCCAGTGTTAATCCCCCCTCAACTGCAGCGCGCTCACACAGGCGGGTCCATAAGCCCTGCCACACCAGCGTCTCCTCAGCCTCGTCCAGCGGAGGCTCCTGGCCCCGCGGGAGCAGCCATGACACTGCATCACAGGGGAGCTGAGCCCTGTCTGCCACCTGCCCTGTTCAGGCGCCCTCACTCAGCGGCGGGGCTGACTTGGAGCCCCCAGCCCCCGGGCGCAGCAAGACTCCCCAGGAGGCAGACACTTTGGGAACTAATCAGACCTTCCCCTCCCACCTTCCGGTTTGCTCTCTGTACAGGCTGTGGCCACACTTTAACATCTCGCCCCTCCCCACTCCCCCCCGCCCCCACCCCACCGCACCTCCACACAAATCACAGGCCAGGAGTCTCCCAACACAGACGCCTCTGCTTTCACACTTGCAGGGAATTCCACAGTCACTGCCTTCCAGCCGGAAGGCCCTGGCGGTACTGGTCCCCTCCAGAACAAGGCAGTCACCGAGTTCCTCCTGTCTACCCTGTGGCCTGTGTGGGTGGCGGATCTGGCCCTCCCGTGGCCTCCTAGGCACTGACCAGTGTCTCAGGTGGCTGTACACGGCAGACCCCATTGCTTCAAACCAAGTGTGTTCCGCTGGGAAGACAGCCAGACCCACTCCCTCCTGTCCCAGACCAATGGGAGACCCACAGGAGAAAGGCAGGATGCGCTTTCCCAGGGCCTGCGAGCTGTATCTTCATTAGAGGCCAGAGTCTTTAAAAATAGCGACTAATTGGTTGGCTAACTGGGCCAGGCTCTCCCTAGGTGAGGACACAGCTCTAAATAAAAGCCTCCTATTTGTGCAAAAAGGCTCGTCCGCTCTCCAGTTTTCTCCCTCGCCGCGGCCCTCCCGGGCCCCCTGTCACTCAGCTCAGCTACCCGGTGGCACCAAAGCCGCCCCCCAGACACATCCAATCACATCACCCTGGGCTGACGCGAAATGACAAGCCACATGCCCTTCTCCCTCTCACACGTGAGTGCAAACCCAGAACAGCACCTGGTGCAGATGGGGTGGAATTTCTAGACAGGCACAGTGTTACCGTCTATAGCTACTGTCGGCAGTTCCCACGAGCCCGCCCGGGTTACCTGGCCTATTCGCTCACATGCCAGCACTTGAAGAAGGGAGGAAGAGGGGCTTCTGGGGGAGTCCCTTTCATTGCATTCAGCTGGGAAACTCAGAGTGTGCCTATTTAGCTCCTCTTTACAGGACATGGAGGCTGAACAGCACCCGATTTTGTCCCTGGAAACAGCCAATCTGCCTTGAGGAGAAAGTTCCCGCAGCACACAGGGCGGCTCAAGGCCGACTGCAGAAAGCGTCAGGTGGCACAACTGTGGGGCGGGACAGTGGTGACAGCGCTCCCCCCTCCACACTGCTTGGAAGGCAACCTGGTCTTTGCAGCTTCCTTCTCAGAAAAGGCAGCTCTGCGTGGCTGGGGAGGTGGCGCCTAAGCCCCAGCTCGAGTGGCTTAGGACCAGGGCGAGCCACTGGGAAGGGAAGATGGTAGAACAGAAGGACTCCAGGGTCCTGGGAACTGGCCTCGAGCCCCTGACTCTGGACAAGCTGCCCTGACAAGGAGCAAGACTCGCAGCGGGGAACACACCTTGGCATCACTGCCACATGACGTCCCTGGCACCAGCAGCTTGCAAAGTATCCAGTCTGTTCTCCAATGCCCCGCAGGATTGTGCAGTGAGCACCACGTGTCCCAGGTGCCCCTCTGAGCCAACCCACTGAGCTCAGATCCCAAGGGCCCGAGAAGACATCAAGACAGCTTTGATGAGTGCCTGCCTCTGGGTTCCTCAGATCGATCACATCCCTCCAATTTCCTGCATCCTTGGGACTGTCTTACACAGGGGTGTGGATTATGCCCTGCCCAAGGGTGCATGGAAGGCACTTCAGAAAGCTCATGGGAAAATGGAATTAAAAGTTAATGTTGGTGTCCGGGCCGGCGCCGCAGCTCACTGGGCTAATCCTCCGCCTTGCAGCGCCGGCACACCGGGTTCTAGTCCCGGTCAGGGCACCGGATTCTGTCCCGGTTGCCCCTCTTCCAGGCCAGCTCTCTGCTGTGGCCAGGGAGTGCAGTGGAGGATGGCCCAAGTGCTTGGGCCCTGCACCCCATGGGAGACCAGGAGAAGTACCTGGCTCCTGCCATCGGATCAGTGCGGTGCGCCGGCCGCAGTGCACTGGCCGCAGCGGCCATTGGAGGGTGAACCAACGGCAAAAGGAAGACCTTTCTCTCTGTCTCTCTCTCTCTCACTGTCCACTCTGCCTGTCAAAAAAAAATAAAATAAAAAAAAGTCAATGTTGGTGTCCAAAACTTTGAAATCCATGCATGGGAAGAGTCTTCAAAAAAAGTTATGGAATGTATTATTAAAAAATTACCCATGGAGGGGCCAGCACTGTGGCGTAGCGAGTAAAGCCACTGCCTGCAGCGCCAGTTCAAGTCCCGGCTGGTCCACTTCCGATCCTGCTCTCTGCTATGGCCTGTGAAAGCAGTAGAAGATGGCCCAAGTCCTTGGGCCTCTGCACCCACATGGGAGACCAGGAAGAAACTCCTGGATCCTGGCTTCAGATCAGCACAGGTCCCACCGTTGCTACCATCTGGGGAGTGAACCAGTGGATGGATGACATCCCCCCACCCCGCCTCTGCTTCTCTGTAACTCTGCCTTTCAAATAAAATAAGTCTTTAAAAAAATTACCCATAGATTTCAAAAATCTTTGCAACAAAATATACTTAGCTTTTAATTCCATTTCCCACAGACTTTTTGAAGTCCCTTTGGACACCCTTTATCACATCATGGGCACAAGACTGCATGGGCAGCACGGCGATTCTGGGCGCACAATTCCTGCACTCTTGGGAAAGCTGGCACCTGCTCACAGCACGACAGTGCAAGCAGCTGTCCCCTGTCCCATGTGCGCTCCTCGCATCTTTGAGGTCTGTTCTCGTACCTGCCCATCACCCTCAGGGTCTCCATTGCCCCCACACACAACCTGCCATGGCTGCCCCACACTCGGAAGGTGTGTGTTGCCGCTGCGTGTGCCCCTGGGCTCTCTGCCTGCACCCGTGTGCTCACAGGTGTGCTCACCCACAGGGTTCTGTGGAGCAAAGCTGCAGCAGGGTGCAATGACACTCACTTTTCTGTGGCTTGAGGACAAAGGCTTTTCCCCTAATTCTTGGCTCTGCCACTTGTTTCTCCTGCCCTTTCCACTCCAGAGCTTCTGTTCAGGCCTCTGTCCCTCATCAGGCCCCAGACACAGGCTCAGATCTGCAATGCTCTACAGCCACATCCTGTGGCCACCTGGTTTTTGTTCTGCTTCCCTCTCTTTATTCTCCCTTGGAAAGCTGGCCTCTCTCCCTTCCTGACCTCAGTGCAGCCTGCCCTTGCTTCGTAGGCTTCTGTACTTCCAGGGCTCAGAGGTGGGAAAACTGTTAGCTCAGGGAAAGATGAGGACACCAAAGCACCCCCAGCTCACTGGAAACAAACTCACCCCAGCAGCGCCCTTGGCCTGGCACTGCACAGCCCTCCCCGTCTCCTCCCAGGCCCTCTTGAATGCTGGCTGCAGGGAATGTCAGCCAGCTCCCAACACTGACAACTGAGCCACACACAAGCAAAGAGACCCATCAGCCGCCACCCAAGGCAGCGCCAGCTTCCTGCTATCAGCAGAGTCCTCTTCCAGCAATGGGGCCAAAGGAGGTGACGGGAGACCCTGATGCCCTTGGCAGGCCAGGGGTGCGGAGGGCATCTGGGAGGCTGGGTCCTGGCAGTCCCCATACAGGGGGCACAGGGTTCCTGCTGACCATGCCCTCATGTCTCTTTCAGAAGGGAAAGAGCAGCCGAGTTGCCTCTGACCAGTGATTCCAACAGGACCTTCCAGCCTGAGCTGCACCACGGTTTTCCTCCTGTGCAATCATCCTCCACAGTTAGGATTCTGTCATTGCATAAAATCCAGGCCACCTTTGTCCTAAGCAGCAGGCAAGTGACAGAAGCGTCACAGCAGGACCAGAGCCGGATGATACCTGGAAGGCACAGCCAGCCGTCCTTCCTGTAGGCCTGTGGGTCCCACTCACGGTGCTCTTGCTCTCAAGCTACATGGCCAGGGCTGGGATGATAAAACAGCCTCAGCCGCCCCAGAGGAACCGGGGATTTCCCTGTCTGGTATCCCCCAGTCAATACACTTGGGACTGGCTCATCCGCCTTTCAAGCTGAGCTGGGGGCACCCAATGACCATAGAGCTTAATGTCACCGCTGTTTCTGATGCTGAGCACGCAGGGGACAGAGCCTGTTACCCAACTGCACCTGTCGGGAAGACAGCGTGGGACCTGGGGAAAAGCGCGAGGCCAGGGGTGCAGAGTGAGGCACAGAAGAAGCAGGAGAATCCGCTCCCTTCTGCCCAGGGTCTGCAGTGTGGGCCCCTGGGCAGGCAGGGCACGAACACAGTGGAGCACTCACGTGGCTCCTCTTGCCTTCTTCGTCTCCCACAGACGTGATGACTGTCTCCGAGAAGACCGTCTGTCCCGTGTGGTTGTTGGTTACCTAGAGGGGAGAGGTACACTGAGAGTGAAACAGAGGGAGGGTGGGCAAATCCCACACACTGGTTAATTTTTAGTGTCCTCCGTCCGTCCCCCAATTCTGAAGCGAGCGCACAAGGTGAACAGTCAGACGCCCACTGCCCCCTTTCGGCCCGAGTCCTGCTATGCCCAGCAGCCCTGAGGTGCAGTGAAGGAGGTACTGGCAGAGTGTCTTGGAGCTGGGGGGGGGGGGGGGGCGGGGGCGGGGCTCGGCGCAGAACCTGCCCCCGGCACCTGCTGAGCGACCACAGCCACTGCTGTAATTCCAGGGGCACATCCCTCACCAGCGTTCTCCGTGACAAATGACAGGGCTGGGGCTGTGCACATCTTTCTTTTTTTTTTTTTTTTTTTTTTATTTTATTTTTATTTTTTTTGACAGGCAGAGTGGACAGTGAGAGAGAGAGACAGAGAGAAAGGTCTTCCTTTGCCGTTGGTTCACCCTCCAATGGCCGCCGCGGCCGGCGCGCTGCGGCCGGCGCACCGCGCTGATCCGATGGCAGGAGCCAGGAGCCAGGTGCTTTTCCTGGTCTCCCATGGGGTGCAGGGCCCAAGCACCTGGGCCATCCTCCACTGCACTCCCTGGCCACAGCAGAGGGCTGGCCTGGAAGAGGGGCAACCGGGACAGAATCCGGCGCCCCGACCGGGACTAGAACCCGGTGTGCCGGCGCCGCTAGGCGGAGGATTAGCCTAGTGAGCCGCGGCGCCGGCCTTGTGCACATCTTTCATAGAAGCCAGCAGGCCTCCCCGGCAGCAGCCCCACTCCTCACTCTCGTGGATGGTTTCCTGTCATCAAAAGTGCACGGATTGTCCCAGTATTTCTCCCTGACTCTGTAACCAGGTGCAGGGGCAGACACCTCGTGTGGAGCGCAGGTGATCCCTGTCCCGGCAAAGGGCTTGTCCACCACCTGGCTTGACCCAAGAGCTATGGCCTCTGTGTTCTTTGCAAGTGTTTCCTTCTCTGATTCATAATTTTATCATTTCTACATATTTTCCAAGTGCCAGCCAGCTCTCAAATCACAGGAGTCTGAAGCTGGAACAGAATGGAAAATTCAGCCTGGTCTGCAGAAGTGAATCAGGTCCCAGTCCTGAGGAGGTAGGGACTAAGCCTTCGTGACCATGGTTTTCTATCTTCACCTAAAAAATTCTTCTCCCCAGAAAATACAAGGTATCTCCTCCTCTCTCCCCGCTTTCCACAGGATACACCATTGTCAGAATTTGTAAAATTCTACAGTCTCGTAGGGATGGGTTGCATGACTTCTCGGGGCCTTAATTATATGCCTATATATGTGTAACCTCCAGGAGGATGACATATGGTTTCCGAATGTGTCACCACTGCAGAGCCTGTCTCTCATGAAGCACTGCACAGAAGCGGTGCCCGGGGGAACCCACCTGACAACTTCTGCTCTCTGCAGTAAGCCAGCGACAATAGGAAGAACATTTGCTTTTTTTTTTTTTAATTTTTTTTTATACTTGCTTTTGCCCAGCACTTGCTGGTCTACTAAAAGCTTTCATATGCTTGACGTTACATGATCCTTACCCCTCAGTAATGTAGCGGTCCATATCCTTCTTTCATAAATGCAGTTAGTAAGGGTCAGGACATTTAAATTGTTTTTTTCTTTTTTTCAAAATCATACTGGTTACTGGAGGACCTCACACTCAGATACTCTGACAACTACAAACAGCAATTTCAAGGAGCAGTTGAACTCATTGGCTAATTACTATCAGAAAGGATGACTTCATATTGGTTTTGACAACAATAACACAATCGCTTCAGGAACATTCTCCAGCCTTCAGATGAGCAATGCTCAGGGATTCTGTTGAGCTGGTGAACTCATCCCCTGGCCTGGGGCGGGGTGGGGGGGGGCGCACTTTGTGAAGCTGCCGCATTCTAGCTGGGCCCACCCCTCTGCCGCCACACAAAAGCCACTTTATGGTCAAGGCAATCGCCCGTAAGAATTGACCTCCTTACGCTTGATGGCACAGAAGCACTGCTGTTCCAACCAAGTAATTACCTGGGTACTCGAACAAATGCAAGGCTCCTTCCTGGGAGCCACTGCGGCCATGCACACGGGAGTTGAGAAGAGATGAGAGCTCCCTTCTATTCACAATAGAATGTCTACTCTGTGGCTCCAAACAAAGGCCATGAATGTGGCATGGCTGACTCTGCAGGAGAACACAGCACGGGGCGTGGTTTGCTTTCAAAGCCCCTGAGGCATCTCCCAGCAGGGCAGGCTAAGGCTCTGCTCCTCTAGTGCAAAGCTTTCTTAAAGCAGGCCAGAACAGGAATCAACACACTTGCTCCCCGTGCTGAACCAGCAGACGCTGAAAACAGGTACAAGATTGTGGCTGAACAGCCAGCACACCAGTGAGTGTTTACTCTCCTGGTAGCAGAGGGCTTCCCTTCTGAAGACGGGCTAGAACACACGTGGGATCCTCCCGAGGAACCCGCGGGGAACCATTCACCCACAGGACGGTCTCTATTGCAGCTCCCGACTGAGTCATACAGCAATCCCTAGGAGAAAAATTCCTCCAACTCAGTACCCAGACAGCAGCTCTGCAGACACTTGTTTGCTTCCTCTTTTTCAGATGATAGAAATCCCGGAACATTCCTTTGCAATTGGACTGGCAGGAAGCCCAGAGTTAAATTTGCTGCTTAGATGCAGAAGTAATTTAGGCTCCTGATCCAAATCTCTCTCAAACAGTACCCGCACTCCCTCTGGTTTTCAAATCTGCATTTGACCGGTCTCCGTGTTTCTGGCTTGTGTAGCAAATATGTAAACAAGACCTTGGTCCTCTGCTGGGGCGGGGGCTGAAGGACAGAAGTCTGGCTGGGGCCGCCCTTACCTTGTGAATTTCTCGGTGCACGTGGACAGTGTTATTTCCGACCTTGGTTTCCGTGTTGGTTTCATTGTGATAACTGGCGGGCAGATTCGCCAGGCTCACTTCCGGCGATGTCTTCGCGGCAGCTTCTTCTGCCTCCATCTGTTGAACCCATGAATTTAATTAGCAAAATTGTTTTCTCCTTTTTTCAAATGGGAGTCTAATTACAAAGAACGGTGACCAGGACAGGTGCCATTAATCGAGGATCCACAAGGGCAAGACAGACACTGTAATCAAGAGCCCTTAAAATCTCCAAATCTCCCTACGCGGTGGGTGTTAGTGGGGGAACTGAGGCTTGGGGAGAGGACATAAACCCCAGGGCCACCGCCGGTGAAGGGTGAAGTTTGGATTTGAACTTGTTTCCGTTAAGCAGCCATGGCCCCTGTGGGAATGGTGTGGGAGCCCTGCCCACCTCCTGGCAGCCTCCTCCAAGGTCACCTGCATCCATCCCTGTGCGTGCCAGCAGCTGGCCTGGTCTCGCTCTGAGGGCCCTCTCTGGCTACAGAAGCAGGCTCAGTATGCACAGGAACAGGCTATGGGGCACAGTCCCCCAGCGGCTTCTCCCCTCAGCAAGGCAGCGCCGAGGTGTGCAGCATCTGCAGTCTCTCTGAGCGCCCCTGGTGGGACTGACGCGAAGCACTCACAGCGGTGACCTGCTCATCAGCACAGCCTTCATTGCCTTTCATCCATTTCATTTGCCTGCTTCTGCTAGTATTTTCTAGGATCACCTCCCAGATAAATGTTTTGCTCCCAAACCCCTGCAGGGTCTGGTGGTGGTGATGGTGGCAGGGGCAGGGGGAGCCACAGTAAGGCAGATCCCTATCCCCTGCAGGTCGGGCCACAGCTAAGTCTCCCTCCCCACCGGACTACCTGGTCCCCTGGCAGGAGGGTGAGTTGATGATTCTCAGAGTCCACACCCCTTCTAGCTCTTCGTGGACATTTGTCCTGCTGCTGCCACGTTTCTGAGGCCACTGCCGTGCAGCCTCCGGTCTCCTTGCCTGCCCTGACATCTAGCCCAGACACATCAGTCAACTCCCATCTGCGCCCGACTTCCGCTTCCAGACGCACTGCCCCCTCCCTTAGCCCCCCAAAGAGCAGGCAGCCCACAGTGGGACTCCTTTTCAGTGTCTACACCCAAAAGGAGGCCACACCACGGACCAGCTGAGCCAATCAGATATCGTCTAGGAATTTAAAATGAGAGACACAAAGAGGAAGTTCCAGTTGGTGGTTGGCAGTTTTCCAATCCTGCTATCTTTGACTCTGGGCTGTATTTATTGTTAAATAAATCCTCAGAAGTATTTTCCTATTTTAAAAACATCTCTGCCCTCTGTCTCCTGAAGCACTAGGCAAACCCTTCTTTCCCGCCCCGCTGGGTGGATGCCAGAAAGGACCCCTGCCCCAGCACAGCACACACCCACTGGAGTGGAAGAAGTCTGGGAGGCACAGAGGCTCAAGGAATCACACAGGGCCTCGGTCAGTGCCTGCTGTGCACACGGTGCTGTGCTGGCTCCAAGCACTACGATGTTTACAACTTGATCACAGGTTTCGTGATCATCATCGTCATAGTAACAGCCCTCAGGTGTGCAGCACTGCCTATGTCTGAGCCCTTGCACCAGATACCTCAAACAGTCACGGCAACCCCATGAGGAAGGCGGTCTCGCCTTCAGTTCACAGATGAGCGAGATGAAGGCACTGCCTTACGTCATCACGTCACTGCAAGGGCAAAGCTTGGATCAGAACTTGGGTGCATCTGACTCCAAATTCTGTGCCTTTCCCAAAGCAGGACTGTACTCCCCCCACGCAGCCCATGCTTTCCCCGGAGGGGAGAGAGCCCCTGACCGCGCAGCCTGGAGATGACTATGAGGGCCTCTTGGGAGGTCTCCAGAAGCAAGTCAGGGTTTCGAAGAAGAGAGAAGAAGGGGTTCCAGGAAGAGGGGGAGAAAGGAGCCGAGGCCCTTTCTGCGCAAAGCATGCGCAGAATCTGGACAGAGAAGGGTGGAATTTGTGCAGAGAAAAATGTCGAAGACAGCACAGGCAGAGCCATGGCAGCCTGGACACGCATGGGGTGTGCTTTGGGCTAGAGAGGAGGCCCATGCTGGGCACAGAAGACAGTGGGGGTTCAGTAGAGAGAGGCTGGAAGGCAGACCCAATGGTAGCTCTGAAGCACAAGGTGTTGGCCTGGCTCTCAACCAGGTGCATACATCAGGGTCACACAAGTGACCTCCAGATTAGGCCACTGGGAAACAGGCAGGGTACTTTTAAATAGGTACCTGGCATCCTCCCCACACCTGCTGAATTGGAATTTCTGGAGATGGGGCCCCAGACATCCATGAACTTCTCAAGTGATTCTGAATGTTCCCCTCCCCCTGCTGCCAATCAAGGACCTCTGCTCTGGGCAATAGGAAGTCACACAAGTTCTAGAAAACCACATGGGAAATAATCTAGAGATGATAGAAGGAAGAGGGGGCATCAGGGAACAGGCTAGAACCAGGTGCAGGAGAATGGCACTACATCTTGGGGGACCTCCAGGCAGCAAAGATGCCAAATCAGTCCAGAAGGTGAAGCCACTGTGAGATGGCCCCTGGACAAGGCAAGTTGCTGCCTCTGGCATCATCAGAGGGTTGCACAGTGGGAAGTGCCAGGCTTCTGGATCATATAAGGGGGTCCAAGTCCTGGCTCTGCCCCCAGAGTAGCCACATGACCTTGGACAAAATACCGAATCCCTCTACACCTCTGCTTGCTCATTCATAAAATGAGGATGATACTACTTTGTTGAGTGGCTAGAAGAATTCAGGATCATGCAATCCAAGTGCTGGGTACAGCATCTGCCCCGGAGCCAATTCGTAATACTATTTCCCTTTAAGAAAGCTTCAGAAGAAGCTAGTTTTCCAGAAGTGGCAATGACAGGCAGTAGATAGCAGGCGTTTCAAGAGTTTTCCAACAAAGTGGAGAAGCAACAGAATGGAGCCAAGATAGGAGACAGATGGACTTTATTTTTTAAATCAGGAGATCCTGGCATGTTTCGTGATTGGAAAGATTCAGCTGGAAAAAATGAGGAAATTGATGATGCTAGAGAGGACAGAGCAGGAGGAGAGGGAATGTTCCCATGTTTTTAAAAGCCCCATTGGAATCTGAATTCTACAATCAGGCTTTCGAACAATTGACAAGTTACCAAATCTAGAGCTTGTCGTGGACTGAACAGATCATTCTTTTTTTGAAAAATCTCCCTCCTCTGAACCAGTGGTTATTTTAACAGAATGAGCTAACAGTTCTTTAAGGGCACTGTGGAATAAAGGAACAGTCTGCGATGGAAATTTCAACCACAACGATTACTGCCACCACTAAGAGAAACTTAAGCCTGCAGCAGTAGGAGTTGTCTCATAGAACAGGAATGTGGATGCTGGTACATGGCATTTATAGTCGGCTGACTGTGCATCTGCTAATGGGGCACAGTAGAAAACACCCATGAATAAATCCAGGGCTCCTGCTAGGAGGAGGTGAGGTGATAGGAACGTTCTACCATATACCAGTGACTGATGTGGTAATGGGGGTAGGAGAAACCAACTGGCTTTATCCACAAGAAGATTTATTAGGAGCACACAGGAAAACAGGAACTTTCCAGATTGAAGCCATCTGAAGATTTGCGTCTTCCAATAACAATGCTGCAAATAGAGCTACTCTGCCCTTCCCCTTAAGAGACATGGCCAGCTCGAGTCAGCTGGAGTGTATAAAATGTCAGGAAGTTACTTGAAAGTGGACTCATGATGCAACTATGTAAACAATTAATGCATCTGGCCGGGTTCATCCCTTGGACAACAACTAAATGACAACTATCTTGTGTTTCTACGATGTAAGGGGCTTTCTGGAAGCCTCTTTTATGATACTAACAACTACAAGGTAGTCTATTCTTTGAAGACACTTGTAAAAGATACTTTAGATCCTTTAAGGTAGATTTTAATATTTTAAGATAATTTACAAGAGAGCTAACTGAGAATCAACCGGACACTCATGGTACTTTGTTATTATTGAAACCACTACCATTAATACGATAATAACGATAACTATTATTTATTGAAGAACAACAGTCTCATGTGATCATTCCAACATCACAATGAAGCTACTTGTATTATAACTGTTACTCAACCCTGGTTTTAAAGCCATCTAGAAAGTTTCCTTTTTTTAATTCAAGAGACAGAGAGGCAGACACAGACAGAAATCCACTAGTTCACTCTCCCAATGCCCACAATGGCCAGGGCTGGAGCCAAGAGCCAGGAACCCCATCCAAATCCACCATGTGGGTTGCAAGGACCCAACTAGTTGAGCTGTCACCTGCTGCCCCCCCCCCCCCAGCATTCTGTGCTGGAATTGGGAGTAGAACTATGAAGTGAATCCAGACCCTGGAATGAAATCCAGCATAGGACACAAGTTCCTAATCAGCATCTTCATCAGTATGTTAACCACTAAGCCAAACCCAGCCCCTAACCTTACTGTAGATGGCTAAGCAGCTCTAACTCCCACCCTCTCATTGAATTCTCCCTCTATTCTAAGGGATGCACATTTGCATTTCAGATCCTGAATCCCACCACTTAATGAGTGACAGTGCCATGACTGGATGAAGGAAAGTTGATCCCTAGTGCCAGTTCTCCTAACATAAAGGTGCGCAAAAACTCCTCCTGTCCCCACACCAGCAAGGACATTCTCTGGGCAGTGACCACTGGATGAGGCCAAGGATGGCCAACCTGTCCGCTCACAGCACACTTCAGCTGGCCAACCTACAAACACAGGGCTACATCTGGATGGAGGAAGGCTGGGGTCCTGGGACAGCCCGGTGAGGGTAACTTGTCAGGGGAAGACACGACCACTTTGGTCTGCTGGGTCCCAAACTGCTCTAATCAGTGAGGAGACTGAAGAATCCCCTGCTGCTCCCTCATCTCCTTCCCCTGGAGCTGACGTCAAAGGACCCAGCCTCAAACTTTCCCAACAGTGGGACCGATTTTCCTCTGGAGGGGTACACGCAGGTGACCTGGCCAGTCTTATTAGGCATCCACGTGCAGGGGGGAAAGCAGGTGACCTGGGTTTGGACCTGAAGGGCAGATGAGGAGCTCTGTTGAATCTGGAGGCACAGAGTTCCAACTCCCGGGCCGAGCTGACTTCCCTTAGCCTTCCATATCTCAGGACGGATGGCTTTGCAACTGTGGGAAAGGAAAAGTCCAAGGGTCTTGTGATCTGGGCCTGTCCAGTGGATATTTAGGGACATTCACTCAGGCCACTGCTTCCCTATCCAGTGACCCTTTGCTGAAAACCCCAGCCAGCTGACTGTATCACGGACTGCAGGGCTGGGGGGAGCAAGCAGCTTTTCCCAGCAGACAAGAGCCAGCATTGAAGGCTTTGCTCAAGGGGGCCACCATGCTGGGGACAACAGGGATGTGTGGACGCTGACCAGGACAGCTGGTCTCTGCCTCTTTGCCAAGTGAGATGGCTTCTCCCCAAAGACAGGCTTGGTCAACAGTGACCAGACCTGCCCACCTCCTAGGCACCAGGGACAGCTCCCCACACCTGGATGGGGAGTCCAGGGCCAGCTGTGTCTCCTACCCAGGCAGCCTTCACCATGTCTGGGTGCCCACCAACAAGGACAGAACAGGAGGATGCCCTCCTGGGTGCTTGGCCCTGGGAGGTGAGGAATGGAAGCAGCCAGGCAAAGCTGCTCCACCATAGCTGGTTGTTTGATAATAGCAGTTGCTATATATCACCCACCTACTGTTAATCAAGTGCCCCCACTTGTAACAAGGCACTTAATTCTCAGGACAGAGGAGGAATGGAACCCAGGACTGATCCAGAGCACTCTGGAGGAAGGGTGCCCTTCACATATCAGCAACCACCCAGATCATTTACAGGGCTGGGATTTGGGGTTCCCATCTGCCTTCTGTGCCCCCCGTGGCTGCTCTCAGGAAAGGAACGGGGCCAGGATTGCCAGCGAAGCCCGGCTTTATTTCTTTGTCCCCACATGCATGCTAAGTGTACCTTTCCTCGGGGAGATGGCAGGCGCTCAACACTCACAGACAAGCTAGGACTTGGGGCTGCCTGGCGCTCCCGCGGCCTCTGTGACACACAGCGCCGGGACACGGGGCCTCGCAAGCAACCATCGCACACTACTGGGGCGGCCAGAGTCGCTAGGTGGCGAGCCCGGCTGCCCGGGCAGGGGCGGCCAGCTGGGGTCCCTCGGGTGATGGGCTCAGACCTGGACTCCCCCGGGCAGGAAAGCAGCACGAAGCGGGAGTCGGCCCTACCCGCCTCCGGCGGCGAGAGCCTAGGTCGGCGGCCGGCGCTCGCAGCTCTGCCCTGGGCGCCCCGCGCCGCCCTCGCAGGCACCCACCTCCTCCACGGCGCTGCGCAGTTTGTGCTGCGTGTCCTCCATCAGCTCCTCCACCTCGCGGAACATCTCATTGAGCGTGGCCTCCTCCTGCGGGTAGCTAAGGGCTGGGCCGGGCTCGCCCGGAGCCGAGGTGGCCGTGGGCGCGGGCGCGGGCACCGCGGGGGCCGCCGCCGCCAGCAGCAGGAACAGCACGGTGCTCCTCAGACGCCGCATCTCGGCTCTGCGCCGGCCGCCGCCGCCGCCTGTGAGTCGAAGAACGCTGTCTGAGGCGCGCAGACCACCCCTCGCCGGCCCCGCCCCGGCGCCCCTCGGCCTCGCACCAACCCCTCCTACCGCCAGGGGCGACGAAACCCGGTCCTCTCCGCGACAGAGGCGCCTCCAGCCGCTCCAGCGCCCACACCCCGCACCCGGACCCCCGCTGTACCCCTCACCCCGTCCTCGTGCCCAGGCTCAGCTCTGCTCCCCACCCCGGATCTCTGATGGCCCGCTCACCCAAGCAACCGAACCCGGGTCCCCTGCGCTAACAGCCCCCAGCTCTCGCTCCCCCGCGCTCACTCCAGCTCCGTCCCGGGTTCGAGCCCTGCCCGTTCCCCGACCAGATCACAGCGCGGCTCCAGCCTCCCAACCCCCACTGCCTCCCCATCTCGGGCGGGCACCGCAAGGGTCGCCCCCTCCCCTCGGGGACGCCGTGTCCGCAAGCGCTCCGCCCCGCCCCCACCTAGGGGAGACCCAGCCGAGCCGCCGCCGCCCCTCACCCCCCACGACTGGACCGAGCTGCACCTCCGGGTAGACCTGCCTGAGCCTGGCCGCAAGTCCGCCACCGAGCTGCGGGAGCTGGAGGGTTAGGTGGGCGGGCGGCGGGTGAGGAGCTCGGCGGGGATGCGGCGGCGCTGGTACCCGGGCGCGCCTGCAGCCCTCGCCCCGCCCCCCGGGGGGGGCTGCCGCCCAGCCATTGGCCGCCGAGGTGCCGGCGACCTCACCCACACGGCTGCCCCTGCTCTGGTCTCCGACGCGCACTGGGGCAGCCGTCTGCTTGCCCGCATCTCTGCACGGTGGTCTCCAGCCGGGGGCTTAGCGGCAGCCCTCCCAGTCCGACCTCGCGGTCTGCCGGGCGACTTCCGCCCAGCTGCACTCCCGGCCTTCACAGGCTGGCCTGAGTCTGTGTGCGGAGGGAGTCGCCGCGCTCCGGCCTGGGCAGCCCACTTGTGGCTCCCGCAGTGCGTCTTCTGGAGGTCAGCCAGCTCCTAGAGGCCGGCAGAGCAGAGCGGCTGGGACGAGACACTTGCAGCCAGCTCTGCTGCCTCCTGCCTGCCTGTCCCGAGCGCAAGCTACTGCCCATCAAGGGAGCTGCACTTTGTCTTCCACACAGCACTCGGGTATAGTTTTAAGTAAACGAGAGCTTGTCAAACCTCCCGGGCTGCCTGGATTCCTCTTTCTGTCTGGACACGCCTGCCTGCGCTCCTGGCCTGCATGATTCCTCCTCTGTCCTCCAGGTCGCCGCGGCTGTTGACAGACCCATCCTGAGGGCTCCTGGTGTGCCAGGCGCAGGGACTGACAGTCCTCTGAGGCTGCTGCTGCTGCTTTTGATCCTATCCAGCAAATTAGGGCGCTCTCCTAAGGGCACACAGTTCTAAGTAGCTGAACCGGGATTTGAACCCAGGAATCCGGTTCCAGAGCCTTCCCCCTTAGCTACCACGGTCCTCTGCCATTAACCTACCTAGGGTGTATTTAAACTGACTGGGGAGTATAAGATGAGCAATTTCCACAGGTGACCCCTGTGGGACCATGGCCACGTGTTGTGTCCCTGCACCTGACTCCACAGCACAGTGCCAGCACAGAAGAAGGCATGTTTGGGGCTTTTCTGGCACTGGGCCCTGCGCTCACCACAGCTCTGTAAGACAGGTGCCATTAACCTTTTCCATAAGTGAAGGGGCAGAGAGAGGGAAGTTCAAGGTCAGCGTGGGGCTGACAGTGGACCGGTGCACAGCTGGCTGGAAAGCTGGTGCCCTTCAGCTCTCATCCCCACCACTGCCTCTCCAAGACTGGCTTCCTGCCACTTTCTCCTTAATTTCTGGGTGTCCTGAACTCCAAGACAAGCCCCCCTCCCACAGCATCCTCTGCTCTGTCTCCTGAGTGTTAGGTAACCATGGCTCAGCCATTATTAGTTTTCTGAGGGTGGCTGGGCCCATGCAAGGAAGCTGGAGCTGAGTCTCCAGATGCCCCACTGTGTCTGTTCAGGCACAGGGTGCAGGACGAAGAAACAGAAGCTGCACGGAGGGTAGGGCCGGGGTGCTGGGGGCCAGGCTGGGAACCGCAGTGTGCAGATTCTGCTCCTGCTGCTGACGGAGAGGATGGGCGGTTTCCCCAGATAAGACCCGGCTTCTGACTTTGATCTTTCAGCATGAGGTTCAGAGGTTTTGCTTTCAGACTGATTCCACTTGGGATGCCTGCATCCTGTGTCAGAGTGCCTGCTTTGAGTCCCCGCTCTCCTGCTTCTGATCCAGCTTCCTGCTAAAGCACACCCTAGGAGACAGCAGGTGAGGGCTTAAGTACTTGGGTTCCTTCCATCCCCATGGGAGACCCAGATGGGGTTCCTGGCTCCTGGCTTCAAGCCTGGCTCAGCCTCAGCTGTTGGGGGCATTTGGGGAGCAAATCAGCAGATGGCATCTCTCTCTCTCATTCCTGTCAAATAAAATAAAAATAAAAAATAATTTTAAAATCTTTTGAGCTGCCTTCTTAAATAGAATCTGATTTTGTCTACTCAAATGTATTAATAGTTTCATTCCATTAAGTGAAACTACTACTAGAAGAAAAAAAAAAAGAGGAAAGAAAGAGGAAAAAACAAAAAGTCAGCAAGTCTGCCGGCCTCCAGTATAAGGGCGCTTTCTGCCCAGCTCAGCACCAATGCTGCCACGAGCCCAACACATCCACAGGCTGAAAGGAAAGCCAGCAGCAGAGACGGGGCCCACAGACAGGCATGGGCTTGGCTCCTGAGAACTTGGGGTGCAGGCAGGAGAAGGCCAGAGTGTCTGGGGACCAGTTAGGGAACGGTTCACAGTCTGCATGGCCCTGTGAGGTGGGGGGCCCAGGGGCACAGAGCAGGAAGGCGACAGAGCTGGCCCAGCCACTTCCGGCTGTTGGAAACATCCAGTTTCCATCTTATTCCCGGCTCAGCTCTAGGTCCACTAAGGCATCTCTCTCTCTCCCTCTCTCTCTCTCTCTCTGGAAGCACTTTCTGGAATTACGATGTAAAAATGCTAAATTGTCGCATTTTCTCTGTGAGGCATCCACTGAGTCACAGCTGGGGTCTCACTTCCCGGGTGAGAGTGGCAGCAGAGGGCTTGTCAGTTGTCAGTGGCCGCTCAGCAGCTTCGTGGCCAGCCGTCCGCCCTCCAGGAACTCGAGAGCGTGTGCTGAAGAAACCATGCATAAAGATGTTTATTGAGGGATATTTACAACGGCGAAAATGTGAAACCCACTCAGTGTTTTTCAGCAGGAGAGTGGAGGAGCTGGGGCTTCTACAAATACCAGAAGGCTGTACAGCAACAAAAGGAATCAGTACTATTGAGGCAGCGATTGTCTCAAGTCAGAAATTCACAATGGAGAGTAGAAAGGGCAAGTTGCCCAGTGACATACTATTCATGTGTATTAAAAATAAAAACACACAAAACAACGACATGCATTGTCTGTGGGCGCCATAGGCCCCTGGGGCTGCCTCTGAGCTGGGCAGCAGGGCGACAGGAAGGGGTGTCTTCAGTCGCATTTATAGCACTGTGTTTCTTTAAAAAGAGAAGGCACCAGCATAGAGGAATTCTGGAACCAGTGTCCACATATTCACATTTTTTTTTTGACAGGCAGAGTGGACAGTGAGAGAGAGAGACAGGGAGAAAGGTCTTCCTTTACCGTTGGTTCACCCCCCAAATGGCTGCTGCTGCCAGCGTACTGCGCTGATCCGAAGCCAGGAGCCAGGTGCTTCTCCTGGTCTCCCATGCCGGTGCAGGACCCAAGGACTTGGGCCATCCTCCACTGCACTCCCTGGCCACAGCAGAGAGCTGGCCTGGAAGAGGAGCAACCGGGACAGAATCCGGCGCCCCGACCGGGAATAGAACCCAGTATGCCGGCGCCGCAGGTGGAGGATTAGCCTAGTGAGCCATGGCGCCGGCCATCACATCTGTTTAATCAGCACATGCAGGTAGTCCGGCATGTCTCTTGTTATTTTTGGTTTATTTGAAATATTTTGTGAGTACGTTGGTTAAAGAAAAAGGAAAAGAAGCAAAATGAAGCCCTCCTCAAGACTTAAACAACAACAACAAAAAACCATCTTGTAACCAGGCAGACTAGAAATGCTGGACCCCAGCCAGAGCCAAGTGATTGCCTCCATCCCTACTGGGGCCTGGGCGGGGCAGGGGGTCTACCCCAAGCTGGGGGGGAGGGGCGTTGGGTGCCTTCCTGCCCTGAGGGGCGTGGGTGGGTTGAGTTGGGGCTGAGAGGTGGCTCTGGCCAGCTGGTGGGGCTGATGGATCGATTCCCCACCAGCACCTATGCAGCACACAAAGACGGGAAATCTCGGATACTTGGAACATAGAGACACAGTCTGGACACATGACTGTTAGTCACTGGCTTTTAAAGCTGTAGCCATTCCCAGTAATTAGACAATGGGAGAGTTTACTGCACATTACCTTCTCTGCTTCCCTCTCCCTCCCACTCCCTCCTATCTTAGACTATGCTGCACATCACTTGAAAACCATGGGAAGAGTTGTGATCAGAGGTGGCACATCTGCCCAGCTAGTCAGTGCCCATTTTCTCTGCCTCCAGGCTGCCCACCATGCTTGTCCCTGTAACTATCAGTCACGTCACTGCACAGAGTGAGCGCTTGGTTAGAGACGTGCTGAGTACCTGCAGGCTGGCTAGTGATCCTCAGTGCCACGAAGAGGCAGGCAAGTGGGCAAGGCCGGGCAGTACACTGGATGAAAAGTCAAGGAAAACTTGACAATGACAGGGAGAAGAGGTATAGAAAATAATACAAGATGCCTCTTTACAGAGTGCCCCTGCCTGGTGCCCTGAACTTGGCGGGGACGGGACGCTCAGTGTGACGGCATACGTGACCACCCCAGGACTGCACCAGGGATGGTCACCTGAGTATCCCATTCTTGCTAGGAATTTGAAGCTGCTCAGCTGAGTAGAGAAACACGTGCAGAGCAAGGAGGATTATGGGAAGGAAATCGTCACTGGTTTCCAAGAAGCTGTTCTGGTTCTCAGTCTGTTACGGTCTCTCTGAGCCCCAGCTGCACCATCTGCCTGCAGACTCTGTAAGGTGTCTTTGTATTCTTCTCACACTCAGTCGTTCCTCAGGATCCATGGGGACTGGTGCCAGACACCTAAATCCTTGGATGTTCAACTCTCCTATATGAAATAGTGTAGTACTGTATTGCTTAAATTCTTCTAGGTTATGATACCTAATGCAACGTAGCTTCTAGGTAAATAGCTATTATACCATATTGTTTAGGGAATAATCAATAATAATAATAAGGAAGAAAAGTCTGTACATATTGAGAACAGATGCAATTTTTTAAACGTTTATTTTCATTTACTTTAAAGTCAGAGTCAAAGAGAGAGAGAGAGAGAGAGAGAGAGAGAGAGAGAGAGAGAGGAAGCTTCCATTCATTGGTTCACTCTCCCCAGTTGGCAACAACAGTCAGGGCTGGCCCTGGCCGAAGCCAAGAGCCTGAAACCCATTGGTTCTCCCACATGGGTGGAAGCTGAGGCAGAGGCAGAGGAGCCAGGACTCAATCCTGGCACTCATATGGATGCAGACGCCATGAGCAGCAGCTTAACCTGCTGTCACAACACCTGCCCCTGATGCAGTTTTGAGGGTGAATATTCTCCGTCTGTGGTTGGTTGAATTTGCCCAGGAGGCACCATGGATACGAAAGGCTGACTGTACCTCCCTTTTTGCTCACATCTTATTGAATGGCTTTTGAGTACTCTCTATCAAACTGGGTTAACTTAGACACCAATTGTTCTTACAAGTGTCTGGGGTGGGGCAGCCTATATTCTAATCAGGAAATCTTCTTCAAGGAGGTTTGCATTAGAGCAGGTGCATGCTCTTTGAGACACCTAAGGAAAAAACAGATGAATAAGGACAAGTTGGAGCCAGTGCTGTGGCATAGCAGGTTAAGCCTCTGCCAACAACACCAGCATCCCATATGGGCACCAGTTCGAGTCCTGGCTGTTCCACGTCCAATCCAGCTCCCTGCTGATAGCCTGGGAAAGCAGTGGAAGGTGGCCCAAGTGCTAGGGCTCCTGTACCCACATAAGACACCTGGAGGAAACTCCTGGCTCCTGACTTCAGATCAGCTCAAACTCTGGCCATTGCAGCCATTTGGGGAGTGAACCAGTGGGTGAAAGATCTCTCTTTCTTTGTGTAACTCTGCCTCTCAAATAAAAATAAATCTTAAACAAAACAAAACAGGGATAAGTCACCAGGTACACCTCCCCTTCTGTTCAGCCATGTCGACTTCACAGAGCCTTCCCAGGTCCTGCCTGTAACTTGCTATTGTTCTGAAGAAACTGGTGCCAAGAATTTTCTGAATGGAAACTCCATCTGGCTTTGGAAAGAGCGTTCACGTGGATTCAGGGTTTCCATGAGTAACAGCCAGTGAAGAGCCAAAACATACATTGAACCGGCCAAGTTTCCATGGGTGGGTAGGCAGAGGAGACCCAGAGGACCGAATTCCTGGCCATCGCCCCTGGCACTCAGTGCAGGTGGGACAAGCCTCACGCCTGGCTGTCTGGCACTTTCATTTAGCAGGTGGATCCTTGTGCTCCATCTTTCTCACAGAGGTGTCTGAAATGGAGGAAGAGGATTTTGGTGGAACCAGCACCCAAAGAGGAAAAGTGGTGTTATTAGGCAACTTTGGAAGAAAAATGTTTCTCTGCAAAAGAAATGCATTTCTACCCAATTCTTTCCCCTTCTTGGGACAGGACGATGTATTTATGTCTTCTCTGGAGCAAGTTTTGATGCTGGTTGCATAATAAATTTACTTAATGAGAAATCCACTAAAAGGCACAGATGCCTGGGCACCGCCCTTAGAGCTGCCGGTGAGATGGGGCCTCTTTGAGGTGCTGACCCCATCCCGGCTCTGCAGGCCACAAGGAAAGATCTGTCACCATCAGGCCTTGTCACAAACCTGCAGGCCTCTTCTCCAGCTAACGGAACAGCTCGGGCAGGCCCAGCAGTGCTTCCCTTCCTGACAGACATGGTTGGAAGCCGCTGGAGCAGTGCAAAGTAGGCTGGACTTGGAGCTGGAGAGTTCTGGGTTCAGGTTCTGGCCCTGAGCCTAACTGCCATGACCTGCCGTTCCAGGGTTCTCTAGCTCATGAGCACGTTGGTTCCAAACCACAGGATGCCTAGTCCCTGCCAGCCACCACTCGGGTCACCTGGGAAGTGTCCAACGCACAAAATGGAAGCATCCTGAAAGCATTTTTTACTTTATTTATTTATTTATTTGAAAGTCAGAGTTACACAGAGAGGAGAGGCAGAAAGAGAGAGATCTTCCAACCAATGTTCCCAACGGCCGGAGCTGCGTGGATCTGAAGCCAGGAACCAGGAGCTTCTTCTGGGTCTCCCACACGGGTGCAGGGGCCCAAGGAGTTGAGCCATCCTCCACTGCTTTCCCAGGCCATAGCAGAGAGCTGGATCAGAAGTGGAGTAGCCGGGTCTCGAACCTGGTGCCATATGGGATGCCGGCACTGCAGGCGGTGGCTTTACCAGCTTCCCCATAGCGCTGGCCCATCCTGATTCCATTTATATTATATTCTAGAAAAGGCGAGACTACTGGGATGGCAGACAGATTATCGGCTGCTGGAGCTGGGATAGGGGAAGGGGTTTGACCACAAAGGAGCATGGGGATATTTGGAGGATTTTGCATCTTGATTGTGGTGGTAGGCACCTGGCATTGGTCTACAGTTGCCAAAACTCATAGAAAAGACTGAATCTGATGCCTGTCAGTTGTGCTCCAAATTAAAAGAAAATGAGGGAAAACAGGCCAGAGATTCCAACAGGTGTGTTTAACTCCTGAATGTTGACTGTTAACTGTGATGCCCTGAGGCTCCACAGGTGAGAAGGGACCCTTCTCCAGCATGAGGCCCAGTCAGCAGCCGGGAAAGTCTACGCGGAAGCAGCGGCACCCAGGCCTAGGTAAGAACTCCTTTCTGGCTGTGTTTTTGCTACCCTCTGGATTTTTTTGCTTGGATATGCTAATGTCTCACTGTAAACTTCTCTCCTCTTCTATGTAGTTTCTCCTTGGTTAAAAGAGTTATGAAAGCTTACTTTAAAAAAAAAAAAAAAAAGTCCCTGGTTCGAGGCACTGGCATTTAATTGTAAAGTTGGGGGCCGGGGACCAAGGCCAGCCCTGCGTGACTCACTACCCAGGTTCCACTTTTCTGAGCCCCATTTTCCTCGTGTGTAAACAGGAGGATGGGAATTGTATCTGCCTCGTGGGGCTGTTGTGAGTCCTGCACAAAATAGACTCTTTGGAGCACTGAGCTTGGGGCTTGGCACGCGGGAAGCATCTGGGAGCGCTGGCTGAGATTATATTATCATCATCAGCCTCATTACTGGCCCAGCCAACAGAGCTCCCTTTGTGCGCGCTCTGCTGGGCTCCAGGGAAGGCAGAGCGAGGGGAGGGTCCACGCCGTTTGCTCAGACCACAAAGGGTTACGGAGGGTCTCCGTGCAGACGGCTCTTTCTGTTTATGCAGGCAAACCTTTTATCTGCCCCTCACGCGGTGCTGTCAGGATGCCTGGGTCAGAAGTTCACGCACTAAGCTCTCTCTGTACCCAGAACTCGCTCCCAGCCAGGCTGAGGGCCTGCTGCGGAGGCACTCACGTTGGAGACCCCTTTTCTCAACAGCTCAGGCTCTCCACACCCCTGGCCTTCTGATAAAAGCTGAATGGGATGCAAAGGGAAGCCCCTGAACCAACACCCAACAAGGGAATGACTTCCTAGGACTGGGGCATAGCCTCTGTTAACCGTGTGTCTTCTTCCGTTCCCTCTGGCATTGTCGTGCTCTGCCTAGTCCTCCTGGACCTCAGGCAGTCCCTGGGAGCGGGGCTGTTTGTTTAAAGCCCCTGAAAGATGACAGCTGCCTGCTGGTTTTGCTGTAGGGCTTTGGAACGTCCCTGGTGGGCTCTTGAGGCTGGCGCACCCCACCAGCAGCACCCTGGTGTCCATCGTCTCCCCAGACCTGGGGGGTTCTCAAACTTCAGCAAGCATCAGAATCAATGGGGGCCAGGTGTGTGTTCAGCACGGGCTCAGGGCTGGGGTCCTCAACCTGGTAGCTCTATGTTCCCCACGATGCTCCTGCTATGGGGTCCAGGGACCACACTTTAGTGCACCTGTTCTTGATTGCTGTGGAGAGAACAGTGGCACTTGTCGGTGAGAAGCCATGGTGGTGTTGGCAGCACCCTGTCCAAGCAGAAGAGATGGTGACTGTGGTCAGCTGGAAAGATGTGAGGGTTTCCCAAGCTTTATGTTCTACTTTCTGACAGCAGCTACACTGATTCAAATTGTAGGATAAGGAGAGTAGCAATTAGTGTGTTCCTGCAAACGCACCCTAGCAGGTACTGTGGCATAGTGGATTAAGCCACCATTTGGGGTGTCCATATCCCATATTGGAGTGCCAGTTCAAGTCCCAGCTGCCTCACACTTCCAGTCCAACTTCCTGCCAACGCACCTGGGAGCAGTGGATGAGGCCCAAGTACTTGGAGTTCCTGGCTCCTGTCTTTGGACTGGCCCAGCCCTGGCTATTGTGGGTGGTCGGGGCGGGGGGACATTTGGGGAATTAACCATTGGACGGAAGGTCTCTTTCTCACTTTCTCTTTCCCTGCCTTTCAAGTAAGTGAAAATAAACATTTAATAAAGTTCTTTTTATTTTTAATTTTTGAAAGATTTTAAAAATTTATTTGAAGGGCAGAATTACAGAGAGGGAGAGACAGATCGTCCATCCACTGGTTCACTCCCCAAATGACCACAATGGCCAGGCCTGGGCCACAACAAAGTCAGGGCCAAGATCTTCATCCAGGTCTCCAGCGTGGCTTCAGGGGCCCAAACACTTGGGCCATCCTCTACTGCTTTCCCAGATGCATTAGGAGGCAGCTGGATCAGAAGTGGAGCAGCTGGGACTCGAACTGATGCCCACGTGGGATGCCGGCATCACGGATGGCAGCCCAACATACTATGCCACAAGGCCAGCCCCAAAGTCTTTCCTGTAAAAAGGCATAGTTACAGTTTGGAAAACACCAGTGAGGCACTGTCTACACTAACAAAAGAACTAAGCAGCTTTGTCCTTTTGTCCATTCTATCAACACTCATTTACTGGGGGCTGACAGGTGCTGGCTCTGTTTTAGCTGCTGGACTAGAGATGAACAAAGCAAAAAAAGTCCCTGCTCTTACAGAGTTTACATCTCTATAAATGTAGATGTAGATGTCTAAACCAGCACTTCTAGCACTGCCACCACTGCGCGCACACACACACACACACACAAGGAAATAAAAACTACTTAGCATGGTAATCAATGCTATGAAAAAAAAAACAGCAGAAAAGACAAGGCAAAGGTTGAGGGAGAACTGCCTTCTTCCTATCTGGTGGACTGGGGAGACACGGCTGTGATAAGGTGACATTTGAGTGGAAACATGAAGAAAGCGAGGCAGGGTGCACAGTGTTCCGTGCGTTACTGTGTGTGCATCGCTTTCCTATTTGCCTTTCTGTACCTGATGAAATGTATAAAGAGTGCATGTATTTCCTATGTAAAAATTTGGAGGATAATTGATAAATTCTTTCTAAAACTGGTACCAAACCTGGTTCCCACCCAGGGTAGGACCTTGGAAATCCCCAGTCTGGCGTTCCCCAGCTGGTGACCTTGGTGTTTATGCTCTTGCCGCCCCAGCGTCCACACGTGCGACAAGAGCACCACAATGGTGCCTCTTCTCCAGGGCTGTCAGTGCGTTCCTGAGACTGTGCACAGGAAGGGCACAGGGACTGGGCTCCAGGGAACACTGCATGAATGGCTGTGAGTGCCTTCCACTCACAGCACCGATCAGTTCCCCAGCTCTGCAGCCAGCAG
Source organism: Oryctolagus cuniculus (assembly GCF_964237555.1). Lineage (NCBI taxonomy): Eukaryota > Metazoa > Chordata > Mammalia > Lagomorpha > Leporidae > Oryctolagus > Oryctolagus cuniculus. The sequence goes on along the minus strand of NC_091432.1, from coordinate 54,204,031 downwards.
CAGAGTCCCGCCGTGTCACTGCGTTCTCACACTAGTCACCCCGTTCTCACACTAGTCACCCCGAGGCAGCACAGTCCTCACACGTTAGGGCTCTGTCCCACAAGACTGCCCCACTGCAAGAGGCCTGTCCGAGTCCCAGGCTGTCACCTGGGCTTCTCCCTGGCTGTGACTGAGGGCTCCCACAACCCCCCTTCTAGAGGGGCCCACATTACAGTGCTTCACTTACCTACTCCCTGTTGCTTACGATTTGCTTATTATTCCCAAGGAAGCGCTTTGCTCCCTGCACCAGTGAGCAAAGATGCAACTCAGGGACAGGCACATGGACGAGACACCCAGCGCCTGCTGTGAAGTGAGGGGCATACGCAGCTCCTGTGCCCCATGCAGGCGCATCGCCCACAGAGTACTTTCATGTGCTTCCTGTGAAAGCTGTCAGAATCAAAATGGAGTTGCTTATGTCAAGCCCTAGCACAATGAGTAAATCAGTGAAGCTGGGAGGTCGCTAGGAGGGGCTCTCAGGCATGGAGTCTGATAACAAGAACTGTCACCAGAGACTCTGCCAGACCATAGCCTCACACAGAAAATACTTCTGCGAGGACGTCTGCTGAGCAACCGCCTGTCCAGTCTCAGACCGACACGGCCCTTGTTATCCTGGTAGCCAAGGATAATTGCTTCAAAACAACTTATGTAACCACCTCCTTTTATCTTTAGAAGCTCTAGCCTCCCTGAACGTGCACAGAGTTCATACTGTGTATGGCACGCCACTGCCACGCCCATTACCAAATAAATGCATCAACTTTGGAGTCCCCATATGCTGTGCAGGATGGCACCAACCCAGCTCTTTGAACCCTATCATTAGGGTTTTTTTTTTTAATTAAGTTTTTTTCATTTTAATTCTCCCTGAAAAGGAGACAGAGAGAAAGAAAACACTTCCATCCATTGGTTCACTGCCCAAATACCCACAACAGCTAGCGCTGGGCTGGGCTGAAGCCAGAAGCCAGGAACTCCATCTGGGTCTTGCCCAAGGTTAAAGGGACTCAAATACTTGGGCCATCACTTCCGACCTCCCAGGATGCGCATCTGCAGGAAGCTGGGTCAGAAGTGGAGCTAGGACTCCAACTTCCGGCGTGGGCATCCCTAGCAGTGTCCCGACTGCCGAGCCAAATGCTTGTGGCTGGAGGGTTTTTGTTTCTCTTTTTATGGTGATTTCATAACTCTGAAGGCAAAATTGATGCTCCATGGTGAACAACTCCATCTCCCCTTCCCCAGGGCCTGGCTGGTATCTAGTGGCCCCCAGCCTTCTCCTTAGCATACGAAAGTTGTTCTTGTCACTCGATAGAGTCCAAGGGTTTAAGGAGCTGTATGTCAGGCACCAGGGTCAAAGACTAAATTCACCAGTGTATCTCCCACGAAATCACAGACTGCTGCTACCCAGATGTTAAAGGAAGAAAGAAGAGCAAAACCCACAAACAGATCGCAGTGTAAACCCTGTTCCCCAGATGGAGCTTTGCTGTCTCACCACTGATGCTGGATGTGTCCTTGAGGTTTTGCATGCCGAAGGCAAGGGCAAGGCCATGTGTGAGAGATAGCCCTGTGCCAGACTGCCAGGTGGAGAGAGACGGCCACTGTCAGGTGCACAGCGCCAGTGTCCTCGAGAACAAAGCCAAACCACAGCCAGGTGTGTGTGTTGAGACAGGGTCGGGACGAGGGGGATTCTTTGTAAGAGAGACTGAGAGTGCAGTCAATGGTGCTCGAAGTCCCCTCCAGTCTAAAGAGCATGCCCTTCATAGCCGCCCAGCCCAGCTCTTGAGGGCAGCGGCCTGGGTGGGCAGGACCAGCGTGGCAGTGCGGTGAGGCCCTCCCCTCCCCCAGCAGCCTGGGCTCTGGCATCACGGCTCTTGTTTCCCTGGCCACCTGGACTCGCTGCTGTGCTGCCCAGTCAGCTCCCCAGGGGTCACCTGAGACAGAGGCACTCTTACTCAGAAGCTGCCACAGGGAAGAGGGGATGGAGTTAGAACAATGCACTGAATTCAGCCAGACCCCACGCCTGGCTCTTGCTGCAAGCAGAGATGGCCACTCCTGTCTCTCCGGGCGGTGCGTGGCATCCTAACTCCTCCTCCCACCTGTGCTCCTGGGGGCAGGAGCCTCCTCTCACTTCCCCTCACAGCCTGATGCACTCCAGGCACAGTTTCTAGCAGGGCAGTCATGCCCCCGAGGGGCACTGACTCATCCTTTGGGGGGCACAAATAGATTCCTCTGTATGTATAAAGCACAGACAGACATACAGGATATAAACAAATATGTGCTGTATCTGTGGTATTAAAAGTAACCGTAGGGGCAATTGGGGAAAAAAGTCTAGGAAGGCACCTGCACAAGAGAGAAAAGAAAAACGATTGGCAGAGGGGAGAGAAACACTGGGGCGGACAAAGCTGTCAGAGTCTGCAGCCAGCTGAGTCACCTCAAGAATGAACCTAATAGAGCTGCTGCCAGTGATGCCAGCATCCCACATGGACTCTGGTTCAAGTCCCGGCTGCTCCACTTTCAATCCAGCTCCCTGCTAACAGCCTGGGAAATCAGTGAAAAATAGCCCAAGTGCTTGGGCCCCTGCACCCACATGGGAAACCCAAGGAGATCCTGGCTCCTGGCTTCGGATCGGCCCAGCCCTGGCCATTGCAGCTGTCTGGGGAGTGAACCAGAGGTTGGAAGATCTCTCTCTGTCTCTTCCTATCTCTGTGTAACTCTGACTTTCAAATAAATAAATCAGAGAGAAAGCGAGAGCCAGAGAGCAAGAAAAAGGAATCCAATGCCTGTTCCTGGATAAGAAGGTTGCTGAGACAGTGGGTGTGTCCCTCCTGGGCAGTGTAGCACACAGCGGATGCCTGACCAGCGGGAGTTGTCGTGGCAGGTGTCTCCCAAGCTGGGCATTCCCCAGGGAGACCACCCCTCTCTCCCAGTCTGCATGGCTCTTCTCTCAAATGCCTCTCTGGCCCCACCTGCTGGATGCAGCAAGCTATGGCAAGGAGACTGCTATGGATGGCTTGTGATTTGGCCCCCTAAAGTCTGTGTGCTGAAGCTTGGTGCCCAGGGTGGTGGCGGGAGGGGTGGCAGGACCCAGCAAGGTGGAGTCTAGGGCAAAATGATGAGTTGTCTTCGGAAGGGATTGAGGTAGCTGTCGTGGGACCCCAGTTCTGGAGAGGGGTTGTCAATGCTGGTCCTGTCCCTTCTCTCTGGCTTCCCATCTCACATGTGACCCCTTGGGCTCGCACGCCGTGATGGGACCTGGCCAGAGGCAGCATGGTGCTATTGGGGCTCTGGGCCTCTAACACTGTAAGCTCCGTGAACCTCTTTTCTTTGTAAAGGTCCTCAGGTTCTTCATTATAGCAAAGGAAAATGGAGCCAAAGGCACATTGTTTGGGCTTTGTGGCTCTGATAACTCACCAGTGAGGCAGGTCCATAGTCGGCCGTGGACTGCAGCCCTGGGCTCTGCCACTGAGCTGCCCCTCTGCCCCCTCTGGTTTGCAGTCCCTCTTAGCCCAGGCCTGCAGAGGCCAGGAGAAAAATCTCTAACCAGAGCCCTCTTGCCAGGGCTCCCAGGAGCACAAACAGAACAGAAGTGCTGGGGACGAGGGGAGCAGGAACCCTCGCAGCCTGCTGGTGGGATGAACGTGGTGTGGAGCAGGAGCTTTGGGACATTCCGGCAGTTCTTCAGACATCAAACACAGAACCACCGAATGACCCAGCCATCCCGCTCCTACACATCTACCCAACAGCGATGGTGACGTAGACCCCTATAAAAGCCTGCACACGACAGCTCCCAGTAGCCCAAATGTAGAAACAACTCAAATATGAGTCAGCTGAGGAACAGACTCTCAACATGTGGTTTATACACAATGCGATTTCAGCAATGAAGAGACGAGCCTCACCACGTGCTATGTAACGTGGATCCACGTTCTGCTTCATAAACCTTGCTCACGTCTATGCTAAGTGATCAGAGCTCAGAAGTCAGGACCACATGCTGTAGATTCACTTGATAGGAAGTGTCCGGAAGGGTCAAATCCACAGAGACAGAAAGTGGATTGCTGGGTGCCTGGGACCGGAGCAGACTTTTGGAGGGAAACGGGCCGTGACTTCCAGACCATGTGGGATTTTTGTTTAAGACGATGAAGCATTCTGAAATTGATTGTGGTGACAGTTGCACATCTCCATGCGTGCACTAAAACCACAGAATCTTGCACTTTAAGTTGGTGATTGTACGTAATATGTGAATTATCTATCAAAAAGCCTGCTATAACAAAGAAGGGGGGAAGGAGGAGGGAGGGAGGGAAGTATAGTAATGGCCTTAGCATTGTATCTACGAAATACATGAAATTTGTTCCTTTTATATGAATTTTAAAAACAAGGGAGAGGCTCCTGTTCAGCTGCCCTCCTGGTCTCCAAGCTCGTTCTTGTTCGGGCTTTAGGTCAGCCCTCGGCTGGCTCCTCTGGGAGCTGGGCACTGCTAAGAGCACCTGCCCCTCTTTGAGAGCCGCCACTGCCCACTGCTCCCTGAATGGAACAGCGCCTAGCAGCCGTGTTTCTTCTCTGCAACTCGCCTCTCCACCATAGCTAACTAGGTCAGGGGCAGGTACCAGCCGGAGCCAGAGGCGGCACCCCTGGGGCCAGTTCCTGCTGCCTCCCTGCCCCTGGGAGGCCCTGAGGCACCCCTATCTCCGCAATAGATGCCTCTGTTTGCTTCAAGTGGTTAAAGTAGTTGAGCTGTTTAGAACCAGAGGGTCCCAGCTGATGGCGGGAGAAAGCATTTGGAGGCTTCTTTCATTCACTCCCAGCTCTGCTCAACCCAGGGGGCTGGGGGGAAAGACGTCTCTGCAAGCTGGAGTGGGCCAGGGGCTGGGGTGGGCAGCAGAGGGCTTCCTGGGCATGGATTACACTGACCTCTAAATACAAGTCAAATACAACCGGGACTAAGCCGTTGAGAAGTACGAGCGAGGAAGGACACAGAAGCGCCGGCTCTTTCTGGGGTAGCATTCTAAAGCTCTCAAAAGGCGCTTTTCAGGGCCAGCACCATGGCTCGCTTGGTTAATCCTCCACCTGTGGTGCCGCCATCCTATGTGGGTGCCGGGTTCTCGTCCCAGTTGCTCCTCTTCCAGGCCAGCTCTCTGCTGTGGCCCGGGAGGGCAGTGGAGGATGGCCCAAGTGCTTGGGCCCTGCACCCCATGGGAGACCAGGAGAGGTACCTGGCTCCTGGCTTCGGATTGGCGCAGCACCGGCCGCAACACACCGACCGTAGCGGCCACTTGGGGGATGAACCAACAGAAAAAGGAAGACCTTTCTCTCTGTCTCTTTCTCTCACTGTCTGTAACTCTACCTGTCAAATAAATAAATAATTTTTTTTTAAAAAGGCGCTTTTCTCCCTTTCTTCTTTCATTTTCTTTGATGCTTTCTGAGACTTTCCCTCCCTATCTCTGACCTCCCAGCCTAGGGCAGGGAGCACCCAAGCACTGGTGGGACCCACAGAGCTTCAATGTGTCCCCTCTACCTCCTTGCCTCATAACTGTCTTTCTGGGGGCCTCTGTGTAGCGTGTGATTTGTCTCCTTGGTGCTGGCAGTTAGTAGAAGGCCCAGTGCATAGCATGGCGCTGCCGGGTCAGTGCAGAATAGAGGATGCGTGCAGTTCTCTCTGCGCCGTTGCTCTGCCAGCGCCCAGGCACACGTGCTCGCTTCTGCAGCCCAGTTCCGCCCTGGGCCTCTCCTCCCCACACTGGTCCCTCCTCTGACATCCTGGAGTGAGACAGGCCCAAAACTGGGGATACCTGGAGGTGACTTGGGTGGGGAAGGGAAGGTGACAGAGAGAGGGAGATTGACCGATTGATTTCCCATCTGCTGGTTCATTCCCCAGATGGCAAGTGTCAGGCCTGCTCCGAAACCCTCATCATAACTGTTGAAGTTCCCTCCACTGGGGCTCCCCTGAACCCCTGTCCCAGCTGGGCTCTGACTTTTGGACTTCTGTGCCCTCTCTGCAGTGGCCAGTTTTAGCAAGAACCCTGCCCACTCAGTTTAACCGGATGCCACCCTTGATGCTTGGATTCCTCATCTCTATCTTTGGGGAGAGGCCTGGTCACCCTGGTCTGCCTTCATAAGAAACCTATTGGATGCCATTGCTCAAAATCTCCTTGATGTTGGCATTTCCGCTTGGTAATTTTCCATCTCATGACTCCTCTGCCCTGGCTACAATTTCCCACTTTTCCTTGTTATATTTGGAGTCGAGCCCAAGCTCGACTCTGCTATCCTCCACCGTAACACCCCCATCGCAGAAGCCCCTAAGCCTACAGCCGTAGTCTTCCTGAGTCAGATCTGCCTATTTGAACAAGCGTCATGGATAATTTGTCCCGTGGCATCTTCTAAGCTCCCCCCAATCAAAACAGTGCTCTTAGGCACTGGAAGTGCCTTTCCCATGGGCTCCTTCCAAGTGTAAAAGCCTTGTAAGCTTTTCTAGTTTTATGTATTTGCAGTATGCAACATGCCTGCTTGTGGAAGCTTGGCACCTGCCACTCCAATGGCAGCTAACATCCTGCACTGCCTCTGATGCCCCTCGATGCATTTGCTGTTGCTGTAGCAAAATACTGGAGGCTGGGCACTTGATGAAGAAAAGAGGTTTATTTAGCTCCCATTTTTAGAGGCTGAAATCCAAGTCCAGCCAGTCTCCTGTGTTCAGCCTCAGGCAAGGGCCATCTTGCCTATGTCATAGCAAGGCAGGGGAGCAGAAGGGGAAGCAGCCATGTTCAGAAGGGGCCAGGGGCATGGAGTGGCCTTGCTCGTAGCACCTGCTCTTGTGAGAACCAGCTCACTCTGCAAGACCTGCTTGAACCCCTGCCAAGGGCAACGCTTCCAGTGGCCTCCCATGAGCTTCCCCGACTTCCCAACCCTGCTGCACTGAACACCAGGCCTCCAGCACATGGACCCTTGGGAAACACACAGAAGACACAGGTCTTAGCGTAGCCCCTGAGCACTGGGAATGGCTAGACAGTGGGGATGGCTGTGTTTAGCGGCTGTTGGCTGGGATGCTGGGAGTGCTACCCTGCAGACAGATGAAAAGTATCCTGGTAGGACTGCACTTGGTGCTATTCCATTTGATCTTTTTAAAAAATATTTCTGTATTTTCACTGTATTTGAGAGGCAGGAACAGAAAGAGATTCTCCATATACTGGTTCACTCCCCAGATGCCCACACAGTTGGAGCTGAGCCAGGCCCAAGCCAGGAGCCTGGAACTCAATCTGCCTCTCCCACGTGGGTGGCAGGAAGGTGTCCAAGTACTTGGGTCACCATCTGCTACCTCCCAGGATGCATGTTGGCAGGCAGCTGGGATTGGGCAGAGTGGAGCTGGAACTCGAACCCAGGCACTGGCTGGCATCTCCCCTGGTGTCTTAGCCACTAGGCCAAGCACCTGCCCTCCCCCCACCTCCACCCGAGGAAACTTTTAAACTGGCAGTGCCGGCTCCTCACACCCCGAGGTTCTTCTGCAACAGGTTCCTATGCTGAGAGTCTAGGCTTTCATGGCTTTCCCTCCAGGCTAAGTCCTCACTGTTCCGTGTGCTTTGCACTTGGAGCACGTCTCGGCTGGGACTCGCCACGTTTCAAGTGCTCAAGAGGCACACGGAGCAGGTGGCCGCCACACTGGACGGCACAGCTTCAGTCAACCACAGCACTGGCATCTCAGCAGTGTACCACAGAGCTTTGCTTTCTCCTCTTAAATACTGAAACAAAAGTACACCCTTTGGCACACTTATTCCTCTCCCAAGAGACTATTCTTCTGCAACATTCAGCTAAACATAAAGAAGTATGTCACCACGTTCCTGGGGGACGAGTCGGGGCTCGGACATCAGGTTCAAGGTTGAATCTTGGCTCTGCCACTTTACATCACTGAGCCTTCATCCTCCAGTTCTCCATCTGTAATAAACCTTCAGCCATGAGCTGCAGGAAAGATCAAGTGAGGCAATCTACATAAAACGCTTTTCAGAGTTCCTGGCCCACAGCAAGTGCTCGATAAATCTCTCCTCTCATTCTCATGCCCAGCAAAGAACAAGTGATACGGCAATGTGCCCAGCAGCAGGGAGACGATTTCCCGGACCCTGGTATATCCACAGGGTCCTTGAGAGCAGGACCCAGGTCTCAATCCCTATGACACCCCACCCAGCGCTGTGTCTGGAACACGGCAGGCACCTGGATGACACGGAAAGTCATCAGAATGAATGAAGCTGCCCACCATGTGTTCATGTGGCGAGATGGCAGACAAATCACACAACACAACTCCTATTTTGAAGGTGGGGGGCGCCTTGTTTGTGTAAAGAGAATGTACTTGCTTATGTAACTGTAAGTAAAAGACAGGAACAAGTCCTTGCGATGCGACCAAACCTCGAATCATTCTGTGTGGGTAGGCTTCCAAAATTTCTTGGTAATTTTGTATTTATTTTGTCAATTGTAACTGCTTAGGTGCTTACCTTGTCTCCCATCTCTGTCAAACTCCTCTGGCTTGTCTTACTCACCTGTCTCCCCACTCACCCAGCACTTGGCCTTGGGCACTCTGGGGTTTAATAAATTGTTGCAGCCGCAAATTGCTCATCATGGCTTTCCTTCATGCCCAGCGTACACGGTGAAGATCATACAGCTACTCTGCGAGGGTCTCAATTTCAGTCCCCAAAGAGTCTGCTATTTAAGCGCTGTCTGACTTGACTATCACATGCCCCTCAAGACCTAATGCACAGCAATACTTTGAAGGTGGAAGAAAATTGAGCTAAATGAAAGATTTGGACAGCAGAAACACTGCCAGAACCAGCATTGTTTGAAGCCTGCCCCTCTCTCTAGGGTCGCTGTTCAAAAAGGCAGGAAAGAGACCAAGTCTGGGTGCCCTGGAACTCGCTCTCCTCTCCAGGCACCTGCCAAGAGCTGCTGTCCACGTGGGTTTGGGAAACTGTTCGTCTGTGTGGGATTTTCACTGCTTGTCTCAGGAACCAAGTGCATCCATTTGTCTATGTCACATTTATTTCCTTTCTCTTATCAAGGCTTGGGCTCCCTAGCTGTTAGAAGAGATCGTATTCATTGTGACCTGGATTTTTACTTTTAAAACATGAGGAGTGGCCGGCACCACGGCTCACTTAGATAATCCTCCGCCTTACGGCGCCGGCACACGGGGTTCTAGTCCCGGTCGGGGCACAGGATTCTGTCCCGGTTGCCCCTCTTCCAGGCCAGCTTTCTGCTGTGGCCAGGGAGTGCAGTGGAGGATGGCCCAAGTGCTTGGGCCCTGCACTCCATAGGAGACCAGGAAAAGCACCTGGCTCCTGGCTCCTGCCATCGGATCAGCGCGGTGCGCCAGCTGCAGCGTGCCGGGCCGCAGTGGCCATTGGAGGGTGAACCAACGGCAAAGGAAGACCTTTCTCTCTGTTTCTCTCTCTCTCACTGTCCACTCTAACTGTCAAAAAAAAAAAAATCTCTATCTCTCCCTCTTTCCATGTCACTCTGCCTTCCAAGTAAATAAAAAAAACATGAGGAGTATTTTTTATTTAAAAAATATTAACTAATATACAAAAATGGTATGTATTTTAGGCATAACGGGCAATGTCTTTGTACATACATGTGTTATGTAATGTTCTATTCAGCTCCGGCCAAATAGTATTCCATTCTGTATACATATTATGTTTCCTTTATCTGTCCATCACTCGATGGCTACTTTGTTTCCCTTTCTTGGCTATTTTGAATCATGTTGCAATAAATACAGGAATTGCCGGACGCCTCTTTGACAGATTGGTTTTGTTGGGGTCCCGCAGTAGTTCTGTTTCTCAGTTTTTGAGGAAGCTCCGTGCTCCACATTCACACTCTCACAGCAGTTAAAATGCAAGTGGCCCTTCCCTTCACGTCCTCGCCAGTTCTTGTTATCTGTTGTCATTACAAAATGTTTATTTATGGGGCTGGCGCTGTGGCATAGTGGGTAAAGCCACTGCTGAAAATGCCAGCATCCCATACGGTCTCTGGTTCGAGACCCTGCTGCTCCACTTCCAATCCAGCTCTCTGCTACAGCCTGGGAAAGCAGTGGAAGACGGCCCAAGTGCTTTGACCCCTGCACCTGTGTGGGAGACCTGGAAGAACCTCCTGGCTCCTGGCTTCGGATTGGCCAACTCCCACCGTTGATACCATTTGAGGAGTGAATGAGCAGATCGAAGACCTCTCTCTCTCTGTCTCTCCTTTTTTCTGTCTGTAACTCTACCTCTCATATAAATAAATCTTTTAAAAATGTTTATTTGTTTTCTGATTTCTTTTCATCCACTTGAAAGCCAGGGAGGGGCTGGTGCCACGGCTCACTAGGCTAATCCTCCTCCTGTGGCGCCGGCACACCAGGTTCTAGTCCCGGTTGGGGTGCCAGATTCTGTCCTGGTTGCCCCTCTTCCAGGCCAGCTCTCTGCTGTGGCCCAGGAGGGCAGTGGAGGATGGCCCAGGTCCTTGGGCCCTGCACCCACATGGGAGACCAGGAGGAAGCACCTGGCTCCTGGCTTCAGATAGGCGCAGCGCCGGCCATGGTGGCCATTTGGGGAGTGAACCAACGGAAGGAAGACCTTTCTCTCTCTCTCTCTCTCTCTCTCTCTCTCTCTCTCACTGTCTAAATCTGCCTGTCAAAAAAATAAATAAATAAAAAGCAGGGAGGGAGGGAGGAAGGGAGTGGGAGAGAGAGAGAGAGAGAGAGAGAGATATCTACTTGCTCTCTCCAAATGCCTGCCACAGCTGAAGCCAGCAGCTCAGAACTGCAGCAGGGTCTCCTATGTGGGTGGCAGAGGCTCAAGTTCCTGACCCATTACCTGCTGCCTGCCAGGTGCATTAGCAGGAGTTGGATCAGAAGCAGAGTAGCCAGGACTCACATCGGCACTCTGATATGGGACGTAGGCATCCCAAGTGGTAGCTTAACTTGCTGCGCCACAATGCCCAATCTTTTGTCTCTGTGATAACACTGTAACTAGAGTGAGATAATATTGCATTGTGATTTTGACTTGCTTTTCCCTGATGGTTACTTGCTAGCAATGTTGAACTTTTTTTTCCAGTACCTATTGGACACCTGTATATCTTTCTTAGAAAAACATCTGTTCAGCTATCTTTTGTCCATTTTTAAATGGGATGTTTTTGTTCCTTATCCATTTTTTTGGCAGGCAGAGTGGATAGTGAGAGAGAGAGAGAGACAGAGAGAAAGGCCTTCCTTTTGCCGTTGGTTCACCCTCCAATGGCCGCCATGGCCAGCGTGCTGTGGCCGGCGCACCGCGCTGATCTGAAGGCAGGAGCCAGGTGCTTCTCCTGGTCTCCCATGGGGTGCAGGGCCCAAGCACTTGGGCCATCCTCCACTGCACTCCTGGGCCACAGCAGAGAGCTGGCCTGAAAGAGGGGCAACTGGGACAGAATCCGGTGCCCTGACCGGGACTAGAACCTGGTGTGCCAGCGCCGCTTGGTGGAGGATTAGCCTATTGAGCTGCAGCGCTGGCTTATCCATTCTTCTTAACTCCTTGTCAGATGTATGGCTGGAAAATATTTTCATTGTGACCTGGGTTCTGGCGGTTGTCTGTTCGATCGGGTGACTGTTTCTCATGCAGTATAGAAGGTTTTCAGTTTGATAAATCCCTGTGTGTCTGTTTTTGCTGTTTCCTGAGCCTTAGGATCTGCTCTATGAAATCCTTGCGCATCACAACGTCCTGAATTGCTTCCCTACGGTAACTTGTAAGAATTTCAGTTTCACGTCTTCCATGTAGGTCTTTCATCCACGCTGAGCTGACATTTGTATGTGCTGAAAGATGAGGCGCTACGTTCACCCTGCACGTGGCTGTCCGATTGCCTCAGCTCCCTGCAAAGAACGCAGCCTTGGTGTCCCAGTGCCCAGCCTCAGCTCCTTGGTCAAAGATGGGTTGGCTATGGGTGTGTGGGTTTGTTTCCAGGCTCTCCATTCACTGAGTTTTCTGCCTTTTGTTAATTCATGTACACTCATTAGTGTCGATTTGCCCAAATTTGAAGAACTCGCTCTAGCATGTCTTACAGGGCGAGTCTGTGGGGATAAATTCTCTGCTTTCCTTTGGGAGCGTCTTTCTCCTTCACATCTAAATGGTATTCTTTCTTGGTTAGCCACGTGTTCTCTCCAGTTCTGAGAAGATCTCCCCCTGATCTGTAAGGTTTCTGCCGAGAAGTCTGCAGCCAGGCCACTTGGGGGCGCCCTTGTGTGCTATTTGCTTACGTTCACTTCAGCTGAGAATCCACTCTCACCTGTCGTCTTGGAGAGCTTGGTGTCCCATGTCACGGGGCACGTGCGACTGCAGAGTCGGGCTATCGACCGCTGCCCTCCTTGTGTCTGCACAGTTGTGTGTTTTTCTTGGCTTAGGCGTTGTTCTGTTGTTATCTCTTCACGTGCGCTCTCCACCCTCTCGGCCTTCTCCAGCCCCTCTTGATCTACAGAAACTTGGGCATTTGCTCTTTCAGTGCTGTCCCAAATGTCCTGCACATTTTCTTTTTTTTTTTTTTAAGATTTTTAAAAATTTATTTGAAAGAGTTACACAGATAAAGAAGGTTAGGGGAAGAGAGAGAGAGAGAGGTCTTCCATCTTTTGATTCACTCCCCAAATGGCTGCAACAGCCAGAGCTGAGCCAATCTGAAGCCAGGAGCCAGGAGCTTCTTCCGGGTCCCCATGTAGGTACAGAGGTCCAAGCACTTGGGCCATCTTCTACTGCTTTCCCAGGCCACAGCAGAGAGTGGGATCCGAAGTGGCGCAGCCGGGACTCAAACCAGCACCCATATGGGATGCCAGCACTGCAGGCAGAGGATTAACCACAGTTCCTTCTGCTTGATTTTTTCTAAAATTACTTCCATCTCTATGCTAAGCTTGTCTGTTGGAGTAATGAGTTATTTCTCTGTGTTTTCCCAAATCTCCCCAAGTTTCTTTAAAACAGTTTTATTTTAAATTTCTGTATCCAAAAATTTGCTTACATCAGTTTTTGTCTGACTGGCTTTGACACCTTATTTTGTTTGTTAGGTGTTCATTTCCTGAGAGTTCGTGATGCTTGTTAGCATATGACATCATCCCTGCTCCCAAGGATTAGGAATTTTTCCCCACTCTATTACCTGGCTTGCTTGTTTTCATTGAGCCTGTGGGCACTTGGGCTACGTCACCAGTAGATGGCGTCCTAAATCAAGATGTGCCATAAGCCGGCCGTTGGTGTGTTATCCCTGTTTCGAGGCTAGAGGGCGCGCCTATCCCAGATTTGTCCTAAATCCTGGTTGTTCAGAATGAACTATTAAGAGGCTCTGCCTGGCACGCAGGTCCGGCTGTGGTTAGAGGACTTCAGGCTTCATCCAGTGCAGGGTCCCCCTGCCGCAGGCCCAGCCCTGCGCTCTGAGGCAAAGTCCTGCACTGACTTTCCCACCCTACTCCCCAGCAGCTGGAGTCTTGCCCGCTGTCTGTGGGAGGCTAGGAAGGGGTGTGTGGGGGCGGAATATGGAGGGGGGGGATGTGATGGAGGTGGTTTTGTGGCCATCTGGCTGAGGAGGGTCCACAGGTTTAGTGTGCAGGTACCGACCTGCAGGCAGGAACCATAGGCTCTGCTGGCACTGGGTGGCACTGTGGCAGCCCTGGGGCTGGGTTTCGAGTCTCAGGTCTGGACTGACTGCTGTCCCCCTCCCTCACGGGGGGTGGGGCGGCCCCGGGCAGCAGGGCCTGGAGCTGGGGGGAGGTGTGGCAAGGCTGCTCTTCCTTCCCTGCCTCCCTGGAAACATCTTTTCTTGCTGATGGGCTAACACCTGGCGCTGTGGTCCCTCTGCTGGCTTCCTTAGCTCTCAGGAGCGTGGCCTGGCACGCAGGGAGCTGCTCAGCTTAGCGTCCATGGGGGGCGACCGCCGCTGGAGCTTCTCACTCCGCCACCACTGCTCTGCTCCCACGTGTACCGGTTCAGTCGTGAGTGCCGGGGTCTGTGGTGTCTGGTGTCTGCTTCCGGACAAAGGCCCTGGAGGCCGGAGGGGCCTCTCTGCCCTCTGCCTCATTTTCCTGATTCATCACTAGAGTAGCAGCACCTAATGGCCTCCTATCTATCAACTGATCCATCAATTGGTCAATCACTTCTCTTATTTTTTAAAAAAAAGATGTATTTATTTGATTTGAAAGGCGGAGATACAGGAAGAGTGAAGGAGAGAGAGAGGGGTCTTCCATCCACTGGTTCACTCCCCCAGATGGCTGCAACAGCCAGTACTGGGCCAGGCCAAAGCCAGGAGCCAGGAGCTTCCTCCAGGTGTCCTACGTGGGTGCAGGGGCCCAAGCACTTGGGCCATCTTCTGCTGCTTTCCCAGGCCATTAGCAGGGAGCTAGATCAGAAGAGAAGCAGCCGGGATTCAAACCAGCACCCATATGGGATGCCAGCACTGCAGGCAGAGGCTTAACCCGCTATTGCACAATGCCAGCCCCAGCCTCTGTCTTTTTCTGAGTGCTCGCTGCAGAGGCTAAAATGAAGGCGACCCCCCCCCCAACATGGTGGGCCCCTGGGCCAGGCTTCTGTTCCACTTGGTGTGTCGACATGTGCTCATCCTGTGCTCCAAGGTGAGGCCAGTGCTCTGTGCCTTGCTTTGTCTTCAGCTCAGGGGGGTGCTGTGGTTTGAATGCGTCCCCTACACGTCCTTGTGCTGGGAACTTACTCCTCGAATTCCTGTGGGGTCTTCAGGAGGTAGCGAGGCTCAGTGGGGTCGTGAGCGTGGCGCTCCTGTGTTGCTGTGCGTTGGTGACCCTGCCCCGCCTTGCCACAGGGTGCCGGTACAGCCGGAGGGCCCTCGCCGGCCGCAGGAGCCATTGCTGACAGGCAAGGCTGCGATGTGGGCAGTCTATGACCCCTCCAGACTCACGGGTGGGCAGTTGGGTCCTCCAGGACGATGGGAGCCCTGGGGCTCAAAGCCAGCAGTGCTGGGAGAAGCGCCCTCTGTGACTCGCTCGGCCGGGGTCACCACGGTCTGATAGAAACTTCAGAAATCTCGCAGGAAATGGAATTAAGGGGGAAGTTTATTTTGGTGTAAAACACATTGGAGCGCTGGTTCAAGACCTTGCTGCTCTGAATACACATGTCTTTAAGAAATGTTTTTGAAATCTATACATAGTTATTTGATAATAAGGATTTTCCATGAACTTTTTGAAGTATCATCATATACATGGATGTCAAAGTTCTAGGCACTGAAATAAATGTATCTTTTAATTTGATTTTCCAAAAGCATTTAAAAGTACCCTCATATGTCAGGGAAACTAAAATTATTTTTATTTCTTAGTGGGCACACATGGTTTTTGGGGCTTTGATCTAAAATGCAAACATTTCAAACAGTGCGTGGCGTGGAGGTCATTTCTCCTGGCTGGGTCTCACTTGAGTCTCCTTTGAAATGAGCCGGTAGGACTAGATGGGTCGTTTTCTTTCTTTCTTTATTTGCGAGACACAGAAAGTGAAAGACAGAGATTTGCCATTTGCTGGTTCACTCCCCAGATGCCCACAACAGCTGGGGCCAGGCTGAAGTCAGGAGCCCAGAACGCCATCCAGGTGCCCACGTGGGTGGCAGGGACCCAGTGCTGCCACCTGCTGTTTTCCCAGAAGCTGGGATTGGGAGTGGAGTAGAGCCGGGACTTGTAACCTGCCCCTCCTCTGGCCTGGGATGTGGCACCCCTAGTGTCTTAACCTCTAGCCCAAGCACCTGCCTTATCTTAAAGAAAAGTGAAAAATAGTATTCATTTACTTAAGAGGTACAGAGGCAGGGACAGACAGAGCTGAGCCGTCACCTGCTGCCTCCCTGGGTGTGCGTTCAGGAGAAGCTGGACTCAGAGCTGAGCTGGGCCTCCAACTCGGGCCCTGATGGGGGATGTGGCTGATAAGGCAGGTGTCCTGACTCCTGGGTAGAGCACAGGACCCTAGGCTGATAACTTCCAAACAGGGCTCCAGAAAGCTCGTCACGGGGAAGAGATTGTTCTACTCCCCCATCTGCCTTAGAAAAAATTCTCCCAGTTTTACGCAGTTGTCGCCTGTTTTGTCTTTGAACAAAAACCCTGCGGCCGGAACAAGAAGGAAGCCCAGAGCGCGGCGGAGCTTGTCCTGGAGAGGACCCAGGCGCCATGCACGCGGAGCTCCGGGCGCTGGCAGTGAGTCCCAGCGAGCTTGAGTGCTGGAGTTGGACGTGCACGCTCAGAATTCCGCAGTCTGGACAAACTGGCAGCTGAAAGTTGAGGAGGAACCTCAGCAGCCCGCCCAGGGCAAGCCTCTTCTCCCAAAGGCAGGAACATTTTTGCTGGATGCGGGCGCTGGGCGCGGGAACAGCGCCGCCTTGTGACCCGCACACTCGCTTTCCCAGCAGAGGCTGGCTGGCCTGGACCCGGCGACAGCTTCCCCCAGGGTCGCGCTCCTGGGCCTGGGACTTTGATTCTGGGGTCAAAAAGGGGTCTGGAGACGCGGTCGTGCCTGGGGGCCCGAGGGAGCCCCTGATCCCCACCTCTTGCCCACAGCACAGGGTTGAGAGTGAGGAGACTTGGCACAGGGCCCAGAGTCTTCCTGCCCACACTCGCCCCCCGCCGTGTCTGTGGTCTCCCTCTCCTGCTTTGTGGACTCCACATGGGGGTGACAGCAGCTGTGCTGGGCACACACAGGCTGGGACAGAGGTGGCCAAAAGTGATGCAAGCCACAGGTGGGAGCCACGTATTTTGTCTTAAGTTTTCCAGAAGCAAACAGAAGCAGATGAAATTGAGTGAGCACTAGGTTTTACTTAACGCGCTGCATCCAGTGTCTGGCTGTTTTAATACAGAATTAAGGTGAAATTCAGCAGTGAGGTCTCTATATTCTTTTCCCGCTTCCGGACTGTCTGACGTTCTCTGTGTGTTCTCCGCTCACAGCACATCTCACTTTGGACTCACCGTGTGCCAGGCAGGTGGCGGCTGCCAGGACAGCGAGCAGTAAGGATGCAAAGTGGAGACACTGGCAAGATAAGAAAAGGCTTCCCGGAGGAGGTAGCATTTCTACTGCATGAGGTTTGAAAAGCAAAGTGACTAGGAGAGGTTGGGGGTAGGGACCAGGTGTGCTCATGTGAGTTCCACTGGCACAGGGAAGGAGAACTGGGACTCCCAGGCCAAACCTTCTCACCACCAGAATCTGTACCTTCTGACGGCTAAGCATGGCTTTTATGTTTTAATTTTAAAAAATGTATTCACTTATTTGACAGCAGAGAGAGAGAGAGGGAGAGAGAGACGCCTCAAATGCCCATAACAGCCAGGGCTGGGCTGGGAGCCCAGAACCCCACCCAGGTCTCCCTGTGAGTGGCAGGGGCTCAAGTTCTTGACCAATCACCTGCTGCCTCCCCGGTGCTTTGGCAGGAAGTGGGATCAAAAGCAGAGCAGCCAGGACTCAGAGTGGCACCCTGAAAAGGAACGCTGGTGCCCCAATGCCAAACGCTACCTCTAAGGATGGTTTTTACATTTTTAAGTGTAAAAAATGGTGGGGGAGAAAGTGAAGACTGTTTCTTGGCACATGACCATCGCAGGCTGTCTTGACCTCAGTGTGCATAAGCAGAGTTTCCTGGCGGCTCCCTAAGTGCGGCACAGGAGTGGGAGGGGCTGCAGCATGACCCACGGCTCCCGCCTTGTTAGTCTGTGGGCCCAGCAGTGCCTCCCCCTGTCCCTCCCCACAAGGACACGGCACCACCCAGCTCTCCCATGGAGGGCAGTCCTGACTGGAACCAGAGCCCAGCTCTACAGCCCCTCACCCACGCTCACACACTTCCTGGCACGGGGACGCTGTCTGGGTCACAAATGTCCCCTAAAGCATTGTCGCCCCGTGCTTTAGGCCTGGATACTGGAGTTGCCAGAGACCCTCAGTCTACCATCAGCTGTCCGATGGGGAACTGGGGGCTCTTGGAGGGAGAGAATATCACCAGGTCACAAAGCAAGTTCCCTATCTCCCATCCTGGCTCTCTCCCCTGCCCTGTACCCACCAGACCATGTCGTCCATGCCCATCGGCTCCATGCCGGGGGCTGCATCTGCTGACTCATCTAGGATCTGTCCTGGGACTCAGGAGCCCCTGCGGGCCTGCTCCTGGGGGTCTGCTGGCGGATTGGGGGCTGTGGACAGGGAAAGCCTCTCCCCGCACACACCCTCCAGTTCCTTCCCCCTACCCTGGCCACTTTAGTTGCAAGGGATGGCCCACCTGCTTGCCTGTGGGGCCTCCCCCAGCTGCTTCTCTGCCGCTGTGACCAGCTGCGTTCCCCCTTGGTCCCACCTCCTCTGGTATGGCCACCACCAAGCCCCTGTGGCTGATTTCCCCCTGTAATGCAGGCTCTGGCGCAGTTGATGAATGAGGAGTGAATGGATTGGGGGGCGGGTGCCGAGGCTCCTGGACTGTGGAAGGTCCCCACTGCAGACTCACCCAGTGCCTGAGCTGCCTAGCCCAACCCCACCACACACACACACACACACACACACACACACACACACAGTTCCCCAGCTGCACTCGTCCTCTGAGGGTCCAGCAGGGGGCGCCCAAGGTCTGCCAATAGCAGATGGCCCTGGTGGCCTGGGCTGCCCTCCTGCAGGGCCAGAGTGGTCCTGGCTGGATTCTGTTGTGGTGGCCAGGGTCCTGCTCTCCAACAATAGTCCATCAGGTCAGCAGGCTCCTCAAAGCCGAAGGCCGGGCAGACTCCGTTCATCACTACTGCCCAGAGTGGCTTAGACCCTAGTCCCTGCCCAGGAGCAGGCACTAACCATGGGGGACAGGGGAAGGACCCCCTGCGGGGGCTGATGAAGTCCTGGGCACCCTCCTTGTGCTGGGATTTCTCATGATTGTGGTGCTTTTGGAGTTCCGGCCTCAGAGGCCAGGAGCCAGCAGGAAGCGAGGCCACCAGTAAGACTCCTCAGGTGTGCCTGGAATGGGTTGTGAGTTAATGGAGAAGTTGATTCTCTCACCCTCAGTGAGGCTGGGTGGGCCAGGAGGGTGGAACCCCTTGAGTCCGCCGCCTGGGCAGCCAGCAGCCAATTCACGTGCTAGTTCCCGTACTGGCTTGACACAAGCGCGCATGGCCGGGAAGCACTGTTTAACACAGAAGCCGCTGGCTGCAAGTGACTATTTGAATGTAAACTGCGTGAGATGAAGCGAAAGTGAAAATCCAGTTCCTTTGTCATGCCAGCCGCCTCTCACGCACTCGGAGGCCACACGAGGCCAGCGGCTGCCATGTTGGGCCACACGGACAGGAACTCTTGCGTCATCAGTGACCCTGCTGGACCTCAGTTTAGAGCTTCCTCTGAGCGCTTCTGGACCGGGTGTGCTTGAGGATCTCAGAGAGTTCTTGTGCTTACCGCACACTGCCCTTCGCAGGTGCCATTGCTGGAGGCCCCTGGGGGAGGCCCTGCCTTTGCTGCTTCCCCCTCTGCAGCCTGGGAGAAGCCTCTCACAGCCTCAGTTCTCTCACCTGTCAAGTGGGGAGAATGTCGCCGTGGGTGTTGCTGAATGAGCTGGGGCAGGTGCAGTCCACCCCCCACCCTGCAGTGCCTAAGGCTTCCTGGCCTCACCACCACCCCTCTGGTCTTTCTTTGGACACTCACCTGCCACTCTACACTGTGTGCAGACCTGTGTTGGGATCCTGCTTCTTCAAAGGGACTGCAGGGCTTGGCTTGATTCATTTTGTTTTCCCTAAAGATGCATTTACTTATTTGAAAGGCAGAGTTACACACAGAGAGGGAGAGAGATCAATTGATCTTTCATCTGCTGCTTCATTCCCCAAATGGCTGCAAATGGCCCCAGGCAGAAGCCAGGAGCCTGGAACTGCATCCGGGTCTACCATGTAGGTGGCAGGAGCCCAAGTACTTGAGTCCTCCTGTGCCACTCCCCAGGCACATTAGCAGGGCGCTGGATGGAAAGTGAAGCAGCTAGGACTTGAGCAGGGACTCAGATGGGATGCCGGTGTTGCAGGCAGCAGCTTAACCCACTACGCCACGATGCTAGCCCCTTGGCTTGACTCTTGCCTGGATGGAGGTCACCACGTAGGTGGGAAGGCAAAACGTGCCAGGAAGCAACCAGAAGACAAATCTTAGGCAACACCCAGGGCAGTGCGCCACCTGGTGGTGCAGGCCTTGCAGAGAGAGGCATAGGAGGTCTGTGGGCTGGTCTTGAAGGCAGCCCAGGAGTCTGACTGGCAGGGCTGATGGGAGAGAAGAGGCAGCGGGGGATGGTGTCGAGGCAGAGGAACGGCGTGAGCAAAAGGAGGCACAGAGGTGGGGAGGGAGGCTTTCGTGGAGGGGAGAGACGACTTTGCTAAGCAAACCACTCGGGCTTGGAAGCTGGGCTGAATTGCTTGAGTCTACAGAGGAGGGCGGCTGCCAGACAGTGGGGGTTGGGCCAGGGAAGAGGTGAATCTAGGACTGTGCTGGCAGTGTGGTTGGGGGCTCGGCAGGGGAGATCCTGCGGTCGAGGTGCCCATCAGTGAGACGTGCCACCCACGGCCTCGCTGGGGCAGCACACGGTGCCATTTCCAGGGCCACTAACATCCCGTGAGCTCAAATTGCTGGGGCCCAACTGGGTAACCAGACACTGGGCTTGGTGATCTTGCACAGCAAGTCTGCACCGAGGGGGGTGGGGCAGATGGTGGGCATTAGGACGTGAGTCCCAGATCCCCAGCCAGCTTGGAGAGAACAGGGTGAAGGCTGAGACCGGGGGGTACAGGGAAGGGAGGGAGCGTGTAAACAGAGAGGGCCAGATATAAAATCACATAGACACACGTGCACGTGGCCCACGGCCCCTTGATGGATACACACTAACCCCCTGTGCAAATGTACATGCACACACGTCCAGGCACATGGACATGGTTACAGGGTTCACAGCAATGAAGCTAGGGCTGCAGGTTCACTGATGGTGGTTTCTATAGGCTTCGCTAGTAAACACTACTTATTTTGGAAAGCAACTTCTCTGTTTTCCAATAAAACATTGGGACATACGGTATTGGATTTCCCTGATCTGACATTGACCTAAAAAAATGTGCTGGCAGGAACAGAAAATGCGATGCCCCACTGTGCTGGCAGGCACCGGTCAGCTTCGCTCCTCTTGGCTTTGATTGCAAAGGTCAAGATGCAAGTGGGGGGCCAGCGAGGCCTCACTGTCCAACCAGCATTCTTGCCGCGGAGCTGCAGGGAAGCCGAGGACAGAGCTGGGGGCTTCCTGCCGGCCTGTATGCCCATGGCCTTGAAGAGCAGGCAGGGGGGATGAGCTGAGGGGACAACGTGTCACGGAGGCAGCAGACGGAGATGGCTCCAGGATGGGCAAAACGTGGATAGGGCCCAGCTGGGGGATGGGCACATGTGTGCCCCTACAGTGGCCATCAGAGAAATGCGCCTGGAGCCCTGAGTGGGGTTTGAGGTGGGTTCCTGTCCCTGGGAGGGGGACTGGCTTCTATGGGCAGAGCAGTCAGGCCCAGCTCCAGATGACGGGCGGGGCGGGCTGCAGGCGTGGGCACAGTGGCAAGGCCTGGGAGGCAGAAGCCCACCTCCAGGCGGGAACACTGGCATTCCTTGTTTCTTTAGGGGGCATTGGTCCTGGTCTGATCAACAGTGAGAAAGGAGCAGTGTGCCCCCATAGCCCAGAGCCCCTCAGGACCCCCAAATTGAGCCTGAAACTTGACAATGGTCTTCCTCCATGAGGATGAGTGAGATCAGAAGTGTAAGGTGCTCAGCGAGGGCGGGACACACGCCCTGAGGCAGAGAGGAATACAATGGGCCTGGCAGAAGTGCTGGGGATCCAATGAGATCATCTGTCTAAGGCACTTCCAACAGGGCGTGCATTTAGTAAGCATGACAACCGTTTGCTGTGGAAGTGAGTCTTACTGGGGATGACTCAATCACACATTGGGCCACTTACCCCTTCGGCATGACTTTGCTAGGGTTCTCTGTGTGCCAGGCACGGCTCGAGGCCCCGGGGGTGCAGCGGTGAACAGAAAACCCACGCCCTCAGCCCTGGCATCCGTGAATATGCCGTGTCCATGGCTAGCAGGAGTTAAGTTGCCTAGCAGCTGACCCAAAGATCCAGAAGTGAGCCTGGCTTAACCAGGTGCGCTGGCTGCAGCCACAGGGGTCCCTCAAAGGGGAAGAGGGGCAGGCGAGGCAGGGTGAGAGGAGCTGAGCTGGTAGAAGCCGAGGCTGGAGCAACGGGAGTCTTGGCCCCAAGCCGAGGCAGACAGGTGGCCGGTGGCAGCTGGAAAGGGCACGGAAACAGAGCCTCCTGGCGGCCTCCAGGGAGAAACATGGCCCTGCCTTTGACTTAATCCAGTGAGATTTCTGACCTTGAGAACGGGGGGATCATAAATTTTGTCGTTTCGAGGCTCTGAGTTTGCAGGAATTTGTTACAGCAGCCACACGCTGTGGCTGCAAACCCTTCCTTGTGGAGCTTACCTTCTCACCGCGGGAGACGGGGCATGAGGAATTGTGGCACATACGGTGTGGCATGGGGTGCTTCCTTCCCCTCACTGGTGGGGCGGGGAGCGCCCAGCATGGGGTGCAGGGCCCCTCTGGCCGTGGCCACCTCTGCTCCTTGTACCCCTCTGCCTGCCAGGGGCCTGCAGGGTGGGGCTGAAGCACACAGCCAAGGTGCACAGGCTCCTGGGCTAGGGAGGAGGCAGGTGCGCGGTATCTGGCCCAGGGGAGTGGTGCGGTCTGCGGCCAAAGTCTGGGGCAATTAGCATGTGCCCAGATCCCCGTGGGTGGGGACGTGAGGAACTATGACTGGTCCAAGTCCGTGGCGGGTGAAAGCCAGGCTGGGCGGCTGCTCTAGGAGCTCCAGGTTTCCATAGTGATTACCAGCTCTTGGTCACGCCTAATGAGGAACACGGAGAATCCTCCTGTGGGAGGCCACTGGGCTCCTTGCTGAAGCCTTCCTCTTTGATCTTTGGCCTTTAATTGGCAGGCTGAGCCCAGGGAGCCTCCTCAGGAGATGGCTGAGGCTTGGGCAGGGCTCTGCCTCACCTGCCCATCCCTGTTCTGGTTGCTGAAGTCCCTGCTCCACCCCTGAGCCTTCGCTGAGCAGGGGAGGGAGGCCTTGAGGAGCTGCACCATGCAGGCGGGGTCCGCTACTCAGGGTGCAGCTCAAAGACCTGGAAGCGATGGTGCCTGTGGCCCATGTTTGGGATCTTAGGTTGTACACTGCTCGAAGGCACTGCATGGCACATAATAGGCATCTTAATTTATGTCGGAGCCCAGTGGGTGGCAGAGACTCCAAGCCACCTGATGGGTGGCTGGGGGGAGCTCCCTGGGACCTGAATCCACGGTGGCACCAGGGCCGCGCACAAACTCTGGCACACACGTGTGCATGCTGTCCCACCCTCCTGCACAGCAGGTACCTACTGCCATTTAAGGCCTGATTCATAGGGCTCTCAGACTTTGGACCTGCAGTGGTCATCTCACGGGAAGTCTGCTGGGGGTGGGGCGCGGCACTTGGGTGTGCATGCTGCTGGCCACAGGGGTGCCACACGGGTGTGTGTGTGTGTGTGTGTGTGTGTCGCACCAGGGCTGTTTGTGCTAACGTGACCCTTCTTTTTTAACTCGAGGGAAAGACATGTTTCTCCTATTTGCACAAAGATACCCAGTGGGCCAGCTGGGCCCTGCCCTGGCTCGCCAAAATGCCCTCACCTGGGCTATGAAGACTTGCCTTCTACTTCCCTGGCCAAAGTTCCCACCTCATGGAGTAGCTAGAGCCCGACCGAGCCCTGGCCCTATTCCTCTCGGTTTCTTCCCCAGGGGCTGGGCTCAGACCTGTGCCGCTGGGTGGCATTGATGTTGCCTGCAGCCTGCCCTTCCGCGTCCTCAGCTGGCCACTGGTGGAGCAGAGGATGCACTCCCTGGGAGAGGTGGGAGAGAACTTGGGAAGCCTCTCTGCAGGGCGGTGTGTCACAGAAGCGCCTGGCCTTTGCCCCAGGCACTGAGCTGTAGGGACTCTGTGCTTTAGAGAAATCGTGCCCAGGTGTTGCCGAAAGGATGTTTGCCCTAGCAACGTCCATCAGGAGAACGAGTGGCCAAAGGCCAGCTGCCCTGGCTCTCCTGCCCGCGTTCCTCACGGTCAGTCCGGGAGCCGAGGGCGGGCACAGTGCACAGAGGCTTGTCTGTAAAATCTGACAGTAGCTTTTAAAGTTACGGCAGATATTGTATCCCACCCTCGAAATGAAAAGCATGATCTCTTAGGTTGATTCTCCTAGGTTTATTGAGGTATAAGAAATAAAAATTATGTGTATTTAAGGTATATAGCAAAGGCTGTAATATGATGTAATGATTTTGCTACACTGTGATCCAACAAGTAAGCTCAGGGACACTTATGTGCACCACCACACTGTGTGTGTGTGTGTGTGTGTGTGTGTACTGAGAAGCTTTAGGATCTACTCTCCTAACAACGTCAGTAGACTGCACTAGAATGAACTGCAGTCGCCCTGCTCCAGCACACACACTGGCAGATTGTGTTTGTCCTGCCTGCCTGAAGCATCTGCCCACCTGCCCCAGCCCCAGCCGCCACGGCCTGTTCTCTGCGTCTGTGAATTTTATCTCTAAGACTCCACAGAGGAGCGAGATCACACAGGACTTGGCTTTCTGTGCCTGGATCATTTCACTGAGCATGCGCCCTCTGGGTTTGTCTGTGTTGTGGCAAACAGTAGGGTCAGACCACACGTGAGGCCTAACCTTTTAGAGCCAGGCTCTGATAATGAGTCTTAGGTTGTTTTTCCTCGAAGTAACACCTGAGACAAAAATTTGCATGCAGGTAGTTTATTTTTGAGGCAATTCCAAAGGGTACTGAAAGAGGAGCAGAGACAGAGATGTGAGAAATCGAGGGAGACCACAGGACGACTCATCGGACAAGTCCCTCCCGTGGGCAGTGAGGCTGAACTGCACTGGGGCTCTGGGGAATGGGGAGCACGCACCTGGGCTGAGTGGTGAGGAGCCGGGCTGTGTGTCCACGGTAGGAGCCGGGCTGTGTGTCCTCTGAGGGAGCTGGGCTGCGTATCCATTGTGGGAGCCGGGCTGTGTGTCCACCGAGGGAGCCGAGATGGGCTGTGTGTCCACTGCGGGAGCTGGGGTGTGTGTCCTCTGAGGGAGCCGAGATGGGGTGTGTGTCCTCTGAAGGAGCTGGGATGGGCTGTGTGTCCACCGAAGGAGCTAGGTGTGTGTCCACTGCGGGAGCTGGGTGTGTGTCCACTGAGGGAGCTGGGGTGTGTATCCATTGTGGAAGCCGGGCTGTGTGTCCACTGTGGAAGCTGAGCTGTGTGTCCACCGAGGGAGCCGGGGTGTGTATCCACCGAGGGAGCCGGGGTGTGCATCCACCGCTGCCAGTCAGCCCTGCCTGGGGGCTGCTGCTCAGGGGCACTTCCTGTCTGCCCTGCGCAGCTCCCTGAACAGGCTCCATGGCCAGAGGGAGCACTGAGCAGAGTCCCAGAGCCGTCAGTCAGCGTGCAGAGATGAGGAGGTGGGGCACTAACGGTGTGGCTCCCCTTGTGGGGAGCAGCTCGGACTAGACTAAGTTACTGGAATTAAGACTTATTCTATGCATCTGCTCTCCTCTGTGGGGAGCAGCTCGGACTAGACTAAGTTACTGGAATTAAGACTTATTCTATGCATCTGCTCTCCTACAATATGGCGCTGGGAGAGGAGAAAACAGCTTCTACCCAGCTGCCTCCAGTTCAACCAATAAACTGTAGGACTTGCTCCTGATTGGAGAGCAGCGTACTCGGCGTGTGGGCAGCCGAGTTAGGATTGGCGGAGGAGGACTATAAAGGAGGAGAGAGACGGCATGCACCAGGAACATCTATGGGGAACATCTAGCTGAAGGAACACCTGTGCAGCCCCCGAGACGAGCCGGCCGGCGGTGTGCCGCTCCCCTGCGGAAGTGGGGAATGTGGCCAGGGGGAACTGCCCTTCCACGGAGGTGGAAGGGATAGTAGCCAACCCGGGAAGAACCAGCAGCAAACCCGGGGAGGGCCGAGCAGACGAAAGAACAACGCAGGGTTCAGTGTTGCTCCCCCACGAAGAGGGGGAGCGACATAATGGTGCCGTGACTCGGATATGAAGCCTAGGCAGGGTTTAGTGTCGTTCCTCCATGAAGAGGGGGAGCGACATAATGGTGCCGTGACTCGGATATGAAGCCTAGGCAGGGCTTAGTGTCGTTCCTCCACGAAGAGGGGGAGCGACATAATGGTGCCGTGACTCGGATAGGAAACCTAGGACGGAGAGCAAACTTAGGAGGGAAGAAACGTGACTCGGATAGGAAACTTAGGACGGATATGAAACTTAGGAGGGAAGAAACGGGAAGAACTGGGAAAATATCGGAGAGAGAAACTAGCAAACAGCCTAGGGAAATTACCGGAGAGAGAGACTAGCAAACAGCCTAGGGAAAAGCCGGACGAAAAGGGTGCCGGAAGAAGCTATTGAAAGCCTAGGCATAGACTCGGATACGGACTACGGGGGGGAAGCTGGGAGAAATCTCTAAGGTCGAAAGCGAAAGTGAAAGCTAGAACAAACAGACTCGGATGCAGACTGTGGGGAGAGGCCAGGAGAAATGAGGGAGGAGTATTGTTGGAGGAAAGCTTGGGGAAACATACCGGGTAGAGAAAAATGTTAGGGAAATTGAAGCCGTGGGGGGCAGGCCAAGGCGGAAACGAAAGCCACTTTGGGGTTCTCAAGTTAGCCCGGGAATAGGGGGCGAAAAGTTGAAGCCAGAAGCTGAAACGTGAGCCAGGTTGGGATCCGTCTGGTTAGCCCGGGGAGCAAAGGACGGGAAGCCAAACCGTGGGGCGGAGACGTACGCTGGGTTGAATTCGCCAGGCTAGCCCGGGGAACTTGGATTGAATGCTAGTGGTGGAGACGCAAGCTACGCTGTGTTACTCGCGGAAGCCGCCGCGTGCAGAGAGAGCACGGGGCGTGAGTAGATAGGGAACGGGGCTGGCGTAGGCCGTGGTTCAGACGCGAAAGGGTTAAGCGTGGAGACCGCGGACCGCGCAAAGCCGGGAAGCCGCGCAGATGAGGCGCGGGCTGAAGCGGCTCAGAGCCGGCGAGGCGCGGAAAAGCAGCCTCGGGGCGGAGCCCGCTGGCGGGGCGAGGCGCCGGGAAGCTGCCGGCAGGGCGAGGTGCCGGGAAGCTGCGGGGATAAGAGAAACAGAAGTTTGGAAGTGAAGTAAAAGAAAAATAGGAATGCTGGAAGATAGAAGTAAAATGGGAGAAATAGGAATGCCCGGAGATAGAGAAATAGAGAAATAGAAAGGCCTCCCCTCAACATGCCAATGAGAAAGCTTGGATTCGGTCTGCCCGATTAGTGAGGCGATGAGCACCTGGGCGGCTAGCAGCTTGTGCGCCGCAGGTCACCGAAGACAGGCACGAATTAACATCAGTAAGGCTTCCCCACAATGCAACAATTAGGAGGCTTGGATTCGGTCTGCCTGATTAAGGCGGTAAGCGCCAGCAAGCAGCTCGACCAGAGTATGAGCTGCAGGTCACCGAAGATAGGCACGAACCAACACTAATAAGTCTCCCCCACAATAAGGCAATGAGAAGGCTTGGATTCGGTTTGCCTGATAGGTCTTGTAAGTCCCCTGCAGGCAGAGCAGAGCATGCGCTGCAGGGCACCGAACACAGGCACGCATCAGCGCCTAAAAACCTCCTCACAACATGGCGAAGAGAGGACCCGGATTCGGTTTTCCTGATTGATAGGACTTGTAAGAGCCTGTGGCAACTCTAGCAAGTAGAGCAGAGTGTGTGCCGCGGGACACCGAAGACAGGCGCGTATCAACACCAAAAAATAAAAAGAAAGGGGGATCTGTGGGGAGCAGCTCGGACTAGACTAAGTTACTGGAATTAAGACTTATTCTATGCATCTGCTCTCCTCTGTGGGGAGCAGCTCGGACTAGACTAAGTTACTGGAATTAAGACTTATTCTATGCATCTGCTCTCCTACAATATGGTGCTGGGAGAGGAGAAAACAGCTTCTACCCAGCTGCCTCCAGTTCAACCAATAAACTGTAGGACTTGCTCCTGATTGGAGAGCAGCGTACTCGGCGTGTGGGCAGCCGAGTTAGGATTGGCGGAGGAGGACTATAAAGGAGGAGAGAGACGGCATGCACCAGGAACATCTATGGGGAACATCTAGCTGAAGGAACACCTGTGCAGCCCCCGAGACGAGCCGGCCGGCGGTGTGCCGCTCCCCTGCGGAAGTGGGGAATGTGGCCAGGGGGAACTGCCCTTCCACGGAGGTGGAAGGGATAGTAGCCAACCCGGGAAGAACCAGCAGCAAACCCGGGGAGGGCCGAGCAGACGAAAGAACAACGCAGGGTTCAGTGTTGCTCCCCCACGAAGAGGGGGAGCGACACCCCTCTCTGGATTCTGTGTTTTTCTTTAATCTTCGTCTCTAATGCTGAACCCACACGCGGCAGACAAATCTCTGTACGGGGGTTTCCTGGCTCTATACCTTTGTCTTCAGTTCGTTATACAGCAGTCAGCATTTCCATGTTGTTTTGCACTGGTCTTTGTAAAGCAGCAAGGAAAACACAATGCTGCTGACTTCCACGTGTACCTGTGAGTACTTACTCCTAACCGCAGTGCTGTGGGGTAAATATTACTCCATTACTCCTCTTTTATCATACAGAAATGGAGGCCCAGCGAGGGTAAGTACCTTGCTAAGACCACACAGCCATTTGGTGGCAGACCTGAGAGTCCTGCTCCAGAGCCCAGGCCCTCGGCCTGGCCTGCACCTGCAGCTGACTGTGTCCGTCTCCCAGCTGACTCACGCCGGTGTGTGCAAGGATTCGGGGTTGTCAGGGATAGTGGACTGAATACAGGTGTTCAAATCTGCATATCTCAATGAGAGCACAGTGTGGAGGGACTTGTGCGGCTGCACCAGGTGCCATCCGTCATCTCGGAACTCAGTTGGGTGAGAAACATACATTTTCTGTGCCCTGCAATGAGGGTTTATTTCAAGACACTCCTGGGTGGGTAAGGGAGCTGAATCTCCTTCAGAGCAGGGGCTGGGGAGGGGGTTTGGGGCCAGACGCTGGAAGGAGGGGAGAGGGAGGGAGAGGCTTTGGTGAGAGGGTGTCCACACTGATGGGGACATTATCCCCATTATCCGTGTCCTGGGGTCACGGCTATGGCCCAGCCCAGCTGGAGTCTTGCTGGGTCAGGAGTCCTAGGAAAAGAGAAAGTCTGGGTGGGAAGGAGAGATCTCGGTTCACATGTCACAATGTCGTTCCACTACGCAACCAAACAATGCATCGCGCTGAATAATACAAGTATGAATTGATTCAGAAAGATACTCATAAAATGCCAAGTGCACATTTACAAAAGTAAATGAGGTCACGTTTTACAAAGTAAGTATATACGTATCAGTAGCCATATGCAAAAATATTAGGTAGTTTATCCACGAAGGACATGATTTTGGTACTTTTTAATGTTCTTTCAGCTTGTATGTGTATTTGATATTTTACAAAGTGGGTGTATGCCACTTATTCCAGAAGAAAAGCTGTCATAAAATGAAACAGAAATAAACCACCCTTGCACTGGACTGAGGGTTTGTGTCCTTCTGAAATTCGGGCGGAAATCCTCATCCTGACACCATGGTGCCCACAGACCCCAACTTAACCAAGCTTGGACTGGACTTAGGGTTTTCCTGCCATCTGACAGTGTGAAAGTGGCCCGCATTCGGTAGGAACTGTCCTCCAACCTCTGACCTCTGACCTTTTGCTGGGCCAGGGACTGTGATTGGATACTCCCTGGGGATGCCTGGCAGTGGCCTCCACAGGCTGAGGACTTGGTTGGTCGGCTGGGATGCTCAGCGGCTTAGGTTTACTGAATGCATTTTTCCACTGACCAGATTCTCAACTTACGATGCATTTGTTGGGAGGTGAGCCCGTTGTAAGTCAAGGAGCACCTGTGTTTGGAGACGGGGCCTATGAGAGGTAATTGGGTCACAAGGGCAAGGCTCTCTTGAACAGGGTTAGTGCTCTTGGGGCAGAGACCCCAGAGAGCTCCCACCCTCCTTGCCCCTTGTCAAGCTCTAGTGTCATCGGAAGAGGGCCCTCTCCAGAGCCCGACCGTGCTAGCACTCTGATCTTAGCTTTCAGCTTCCAGCTCTGTATCTGTTGCTGGGAAGCCATGGTGTTAACAGCAGCCTAAACAGACTAAGAACAATGTGCCCTGGTTCTCATCCACTTGGTTCTTTGCACAAATTCTGTGGAGTGCCTGGCCTGGGCCAGCTACTGGTCTCCTCGCTGGGGATAATGCTATGGATAAACGAGACGAAGTCCCTGTGTCCCCAGAGCTTGCTCTCTGGAGAAGCGCCTGGACTACCGTCCCTCTCTGGCCATGGCGCCCTAGACGAGGGTGTCCCACACGCAGCTCCCAGAGGACGTGCACAGCCATCTGCTGTGGGGAAACAGCCGAGGATCCCCTACTGCACCTGCCAACACCCATCTCCACACCATCTGCCTCTGCCACGGGCTCGGGCTTTGCGAGCCCACAGACTCGGTTTCCTGACCCCCATTTCCCTTCCTTGAGCCCAGTGGAGGTCTCGTCCTCTAGCAGGCGGAGGTACCCTTCCGGCCAGCGCTATCTCTGGGTCTCAAGCCTGGGGCTGGAACTCTCTTGTGGTGCCTGAGCCCTTCTCCCTGCAGTTAAAGTGTGTACCTGATGGCAGCCGAAGGCACTGGAAGAGCATGGCCCCCAGTCTGAACCCTTGGCTCTCAGAGAGGGAGGGAAATTGTCTGTGCACCTACAGTGTGACTGCCTCTGTGTCAGTTACATTGACACTGATGCCATCCCCAGCTGCCCCACGATGCGGGCCAGATTCTCCCAAACCACGCCCTGGAAAAGGACGCCGTCTTCAGACAGTTCTGAGTGCTGCACCTAAGTGTGGGAAATGCAGTTCTTTGCTCCGTGCCTTTAACAACCTAGTGTGCATTGTGAAATTCAAAGGGGGCGGCTGTAATAGGCAGTTTCTCCCAAACATATACTGGGTGGGACGGTTCTCTCTCCCTCCCTGGTTCACGTTCACCTGGGACCTCAGACTGGACCTCCAGTAGAGACTAACTAGAGTGGGCCCTAACCCAGTGATTGCTGCCCTTGCGGGTGACAGAGGCACACACATAGAGAGGAGAGCAGGCCAAGGTGGCCAGGCCTGCCGGCCACCACCCAAACCTAGGACGAAGCTTCCCTGCAGGTTTCACAGGGAGCTTGCACTGGCCATGTGACCTCCAGCTCTGGGAGAGAAGGGATCCTATTGTTTAAGCCACCCTGGTTGTGGAAACTCATTACACAGCCCTGGGAACTAAGGCAGTCTTTTTATTCCCTGGATACTGTTAACCACTTTGAAACCAGGCAGTGGAACTGTCCCTGCTCACACACGGGGAAACAGATTTTTCAAGGATCAGTGGCTTGCCCCGGACCTGACGGAGTATGACTTCCAGAGCCATGTCAGAACTCGAACCCAGGTCTCTGTCCCCAGTGTTGTTGTGTTTGAAAAGCAGAGTGGCGTGTGCACACACACACACAGAGAGAGAGAGAAATCTTTCATTAACTAGTTCATTCGCCAACTATCTGCAACAGCTAAAAGCCAGGCCAAAGCTAAGAGCCTTGAACCATGTGTGTAGCAGGAAACCAAGCAGTGGAGCCATCATCTGCTGTCTCCCAGGTGCCTTAGCAGGAAGCTGGATCAGAAGCAGAGGGGATACTCAATTCCAGGCTTACCCTGTTGTGCCACAACACCCATCCGGGTCCCCAGCATTTAGACTCTCCATGAGCCACAGCTATATCCTGCAGGCCTGGGGTTCCTGTCGTTTCTCTCAAGGGCTCATCTGTTTCCAAAGGTGTCGCTCCCTTTCCCACCTGGCACCCTGCCGTGACAAATGAGCCATCCCAAGAGGCCTCTAGGCAGGACCCCCTCTGCCCTTGGCCCATGAGGAGGGAAGCATCCTTGCACCAGGCCCTGGGCTGCTCCTGCATCTCTGAGCGTGGGGGGTCTGAGCTGGGATGAGTGGGATGAGAGCGGCTGCTCCAGGTGTGCTCACTGCCACGTGTCTGCTCCTGCTCACCCCTGCAGCTGTGGCTAGGCCGCTGCATCATTTCACTGAGTCCCAGCTGCACACTCATGGAGGAACCATAGCCTCTTCTCTTACCAGGGAGCAGGCACTCACTATCACTTTGCTTCTTAAGAATTTGAGGGGCTGGTGCTGTGGCGTCGTGGGTAAAGCTGCCGCCTGAAGTGCAAGCATCCCATATGGGCACTGGTTCTAGTCTCAGCTGCTCCACTTCTGATCCAGCTCTCTGCTATGGCCTGGGAAAGCAGTGGAGGATGGCCCAAGTCCTTGGGCTCCTACCCTTGCATGGGAGACCTTGTTGGAAGCACCTGGCTCTTGGCTTCAGCTCTGGCCATTGTGGCCATTTGGAGAGTGAACCAGTAGATGGAAGACTCCTCTTCTTCCCTCCCCCCCCTCCTCCTTCTCTCTCTCTTTCTGCCTCTGTGACTCTACCTTTCAAATAAATAAATGAATAAATCTTTAAAAAAAGAATTTAGCTTTTTGACATTAAAGTGAATACATACTTTTTGAAAAAAAGAAACAGAAAAGATAATAAAGGGTAAAAAAATAGAAGTTGCTTATATACCATAGCATTTTACTATTTATAAATTTTACATAAGGGGGAAAGGCTATATTCATATGTACAGCTGGTTATACTATATATAGAAGCATACATTCACAGCAGATATTCAACTATGTTTAGAAATGGATGTGTATATATAAACCCTTCTCTCTCTCTCTCTCTCTCTCTCTCTCTCTCTTTGACAGGCAGAGTTAGACAGTGAGAGAGAGACAGAGAGAAAGGTCTTCCTTCCATTGGTTCACCCCCCAAATGGCCACCACGGCTGGCGTGCTGCACCGATCCAAAGCCAGGAGCCAGGTGCTTCCTCCTGGTCTCCCCGAGGGCGCAGGGCCCAAGAACTTGGGCCATCCTCCACTGCCTTCCTGGGCCACAGTAGAGAGCTGAACTGGAAGAGGAGCAATCGGGACAGAACCGGCGCCCCAACCAGGACTAGAACCCAGGGTGCTGGCGCCGCAGTTGGAGGATTAGCCTAGTGAGCCGTGGCACTGGCCAACCCTTCTCTTTTTTTTTTTTTTTTAAATAGACTTATTTATTTGAAAGACAGTTACAGAGAGAGAGAGGTAGAGACAGAGAGATTTTCCATCCACTGGTTCACTCCCCAGTTGACCACAACAGCCACTGTTGAGACAGACTGAAGCCAGGAGTCAAGAGTTTCATCTGGCTCTCCCACATGGGTGCAGGGGCCCAAGCACTTGGGCCATCCTCCGCTGCTTTCCCAGGTCATTAGCAGGGAGCTGGATCAGAAGTGGAGCAGCCAGGACTCGAACCAGTGCCCATGTGGGGTGTCAGCATCACAAGTAGTGGCTTTACCCCCTTGGCACAACAATGGCTCCAGTTTAAATTCTTGTTACTCTTGGAGGAACTTGGCTGTCAGAATAATTTTGTGCTTCATCCTGAACGTGAACCCAGGCCCTTAAAATGCTTTGTCAGTCCCATCTCAATGGCTGTGTATCAATCGTTCTGTCAAATGGATCATCCCCTGTTCGTCCTGAATTCTTCTATTGCCAGGTTGTTTCCAGCTTTTCATGAGTTATTAAGAGCTAAGTCTTTGTGCACCTTTGTGATAATGCCCTCAGCATGAATTGCTGGTTCAAGGTTAGGAGCCTAAAAAGAACAGCTTTATTGAGGTGGAATTTGCATAACAGAAAATCCACCCCCTATAATTATACAATTCACTGATGGTTTTTAAATTTATACAACTATACAACCATCTCCATGATCCAGTTTTAGAATGTTTTTAAAAGATTTATTTGAAAAACAGGGTGATAGAAAGGGAGCGAGATCTTCCATCCACAGGTTTACCTCCCAAATGGCCAAAACAGGGTTGAGCCAGGCTGAAGTCAGGAGCCATAGAGCTCTATCCAGGTCTTCCATGTGGGTGGCAGGTGCCCAAGCAGCTGAGCCATCTTCTGTTGCTTTCCCAGGTGCATTAACAAGGAGTTGGAATGAACTTGAACCTGTATGGGATGCAGGCGTTGCAAGCAGCAGCTTAACCTGCTATACAACAACATCCACCCCCAGTTTTGGAATATTTCTATCACCCGGAAACGGTTCCTTGAGTTTATTTTCAGCTAAACCCACTCCCACCCTAACCCAGACAACCAGTCGTCTGCCTATCTCTATAGATTTGCCTTTTCTAAACATTTCAAGTAAGCTGGATCATATGATTCGCTTGTGGGCAGCGGCTTTCCCTTGGCAGTCTGTTTCTGTGGGCCATTCATGTTGTAGCCTGAATCAGTCTTTGTTCCTTGTTGTTGTCCAATAGTGTCGCATTGTATGGATACGCCACATTTGGCTTGGCCATTCACTGCTGAGGGGAGTCTGTTTGGCCTGTTGGGGACGATGCTGCTATGAGTGTGTGTTTGTGTAGGAGCCCTCCTGAGCACATGTTTGCATTTCCCGGAGACACCCAGGAGTGGGTCGTATGGTGAATGTATGCCCGACTTTTTATGACACTGCCCTGCTGTTTTCCCAAGGGGCTGCACCATTTTACATTTCCTCCAGCAATGCGGGAGGGTTCCGTTTTCTTCCCAGCCTCACCAACACTTGCCATCTTGATTATAGCATCCTATTCAGCGTGTGTTAGTATCTCTTTGATGCTAGTATCTCTTGAATTTGCATTTTCTAATGACTAGTGATATTGAACATCTCTTCACATTTTTATTAACTGTTTATGTATTATCTTTAGGGAATGTTCATTAAAATCTATAGCTAATTTTTTAAAAAGTTTGTTTATGTAAAAGATAGGTCAGGGGCTGGCATAGTGGGTAAAGCTGCTGCCTGCGATGCCAGCATCCCATGTGGGTGCTGGTTCATGTCCTAGCTGCTCCACTTCTATTTTTTTAAAGAGTTTATTTATTATTTTATTTGAGAGATAGAGTTACAGACAGAGGGAATGACAGAGAGAAATGTCTTCTATCTACTGGTTCACTCTCCAAATGGCCACGTTGGCCGGAGCTGCACCAATCCAAACCCAGGAGCCAGGAATTTCTTCCAGGTCTCCCATGCGGCTGCAGAGGCCCAAGGACTTGGGCCATCTTCCACTACTTTCCCAGGCCATAGCAGAGAGCTTGATGGGAAGAGGAGCATCTGGGACTAGAACTCGTACCCATATGGGGTGCTAGTGCCACAGGTGGAAGATTAACCTACTGTGCCATAGTGCCAGCCCCACTCCATTTCTGATCCAGCTCCCTGCTAATGGCATGGGAAAAGCAGCAGAAGACGACCCAAGTGCCTGGGCCCCTGGCACCCATGTGGGAGACCCAGATGAAGTTCCTGCTCCCGGCTTTTGCCTGGCTCAGTCCTGGCTATTGCAGCCACTTGGGGAGTGGACCAGCAGGTGGAAGACCTCTCTATCTGTGTCTCTTCCTCTCTCTCTAACTCTCTTTCAAATCAAAGAAAGAAAGAGAGAAAGAAAAGAACAACACAGAGAGAGGGCTAGAAAGACATCTTCCATCCACTGGGTCCCTCTCCAAATGCCCACAACACCTGGGGCTGGGCCAAATCAAAGCTAGGAGCCAAGTACTTGAGCCATTATCTGCTGCCTCCTTGGGTGCACATTGCAGGAAGTTGCATAAGAAGCACTGCACAGATCCGAAGCCAGGAGCCAGGTGCTTCCTCCTGGTCTCCCACGCGGGTGCAGGGGCCCAAGCACTCGGGCCATCCTCCACTGCCTTCCCGGGCCACAGCAGAGAGCTGGACTGGAAGAGGAGCGGTCAGGACTAGAACCTGGCGCCCATATGGGATGCTGGCAATGCAGGCGGAGGATTAGCTAAGTGAGCCACGGCGCCAGCCCCATGGTAATATTCTAATTGCGTTACTTGCTTATCATTGTGAGAGTTCTATATATTTTTTAGAGGCTTCTTTATAAGGTTTGCAATTTTTTCTTCTAGTCTGTGGCTAATATTTTCTTATTTTAATGTTTTTTTAAAAAAGATTTATTTATTGGAGAGGCAGAGTTAGAGAGAGAGAGAGCAAGTGAGTGTGAGATCTTCCATCTGCTGATTCACTCCCCAGATGGCCACAACAGTAGGAGCTGGGCCAATCCAAAGCCAGGAGCCAGGAACTTCTTCCAGGTCTCCTACATGGGTGCAGGGGCCCAAGGACTTGGACCATCTTCTGCTGATTTCTCAGGCCATTAGCAGGGAGCTGGATAAGAAATGGAGCAATCAGGACTAGAATTGGTGCCCATGTGGGATACTAGTATCATAGGCGGCAACTTTACCTACTATGCCACAAGGCCATATCCTAACGGTATTTTTTAAGAGAAAAGTTAGAGGCCAGTGCTGTGGCTCACTTGGCTAATCCTCCGACTGCGGCACTGGCACCCTGGGTTCTAATCCAGCTTGGGGCGCCGGATTCTGTCCTGGTTGCCCCTCTTCCAGGCCAGCTCTCTGCTGTGGCCCGGGAAGGCAGTGGAGGATGGCCCAAGTGCTTGGGCCCTGCACCCACATGGGAGACCAGGAGGAAGCACCTGGCTCCTGGCTTCAGATCAGCGCAATGTGTCAGCCGTGGCGGCCATTTGGGGGGTGAACCAACGGAAGGAAGACCTTTCTCTCTCTCTCTCTCTCTCTCTCTCTCTCTCACTGTCTAACTCTGCCTGTCAAAAAAAAAGAGAAAAGTTAAAGTCCAATCTGTCTTTTCATTTTTTTTTTGATTAGTCATTTGGTGACTTGTCTAGAAAGCTTTGTTTGCCATAAGGTCACAAATATTTCCTCCTGTGGTTTCATCTATAAGTTTTGACATAATCTGAAATTTTCATTTGTTTTTTCATTGTGGACAAAGTCCATGACAATGTGAAGAAAAAAAAAAACACAGTAAATGCAGCTGTGCCAAGGAAGGACACACAGGCCTCGCCTAGCGCCAGGGCCAGAGCCAAGCCACACACATGCCGTACTGCAGGTGTCTATACTGGGACTCCACTGCTGCAAGCAAATCATCGCCAGTGCAGCAGCTTAAGCATTTATTTTCTCAGTGTCTGTGGCTGGGGAGCCAGGGTGCTCTTTTCCGTGTACTTTTGGCTCAGGATAGTTCACAAGGCAGCCATTGGAGAGAAAGTGTTTCAGGCCGCTCCCGGGGCTGTGGGCTGCACACATCCTTCCTCGGTGCGTGGCTGTCTCTGAGGACAACGCACAACACGACAGCTGAGCGTTGGTGAGCGAGAGGAGGCGAGAGGGTGGCCAAAGAGAAGCCACCGTCTTCTTGTAGCCTCGTCTTGGACTCGGTTGGCCTTCGTTTTGAGCTTTCCTCAACTCCTAGCGGGGAGTCAGGAGCGGAGCCCGTTCACTGATGTGTGAGTCCCAGGAGGCTGCGGCCGCGGGGGGCCATTTAGAAAGCTGCCACAATGCCCTCTTGTCCCTGTGCATTTGGTGGCAAAGCTTCGTGCTGTCTGGGCAGGGCAGATTCTACAGAGCCAGGATCTCATGGCTGAGAGTGGCAGCTGTCTCAGTACCTGGCTACAACTTCGAAACCCTCCACATCATTCTAACAAGACAGGTGCACAGTCACCTGCAGATATTACTATATTAATTATTATCATAATATATTAATTAAATATATATTAATGACTATTATTATTAATATTCCCCATAGGGATTAGGACCACTTGCAGGGCTTAGAAGGATTTCTTTTTTCCCTCAAATGGTGTCTAGCACAAGTGTGTTGCACGTTCATGGTTTCCGGCATGGGGCTGCAATTTCTGCCCCCTACTCCTTGGGGGGCTGGGTCTGAAGGTCGCTTTGCAGGCACAGCCCTGCAACTGGACCTGGCACTGCCCAGCTGCAGTCCTAGGGGCTCCTTCTGCCCGGCGTTTGGCTCCAGAGCAGGTCTGACATCTATCCGCCGGCTCAGAGGACGCTTTTAGATGCAAGCCGGCTGGTGGGGGACTTTCTGAGAACAGGAATCCCTGGCTGTGAAATTGCTGGCATTTCATGATGTGAGAGAAGATTTACAAGCTCCATATTGAGCTGGGTCCTAAATGCAGGCCAAGCAGTTATACAATCAAGCCTGACAGGGGTGGCAGGTGGAAGGAAGGGGGGGCCGCCGCCCCACTGTGCCCAGGACCCTTGGTCCCATCCAAATGCCCACTGAGGGTGGGTTCCTTCAGCCACATCCACCTGCCTCTGTGGAGGGGTCTCAATGGAAGGAATGGAAAGTCCCTCCCCTCCCCCCACCACACTCTGCTGCCCCCTTCGTTGCTAGGAGTCCATCTGCTCCTGCCTGAGCCTCACCCCCAACAGCTAAGCCAGAGGAGACACTGACCTGTCCAGTCCCTGTTTGAATACTGTGTCTGCCACACGTGCTTGCTGTGTGTGTGTATGTGTGTTTGTGTGTGTGTGTGTGGTTGTCTCCTGCTTGGAATGTCCTTTGACAGCAGGGCCCTTGCCTCCTTGTACTGTCACCTCTGGTGCCTCCCATAACCACATGGAGCCTGGGCTGGCCTGACAGGTCCCAAGGTCCCTGCCTCTGGAAATATCCAACATCCATTCATTCATTGAGCCGACAATTCAACCTCTGTACCCACTCAGATCTCTTAGGCTTAGCGGTGGCTTTCCAAGATGAACGTCCCCATTTCTTTTGGCTGTCCCGTGTGTCATTGCTGTCCTCATCGCCATTCTCAGAAGGTGTCTAAGGAGTCGCTGTCCATCCAGAGGTTGGCTTACATCTTGGAGACCTGCAGTGAGTCATGGCAGTTTGCTGATTCTGAGACACCACCCACCTCCTCTCTGTAATAAACTCTTAGATTGCTTCTCCACGCCCAGATTCGTTCACTAGGAGGTGTCAGTGGGGTTAAGGGAGGATCAGTGCTTCTATGCCCAAATGTTCTCAGGGAGCAGCAGCCGAAGGTAGGAGCCATCATGTCATCAGGGCCAAACGGCCCTACTGTACCTCTTAGGACCTCTTGGGGATGTGCAGGGAAGGCAGAGTGCATTGTATGGTGCCACCTGCAGAGGGGAAGACATCAGCCCATCAATCGTTCCAGGGCGGAGCTTGCCTGAGGGAGGAGGGGAGGTAGGGGGCTTGGACCCTCGGGGGCACCACCGCAGCTTCAGATGTGGGGGATGCATCATCAGAAAATGGATTTGCAGCGCTGGGTACTAGTCCCGGTTGCTCCTCTTCCAATCCAGCTCTCTGCTGTGGCCCGGGAGTGCAGTGGAGGATGGCCCAAGTGCTTGGGTTCCTGTACCCGCATGGGAGACCGGGAGGAAGCACCTAGCTCCTGGCTTCGGATCAGCGCAGCACCAGCCATAGCGGCCATTAGGGGAGTGAACCAATGGAAGGAAGACCTTTCTCTTTGTCTCTCTCTCTCACTGCCTATGACTCTACCTGTCAAATAAAAAAGATGAGTTTGCAGTGTTCTTAATGTCCTGAGCCTGAGTGAGCGGGGATTGGGTGGGCACCCATGGCTTGTGGGGAAGGCAGGGGACAGGGAGGGGAAGGAAGGGCAAAGGTCATTCCACCCCCTGCCTGACCATCCTCCTGTTCATTCATCCGGGCTGCCCACTGAGCAGGGGCTGCCCTGGTCTCTTCCCTCATCCTTCCTGCTCCCAGCTGCCTCATCTCCGCCTGCTGGGGAGCTTATGAAAACCTGGAAATAAATCATGAGCTGCCTAAGACAATTCAGTCATGGACAAGTGCTGTCTCATTTTCAGGAAACCCAATTAGACTTTTGTAGAAATGCCCACATATCTATCCACTTCTGGTCCTAATGAAATGCTCCCAAGTCATTTCTCATTGCAAGTCTCTGCGCGTTAGCATCCTTCAGAAAATAATCAAGACAACATACAAGGGAACTTTGAGGGTTCATGGAAAAATTGAATGAAAAGATAAGTTGATTTGGGTGCAATGCATTTTTAAATCCATGCACAGTTTTTTCATAGTACGTATTTTCCATGAACTTTTTGATGACCTCCTCATATGTTTTTATTTTCAAGTATTTTTTAAAGATTTACTTATTTATTTGAAAGGTGGAGTTAGAGAGAGGGAGGACAGAGAGAGAGAGAGAGAGAGAGAGAGATCTTCCAATGCTGGTTTTCTCCCCAAATGGCTACAATAGCTGGAGCTGGGCTGGGCTGAAGCTAGGAGCCAGGAGCTTCTACCAGATCTCTCAGCCAGGTGCAGGGGCCCAAGCACTTGGGCCATTTTCCACTGCTTTCCCAGGCACATTAGCAGGGAGCTGGACAGGAAGTGGAGCAGCTGGGATTCCAACTGGTTGCTCATATAGGATGCCAGTGCCATGAGCCTCAGCTTTACCCTCTGTGACACAGTGCTGGCCCTGACCCCTCATACTTCATAGTGGAGAGTTGAGGGGAAAAGGACTTGGGAGACAGATAGTACAAGAAAAGAATGGAGGTCTGGCATTGCAGCACAGAGGATTAAGATGCCATATCAGAATGGCAGTTCAAGTCCCAGCCGCTCTGCTTTGGATCCAGCTCTCTGCTGTGGCCTGGGAAAGCAATGGAAGGATTACTTTGATTGCACTTGCTGCTGATGTGCCTGGAGAGTAGCAGGAGGACAGCCCAAGTCCTTGGGCCCCTGCCACTCATGTGGGAGACCTGGATGGAGTACCTGGCTCCTGGCTTTGGACTGACCCAGCCCTGGCCACTGCACAGATTTGGGGAGTAAACCAATGGATGAAAGGTTTCTCTCTCTCTGACATTCTGCCTGTCAGACTTACAGAAGAAGAGGAGATAAAGAGATTTTCCATTTGCTGTGTCACTTCCCAAATGACTGCGACAATCAGGACTGGGCCAGGCCAAAGCCAGGGGCCTGGAACTCCATCCAGGTCTCCCACACAGGTGCAGGGGCTCAAGGACTTGGGCTGTCCTGCTGCTGCTCTCCAGGCACATCAGCAGCAAGTGCAGTCAAAAGTGGAGTAGCCAGGACTCAAACTGGCACCAATAGTGGGTGCCGGCACTGCAGAAGGACAATTCACCTGTTATGCTGGAACTCCGTCCCCAGTAAATAAATATTTTTAAAAAGAAGGTAGCAGCTTGGTGCAGAAGGACTTCAGGGGCCAGCTCTGTGGCATAGTAGGCTAAGTCTCCACCTCCTGTGCCAGCATCCCACATGGGCGCCAGTTCAAGTCCCAGCTGCTCCATTTCTGATCTAGCTCTCTGCTATGGCCTTGGAAAGCAGTAGAAGGCTCAAGTGCCTGGGGCTGGCACTGTGACGTAGGAGGAAGGCTGCCACCTGTAGTGCCAGCATCCCATATGGGCACCGGTTCAAGTCCTGGCTGCTCCACTTCCGATCTAGCACTCTGCTATGGCCTGGGAAAGCAGTAGAAAGAAGATAGCCCAAGTCCTTGGGCCCCTGCACCCACGTGGGAGACCCAGAAGAAGCTCCTGGCTCCTGGCTTCAGACCAGCACAGCTCTAGCTATTGTGGCCATTTGGGGAGTGAACCAGCTGATGGAAAGCATTTCTCTCTGTCTAGCCCTCTCACTGTCTGTAACTATACCTCTCAAATAAATAAATAAAAATCTTTTTTTTTAAAAGACTTCAATATATTTTAAAAAGAAAAGACTGGGTTTCACCATCTGTGAAGCCCTAGTTGGGCTGCTGAGATTCAGTGTCACTAAGAAACAGGAGGTGACTTGCAATCCTTTGTTGTCACAAAACAAATAATAAAAAATTTATTTTTAAAACACTTCATTTAAAAATTGTTTATTTATATGAGAGACAGAGACAGAGAGGGAACTCCCATCTGCTAGTTCAGTCCCCAGATGCCTACAATGGCTGGGATTGGGCCAGGAACTCAATCCAGGTCTTCTACGTGGGTGGCAATGGACCCAATGACTTGAGCCCTCCCTGCTGCGCCCCCCGGTCTGAGTTAGCAGGAAACTGGAGTCAGCAGCCAGAGGCAGGTAGGGAACCCAGGCACTGCGACATGGATGCAGACCGCTTAACCACAGAGACCTACGCACCGACGCCTACCCCTCGTGAGCACTTGAAAGGCTTATTGTCTGGGGCTTATGGAGCCCTGGCTCTGGTGTTGTGAGCATCAGACGAACCCCATTCCTTGGCTGTGGCCCGGAGGCTCTGTGTGTGTCTACCTGGTAGGAGAGCCACTTCCGCCACCACCTGCTGCTGGCCCCAGGCCGCTGGCTGCTGCCACGCGCTGCAGCCCATCTGGTCTGTGAGAGCAGGCTCCACCGAGGGGCGAAGTCAGATTTTGTGTGGAGGTGTTTATTCCTACTCATCAGAGCCTACCCTCGGATGGTCACACTTCAGGACCTCGCTGGTGTTTGCGTCCTGATTTAGGGGCAAACCTCTTCATGCCTCGGTTTCCCCACTTCTAACACGGGTAGTTGTGTAAGGGCGAGGCCTGGGAAGTCATAGCAGCCGCTGTGTAAACAGCGAGAGGTGCAGCATGTCCTGAGGGCTCTCGGGCTGTTCCGGCAGCTCTGTGTCACTGGGCCTGTGAAATCTGAGGACCCAAGGGCCGGTGAAGACGGGAGCTCCTTGTCCCTTGCCACCGTGGTGCGCACGCCCTGTCCCCTGGCTTTACAGCTCCTCGAACGTTTCACTCATCCTTGGCCAAGGTCAGCAGTTTCACCCCTGGTAACGCTGACAGCTTCAACGGTGCCACTGTGCTGCCCCTCTGGGCAAGTGCAGCCAGACTAAGAGGGAGTGGTTTCCCCTTTGTGGCCTGTGTGCACAGAAGGGTGTGGCCGGCCCCCTGGGGCAGGGGTCTGACCACACAGGGTCGGCTGATGAAGCAGGGGCTCCAGTCCCAGCCCTGCCACAAACGGCTGTGTGCTCTCGGGGCTGACTTCGCTCTTCCTGAGACTCAGGTCCCTTGTCTCCGAGGCACCTGCCTTGCAAGCAGGGCTGCTGTACAAAGTGAACTCCATGCCTAGGGCGTGGTACAGGGCTCAGTGCAGAGTAGGGGCTCTGTCAAGGATGTGCCCCTCCCCCGACTAGTTCCTTCTTGGCCTGGCAGAGATGTGGCAGGTGTGGCCCTCCCCAGGCCAATGTGGGAGAAGCTATGTCTACAGTCCTGGAGTCACTTCTCATTTGTTGGCAGGACTTCCAGAACCTTCTACCACTTCTGGTGCCAGAGGGAACGGGGCCTGAGGACTCATCTCCCTTCCGAGCCCTGTGGGAATACTGATCCCTGCCCCAGCAATAGCTTCTCGGGGGTCCCCGGCTCTCACCAGCGTCTCTTTCGACATCTGTGCACAGCAGCACAGGGGGTCCCAGGCTCTGTTCTCCAATAAACCATTGCATGAATCCCTGTCTCTCCTTGTAGCCAGGCACACAGTTCTCTAAACAGGGGACCCTCTGATCATTTGCTTACAGGGAAAGTAGGTCCCATGTTTCTATTTCCCTCATCCCAGTCCCACCTATTCCTGCCCCCTAACAC
This sequence comes from Oryctolagus cuniculus, assembly GCF_964237555.1. Lineage (NCBI taxonomy): Eukaryota > Metazoa > Chordata > Mammalia > Lagomorpha > Leporidae > Oryctolagus > Oryctolagus cuniculus. The sequence continues at coordinate 54,160,497 of NC_091432.1, read as the reverse complement.
ACTCGCCTGCTTTCTGACCCAAGAACTTCCCGGCTCCAGGCGCCTCACCGTTGGGCTCATCTCTTGCTGTTCTTGTTTGCCTGGTTTGGGTTTCATTTTTGCTGCAGGTTTTGGGGTAAATCATCGTTGATCCTTCTGGAAGTTAACGATAAGCAAACACATCCATGTAGAGGATTCTCAGAATGTTAGCTCACACTGGCCTGTTCGCTCGCTCGTTTCTGTGTTGCCCTCAGAATCCAGCTTTGCTGGTGCTGCCTGTCTATTGAAAAGCCCCTGGAGATCACAGTGGGCTGAGATGTACTTGCTGCCATTTACAGTTATTTATTACCGTTAATCCGAACTTCCTCAATATTGTGCAACCAGTCAACGCAAAACACAGAAATAAATCAGCTGGAGAGGCTGCAGCTGAGCTTAATCTCTGGGTTTTTTTTTTTTTCTTTCTTGTGTGTATCAAGTAACCTTGTTCAGAGTTGATGTCATAGACCAACCTGTTATTACAATAAGTACATGCTAAATTTACTTTCAAAATGTAATACCATATGAAGTTTCTGAACTGCATTTATTAAGGTCTGTTTTCATAGTTGTATGTGAGAGTACTTCAGAAAATTCACAGAAAATTGAATTAGAAGATGCATCTATTTTGGTGCCAAAATTTTTTGAAATCCAGATATAATTTTTCAAGGTTAGAGGAAAACATTTTTTTAAAGAGGCAGCAGACACAGAGAGAACCCCCTCCACTGGTTCATTCTCTAACTGCACACAATGGCTGGGGTTGGACCAAGGCCAAACAGGGAGCTGGGGCTGCAACCCAGGACTCTCCTGAGTGGTGTGCAACCAATTACTGAAGCCATCACCACTGCCTCCAGTGTCTGTAGCAGCAGGAGGCTGGAGTTCGGAGCTGGAGCCAGGAGTGAAAGTCCCAAGCGGGATGCAGTATCTTCTCTGCAAGGCTAAATCCCTACTCCCCTGAATGTTTGAAGACCCTCCTATTGTCAGTGAGGACTGCCTTTGCCAACAGCCACCACATCTCCGTGTCTTACTTTTCTCATTCACAAGAAAACACGGTGTGGGGAACCGATGTCATTCAGGGGCCCTGAGTCCTGCTGTCCTGTGGGCCCACCTTCCTCTGGGTCCTTGGGGTGCTCCGCACTCTGCTCTCGGGTGGACAGGTTTGGGGGGATTGTTTAAGGGTCGGGCCTGCAAGAGGTGCCCATTGCTTATGTTCACATCCAGTGGCCAGAGCTCACCCGTGTGCGCATCACACTTGGTTGCCAGGAGAGGAAGTGTGTCCAGAAGTAAGAGAGGAAGATAGATGTGGAGTGGCGGCCTCTGTGGAAAGTGTAGCCCCCACCCAAGCGGTAGCTCCATCCAGAGAGAGCACATGCTGGGTAGAGCGACGCCCCCCCCCCCAAAGGTGTCCCTGTCCTAATCCCAGAACCTACGGATACGTCGCCTTACGTGGAAAAACGAACGGTGCCGATGGGATTCTGAATGCTGGGATGGAGAGATTTTGCTGATAGTCCGGGCAGGCCAAGTGCAGTCACAGGTGTCCCTGAGAGCGGAGCAGGAGGGCGTCAGGAGAGGCAGAGCGACGTTGGAGATGCTCTGTGATCACTCTGCCGACGGAGGAAGGGGCCGCGAGGCAAAGAATGCCGACAGCCACGGCAGGCTGGACAAGCAGGGAAGTGAACTCTCCCCTGACCCCTCCGGAAGGACGGCTGGACAGCAGCCCAGTGCGAGCCCTTCCAGCCCTCCGCGAGGCAGTGCATCTGTGCTGTTTGCAGCCGTGAAGCTGTGGCATTGGTTGCAGCAGCCACAGGAGAGGCACACAGAGCTCGTGCTGTTTTACATCCTTACCATGTTCCTCATGCATCAAGGGTTCGCACAGTGGGCACGATGTTCATGTGGGATTTTTCAACGGGGAGCGAGGCAAACCCGAGAAGCGGGCACGGAAACCAGGAAGGAATGTGGGAACGCGTCCTCACGGCTGGGGTGGTGTCACGGAGCTCAGGCGAGGGAGAGTGGGGCTGCAGAGGGAGAACAAGCTTGGCGTCTCCCATAGTGCGCTCACGGCACAGACCCCTCCCTGATCCCCAGATGGGTGGGGATTTCTCCCCTCCAGCAAGCAGGCAGCAGGTCTGCCGCCGACACCAGCTGGGCTTCCTCTGATTCTTTTCAGTCCCGGCATCGGCGACCCAGAGGAGGCGTCACGTCCCGCAGGCTGAGGGTGGCTGGCTCAGGCCTGCAAGTCCACCTCCACATCAGACCCAGTGACACGCCCGGGCCTCGGGACCCCTCACTGATCAGCTACAAAGGGAGGCCCCTGGCCTCGGTCACTCTGAGCGGCTCACAGGCCTCAGGGAGGCGCAGCGGCGGGTGGATGAGAAGAGGGTGTTTAATGGACTTAAATGGGGGACAGGGAGGGCTCAGGCCGGGGGGGGGTCCCCGTGGAGCTGGGCGCGTCCCTCTGGGCCCAGGGCTGAGTCCTTGTCCCCTCCTGCAGGCCCCACACGTTCGGCTCCCCAAGCTCCCCCAGCCCTGTCCTCGGGGTGGGAGTGGGGGGTTGATGGAGACTCCCGGGCTGAGGGGGAACCCGCAGGGCCTGTCTGTCCGGATCTTTCCAGCCTCTGCTGCCCTTCCTCCCGGGGGAGGGGCAGGACACTGGAACTGGGGCTGTCACCACCCACTACCAGACGAGGCGGATCTGAGGGTGTCTTCACAGCCAGCCCCACAACAGAGGCGGGGAGAGTGGGGGATGTTTCTAGTTCCTCTGACCTGCCCTGGGGAAGAGAAGTGATGGTTTCTGTGGCCTGCCTGGGGCAGGAAAAGGAGCAGGCAGAAGGAGGGCGGGAGGGGTCAGAGAGACTCTGCTACAGGAGGTCTGGCTCTGAGGCCTACAGGGCCCCAGCCCTCGACCCAAAGACTCTCCTTCACCGTTGCACTCTGAAGCTGTCTCAGGAGCCAGACGAAAGGCCAACTGTTTCAACAAGGGTACACTTAGTGTTCTAGCCATTTAGGAAATAACAAGGGCTCTGCGAGTTAGGAGCCAGGAACCATGGCCGAAAACCAAAATGCACACACATCATCCTATTTTTTCACAGGGAGGATGGCTGTAATTGCCTACAGGGGAGTCTTTGGGGAGGGCAGAGGCACGAGGGATGAGAGTGGGCCCCGCCTTCCTTCCCAGCTCTGCTGGTGCACGGGGAGTGAGTCAGACGCCCCAGCTTCTCTGGTGGCGAGGAAGTGAGGCGTGTGCAAGTCGAAGGCCCCAGATGGAGAAGGCAGAGGGAAGAGACAGTGGTTGGCAGTTCAGGCCCTGGCCACACTGTGAGCGTTCAAAGTCTGACCCCGCCTGCCTCCTGTTAATCCCACTGTGCACCCTGGGGTGCTCACTCTCCTGGTACAACAAACGGTCCCAGAGCTTAGTGGTACAGAACTACCCTTTTTTACTCATGCATTCTGTGGTTTGGACAGCTTGTCTCCGGCCCATGACATCTCCGCCTTAAGGGGGGGCATTGTAAAGTCTGGGGGTGGCTGACTCAAGCTGGGGGCTAGAGCCATCTGGAATTCCACACCAGCTGTCAGCTGGGGCCTCAGCCCGGGCTGTCAGCTGGGACACCCACATGTGGGCTCTCCGTCAGGCTGCCTGGCTTCCATGTTGTCCTGTTAGTTCACGGTCAGAGCCCACCCAGAATCAAGAAGGGCAGTGGATTCCGTTTGTTGAAGGGGAAGGGCAGGGTCCGAGCAGTGCATAGCCGACAGCGTCACTGCTGCAGGCGTCTTTGGAGAATGCACTGTGCCCCATCTGGTGATTTCTTTCCTTTCTTTGAGATTTGATTTCCACATCAGGAAGCCAGTAACGGTGATCGCTGTAGCCCTGTCAGCTGGATTAGTGCAACCAGTGGCTTTGGTCCTGTGCCTGGCACTTGGCACTGTCACAAGGGCTCCTAAGACGGTTGCCTACACGCTGTCTTGCGCAGGACCTGGCGTGGGAATTGTCTGTCGATGTGCAGTTAGCTACTGCTGTGTAACAGCCAGCCCCAAATTTGGTAGCTCAAAACCATAGACATTTTACCTGCTTGTGATGCTGTAGGGCCCTCTGTCCGTGCTGGCCCTGGCTCAGAGGACGGCTGTCCCCACATGTCTGACAGCCGTGCTGGCTGTTACCTGGAGGGCCTCAGTTCCCCTCCACGTGCCCTGTCCTGCAGGCTGGCTCAGGGCCTCAGGGTTCCAACTGCAGCCCAAGGAACAAGCTCTTGTGTGTCATTGGCTCCTGTGCTGGTGGCCGGGTGTCTTAGTCTGTTTGGCGCTGCTGTGTCAGAATACCACAGACTGGGTAATTTGTACTGAATGGAAACGGGGGAGTCCCAGATCAAGGGGCTGCAGGTGGTGATGAAGGCCTTCTTGCGGCCTGCTAGCACGGTAGATGGCATCATAGGGGAGCGAGAGAGCTAGAGAGGCCAAACTCGTCCTTTGTAAGGAGCCCCTCTGGTGACAACAGACCACTCCCACGATGGTGCCATTAATGTCCTCATAGAGGTCCCACGTCGCAACCCTGCTGCACTGGGCATTCAGTTTCCAATCCAGGAGGTACAGGGGACACATTTAAACTGTGGCATGAGGCCAAGCCTAGATCCAAAGGTGGAGGAATAAACTCCCCCTCTTCCTAGACACAGCCAAGTCCCATCAAAGATGTCCAGGCACAGGAGGAATCCCTGCAGCCCACGCCGCCACCTATCACGGCCGACCGCTGAAATGCAGGCAGCGGTTGGCAGGGGCTGCAGGCTTCGTGGGTGTGAGAGGGCAGCAGGGAGGCACAAGCACAGGTGGGACAGGACTCCAGGGATGACCGGGGCCCCTTAGGGGGCTGCACTGCCACCTCTGGCTTCAACACCAGGGAAAAGTGTCGTCTCATGTAGCTGAAAGCACAGGGCGCACGCAGAGCAAGCTCCCGTGTGACTGAAATGACGCTGCAGCCCGGTGATGTTCCTCCCACGGCTCCGTGGCCAGCCCTGGGCCACAGGGACGAGATGTCCGTAGCTGGCCCTGTTCATTTCCTAGGGTTGCTGTAACAAAGAACCACACATCGAGGGGCTCTAAGAAACTGAAATGCACTTTTCCACGTTTCTGGAGGGTAGAAGTCCCAGGTGAAGGTGTCGGCAGGGCTGTGGTCCCTCTGAAACCTGTGGAGGAGTCCTTTGTAGCTTCTGGGGGTGTGCTGGCCGTCCTCGGCACTCCGTGCCTGGCAGGTGCATCAGTCCAGGCCTCTGTCTTCCTGCGATGTTCTCCCTGTGTCTTCACATCCCCTTCTGGGCCCCCATTTCCTCCTTTTATGAAGACACCAGTCAGAGAGAGCCTCACCCTGACCCCCTGACCCCCACGGAAGTGCTAGGGCCTAGGATGTCGATGCCTCTTCAGCGGGGCACAATCCAACCTGGGTGATCAGTCATCTGAAGTTGAATGATGTGAGGAGCCAGCCACAGTGACCCCTGCAGCCCACCCCTGGAGGAAGGAAGGAAGGAAGGAAGGAAGGAAGGAAGGCAGGAAGGGAGGAAGGGAGGAGCGCAGGGGCCTGGCACATGGGGCTTCACCAGAATCCAGTGGTAGCTTCCTGTGAGGCTGGGTGTGTCATTTTTGCCCTGGGGCTTGTTGAGGCTACCGGAGCACTTGTGCCTCTGCATGTCACAGGTTGTCTGTGGATCAGCTGTGTTTCTCTCCGGTTGCATTTTTGATCAGGAACACAGGCCCTCAAGGAGGAAAAGTGCTATTCCTCTGGGAGACTTTGACACTCCGTGGTATGACACGGTTTCAAGGAATGCAGCTCGGTGAAAAAGTCCAGCCTGCTTGTATACACAGTCAGCGAGTAACCTCCGAGCACCTGCCTTGTGCACACCAACCATTGTCACCAGGGCAACCCTGGGACCACAGCCGGCTGCCTAGCAACCCACCTCCCTTCTTCTGCCTTCCGTTTCCTGTCTGCTGTGGAGGACTTCCAGAGCTCTCTCCCCTTCAAGATAGCTCCTCCACTCCCTCCATTGGGGGTTGGATTCCCCTGGGGAGGGAGAGGGCACCTGCTGTTTGAGCCTCCTGAAGCTGCCTGCTGTTTGAGAAGCTGTTCAAGCAGCCCCTTCCTGGCCAGGAGCTGTACGCTTCTTAGAAGCCCCCTGTGAAATCTGCACTCACCATTCCAAGTCCTGAGTCGGCACCCAGTGCCAGGTGTGCAGTGGGCCACACCTGAACTGCTTACCTGTATTCTTCTTCTGAGGAGGGGGCCGCAGGGGAGGCCCAGGGTTAAGTACCCACCCCACCCTTCTTAGTTTCTTCGTTAGAGATCCATGCCTGTAGATTCTTTGAAAACATGTAGTTATCGCCACAGAGAGTCAGTTGCTTGCTAATGCCATTTTTTTTTTCTTTTTGATTTCAAGGACTGGTTTCTGACTGGTGACCGGGAGAGAAGCAGAGACAGGGACATCAGGTTTCAGCCCACGCACTGTGAGGAGGGCCGGCCCTCACTCAAGTGGACATTTGGGCTGTGCAGTGGTGGAGGAGATGGCACGGACATGGATGGAGTTGGGAGGGGTGGGTGTGTTTCAGGACCCTCTGTAGTCTGCCCGGAGGGGGGCCACAGGGGCTGTCTGTCCTGCCCAGGGCCACCTTTGCTGGCTGCAGGAAAGCCAGATTGTGCAGGAACATGGCTTTCTCTTAGACTTGTCACTGTCCACCCTCCGTGTCCTTCAGCCCTGCCCACGGGTCCCGACTCTTCTACTTCCTCTCTCCCGGGCTCCGTGACTGCTGCCTCGCTCAGGGTCTTGTAGTCTCTTCTTGCCCCACCCTTACCCTGACCGTCTTGCCAAGCAGCTCATCTGTGCACACTGCTGAGTGCTGCACACCTGCCCTTTGCCCCTGCAAACCCACTCTCCACCCTTCTCTATCTTGGTGACCCACAGGGACCGTGCCCATGGCCTCCCTTGGCCTCTGGCTTCTGGTTAGGTTTGGCCAATGGGGAGCACCTGCAGGAGGTCAGAGGGCAGGGAGAGGGGTTTGGGTGATTGTGCCCTGGCTCCTTCACTGGGGAGCCACCTCTACCAATGGCCGCAGCTCTGTTCACGGGAACTCTCCTTCCCGCCCAAGAGCCCGGATGTTACTTGCTCCACCTGTGACGGCAGGCCGAGTGGTCTCCATACCCACTACCCAAACCTAGGGGAGAGGCTCTTTGCAAGCACTTCTCATACTGCCTTCATCTGAGCCTACTGTCTCTTCCTGCCGGGTCCCCGAGTCCTGGAACAACTCAGCTCTCCTGCTCAGAACCCTACCCGCCTGTAAAATAAAGTCCAAATTGATGTTCTTGACATTGAAGGTCCTTCATCATCCAGCCCCATCTACCGCTCTGGCCCGCACTTCCTCTAGACTCTATTTATAGCACGTGGCGTACTCTTACTCTCGGTCACTGGCCCCTCGGAGCATGCCGTTCTAGACGTCTGTGCGACCTCTCTCTTTCTCAGCCTCGGGAAACCTCGGCTGTCCATCTTTTAAGGCCTCGGGCCGTGGTGCTAACCGTCTGGCAGAGTGCCTGGGAACTGCTGAGTTCTCAATAAATATGTGACGGATGAATAAGTGAGGATTTGGGGCTGCTTTGCCTACTTCTTCCTGTTCTGATGTCATGCAAAGGAAAGGCATAGGCCTTGAGGAAAAGGATTTCACACCAATGTGCACCCCAGGCACTCTGCCCACTTTGTCACTGAGTTCTGGGGACGAGGGGCACAAGGGAAGCCAAGCTTCTAAGCACGACTGGCACACGGTTGTATAACCCTGATCAAACGCTGGGGAAGGAACACTGGCACTGTCCCCGTGGGGCTGGCTCTGATGATTCCTGCATGAATCATTGCTGGAAAAAATAGAGTAGGTGTTCCAAAGCTGCAGACATGCAATCAGAGGGAAAATCCTTCCCTTCAGGGCATTCTCATTCAGGAAATATTCCCCTGTTAGGAGCTGCTGCAGGAGGTGGTGCGGGAGAGGGAGCGGGAGCAGTGGAGGGTGGGGGTGGGGCTGTCTCGGCCATTGATGAAACAGCACAGGGAACCGGGGCAGGAGGCCTGCTAGGGAGGGGACCAGAGGGCTGTGTGATGCTTTCATTCATTCATTCATTCATTACTTGGGTCCCTTCTCTACCAGATGAGCAGCTGATAGAGCAATTCCCCAACCCTCCTTTGCTCTGGGCCTGGCTACTAAAGAAATCATTTTCTGGAATCTGTGTAAGAAACGCTGACTAGCGGATCCCTATGGGAACGGGGCCAGAGGAGGAGGAGGTGGCTTGATTCTTTTATACCTTTTGGTATTGTTATTTTTGAAATACATCAAGGAAGCCACTTTGAGTCACTTTTCTCCTTCGTATTAAAAATCTCCGGGGCCAGCTCTGTGGTGTAGTAAGTAAAGCCTCTGCCTGCAGCGCTAGCATCCCCTATGGGTGCTGGTTCCAGTCCCGCTGCTCCTCTTCCGATCCAGCTCCCTACTAATGCGCCTGGAAAAGCAGTAGACGATGGCCAAGTCCTTGGGCCCCTGCACTCACACAGGAGGCCTGGAAGAAGCTCCTGGCTCCTGGCTTTGGACCAGCCCAGCTTTGGCTGTTGTGGCCACCTGGGGGTGAACCAGCAGGTGGAATACCTCTGTCTCTCTCTGTCTCTGTTTGCCTCTCTCTCTCTCCCTTTCTCTCTAACTCTACCTTTCAAATAAATAAATAAAATCTTTTTTAAAATTCTAAACTTATTAAATGCTATTGCAAACCAATGCAGCTGTTATGCCTCTGGGATTCTCCAAGATAGGCCTGGGTTTGAATATTCTGTCTCTCGGGTCTCTCAGACCAGAGAACTGGCCCAGAAATTCTGAGCGTGCTGGAATCCAGAGTTCCTCATCCACCTGCAAGTGGCGATGCACATTAAAACAGCCCTCAACCCCCAACTTCTGGTGTAGAAAATACACTCACCGCATGTATGTCTGGTGAGGACACTCACTGTTCCCTTTCTTCTCTGGGACGCCCCTCCCAGATGTCCAGACAATAACAGATTAACGCTCTTAGGAATCTGAGGCTGTGAACACGCCTTTCTAGGGTGGCGAGCGTCTGCAGATCCCCAAGCTGACCGAGTGGTGCCCTGGGCACTAGGAACATTCGGGGGCCATCGTCTCCCGATGTGGGGATCGCTTCCTGAGTTGTCCCCAGCGACAGACCCTGGCCCAGCCTGCACTGCTAGTTTCTGCTCCTGTTCTAGAAGCTTATCGCTTCTGTGTGGTTTCGTCGTGTCCCTTCTTGGGATCTGTTGACTCTCCTAAGCCGTGACGAGGTAGCCCGTGACCCTGAGCCTGGTATGCTGCTTGAGCTCTGGACCACGCTTCTCCTGAAGGCAGACACATTCTCCTTTCTGGTGTTGTTTGAGACTACTCAAGCTGGCTTTTGGTCATAACATTCATAGTGGTACGCTATGCTAAAGGCAGTTTGGAGCTGGCGCCGTGGCTCAATAGACTAATCCTCTGCCTTGCAGCGCTGGCACACCGGGTTCTAGTCCCGGTTGGAGCGCCGGATTCTGTCTCGGTTGCCCCTCTTCCAGGCCAGCTCTCTGCTGTGGCCAGGGAGTGCAGTGGAGGATGGCCCAAGTGCTTGGGCCCTGTACCCCATGGGAGACCAGGAGAAGCACCTGGCTCCTGGCTTCAGATCAGCGTGGTGCGTCGGCCGCAGCGCACCAGCCGCGGTGGCCATTGGAGGGTGAACCAACGGCAAAAGGAAGACCTTTCTCTCTGTCTCTCTCTCTCACTGTCCACTCTGTCTGTCAAATAAATAAATAAATAAATAAAGGCAGTTTGGAGGCTGTTCCAGGCTCTGGACCTACTTAGAGTCCTCAGAGCACTCGCCCTGCTTTCCCAAGCTGCCTCAGCTCCCAGCCGTGGCTCCAGCCCCCACCCTGAGTAATCGCCTCTGACTTTCTGAGGGCTGGGGTCTCCCCACCCTTGGATTAACCTTCAGATAGCCACCGTCTGCCTCATCTGTGACCAGAGAGCCTGGACCACAGTGAACTGAGCCCAAAGTAGGGCAGTCCCGGCTTCTACCACAGGACTGGCAGTGACGGAGGCTGGAACAGCACGCAGGGCTGGTGGACCCTGCGCGTGAGACAGGGGACAGGGAAGCACACACCTGCTGACTTCTCCCCAGAAGCTCTTCCTGCTCCCCGCAACCCAGAACCTGTGGTTGCCCCCCGCCAGCATAGCCACCACCGCTGTCCGACAGACAGCATGAAAGGTGGTGCAACCTTAGAAAACCTTCCGTTATTTTCTACTAGAGGTGAAGACAGACACACCCGTGGCCCAGTAATTCCATTCTTAGTTATAAACACTGGAGAAATATGTGCACAGAGGCACTAGGATATGCATCTAAGAACACTCATTGCAACGTTGCTCATAACACTCAGAACCTGGGAACAATGCAATAATAATTCATGAATAGGAGTACAGATAAATAAATGTGGTGTACCCACCCAGCGGAATACTATGCAGCCATGAAAATGAATGCACGACAGTGACACACAATGACTTGGATGAGTTTCAACCACATAACTGAGCAAGAAGAAACAAGACACAGGGAAGCCCTACATCATGATTCTATTCACAGAAAGCTCAAAACAGGTAAAATCAAATAGTTTTCCTTAGGAATGCAAACTCAGGTGGTAAAATTAAAGGAGAAGGAAACAGATGCCATCAAATGCCGTGGTGGGAGACACGAGTATGGCCAGAGAGGGATGTGCGAGGGGCTTGGGCTGCTGGCGCGGCTCACTTCCCGACATGAACCGCGGATCTGGGGGTGTTTGCTTTGTTGTTTCTTATGCATAATGTTCTATGTACTTTTCGGTATGCATGTTAATGCTCACAACTTAAAAAGTGGAAGTGGAAGAGGCCTCATTTCAAAAGGACCTTGGATGCGGATGGCACCCTTAGGTGCTCCCTGCTTCAGAATCCCCCATCAGGGTCCCAGGTAAGGGGAAGCCCCTGCTTGGTCCTCAGGTCCCGCCCTGCTCCTAGACCTTGGGTCCCCCAGGACCCAGTGCTAAGGCCTCCACTGGCAGAAGCAAGCTCGCCCTTGACTAAGCCTGACTCAGCCGTGCCTCATGGTGTTCTCTGGGCTCTTGCCCTCCCAAGGATGTAATTGAGGATACTCTGTGGGGAGACAGTCTGTAATAAATTACCTACAATGGAAACCAAAAGGAAATAAAAATAGTCATGCCAGATTGTCACTGTGCATCACAGCTCAGGAGCAGCCTTGGGACGCTGGGCCAGCGCCTGGCAGTCACATCTCACGCCCCAGTTCTTCCACTTCCTCGGCGCTGGGCGCTGGTGTGCTCGCCAGCTCTCCCAGGGAGACAGGAGGGTTGCATTTAGCTCTGGCACCTTCTGGCCAAGATCGTTTTCTGAATACGTTTGTTCCCGCAGCACCCAGCAGGCAGCCTGGCCTGAGGCAGGTGCTCCGTGAACAGCAGGTGCAAGGTGCTCCCGTGCTGCTCCAAACGGGGCAGGCTTGAGATTGGGACTGAGAAGGCCCTTGCTTCCCAGGAGATCCTGGAACCAGTAACTCCAAGACCCTCAGAAGTTTTGTTCCAGGCATGTGAGCCGCCTGGTTTGCAGCTTGGGAAGGTCTTAGTCTCTGGCACGTAGGCCACGTGACAACTTGCTGTGCAAATAGAGCCCCAGACTTCAAATCACCTTTGTCCCCCGAAAGTTCAAGAGCAGAGAGCTCAGGGTCAGAAACCCCCAAGTCAACCCCTCCTCCCCTGGGGATGTAGGGATAGCACAAAGCACTCATGGGGTCGGCCAGGGCGCTGCTGGTGGCTGTTGCACATTTCCAGTGATGGATCCCTTGATGCATTCGCCATGGTCCAGGGCGTGCGTTCTGGGCAAGAAAACAGCATGAATGAAGGCACAGGAAGGGGAAAGGCACAGACGGCTTGGCTGCTCAAGTCCCTGGCGTGAAATCCCTTCTGTCTCCCCTGGACCTCCGTGGTCCCTGCTCCCTGGTCCTGTGGCGGCAAAAGCTCAGCTCAGATCTCCAGGACCCTCCCCTCAGTTGGAGCCTGGTGCGTTCCTGGGGAGCAGCCACGCTCAGAGAAAACTGACCTTGATGGGAGCTCGAAGCCGCCTCGGCTGTCTACAGTGAAAGGGAGGGATGTGGGGAAGGAAGGGCAGGAGGAAGTCGGGAAGGAGCCTCGATCGCTGCTGCAAATAGAAGCGTCAGTTTGTGGTGCAATGAAATCACCGTATATGGCCTGGGAGGAAATTCTCTGCAAGGAGCTACATGCAAATAGGTCATCAAGTAATGGCAAAAATATGCAGCCAGTGGAGGTGCCACGGCAGTTTCTGCATCTCCAAGAGCTAAGTCAAGTCTAGGAAGCCACAAGCATTCAGCGCTTCACGCCACGCAGGAAGGGGGACCAGAGGTGCCCCCCCCCCTCACCTCCTCAGCCAGCCCCCTGCCTCCCACCTCCCGACTGGGGTCGGCCCTGAGTCCCACCAGCACCCCTAAGTCCCCATGTGGCTGGATTCAGGCAGAGATGCAGAGATTGTTTGAGACATTTTCTGGTGACTAATGCAGTACTTGAACAGGAAACAGACTGAAAAGGGTTTAGGGGGAGCTATAAATAGCCCATGTCCTAAAAAAACCAACTTGAGAAGAAATGGAATTAACACACTGGGAGATCACAGGCTCCAAGCAAGAACAGGCTCTCTCCTGGGAAATGAACTTTCCTCCCAGATGGAGCTCCCTCTGCCCTCCGGGACCAGCACCACCAAGTTCTCCCCGGCTCTGCCCCGGATGTGACCAGCCAGCCCAGCCTGCCCACCATGATGATGCCTGGAGCTGCCTGTGGTTCTGGGCACACTGAGCCTTGGGGCATCGCATGGGAGCGTGTGTACATGAGGGAGGGGGTCACGGAGGCTCAGAGTTCAAGGACTGTGGATGACTTTGCTTGTTGGGGACGTGGAGCATTCAAGCAGTGATGTCTGGAGCATGCCTACTGGTTGCCTCGGTTTCCCCCCACCCACCCTGCACGACTGTCTTGAGCCCGGGGGGACACAGGACAGTAGGGGAGGAGAAGTGGCCTCGGGTGGAGCGGTGGGTCAGCAGGCTGGGGTGCTGGCTCCAGCCAAGACGTGCACTTGCTGAGTCACTAGAAGTAGACTCTCCGCCTCCCCAGGGCAGGTTCCTTTGCTAGGAGACTGAGAGGTTGGTCTAGTTCAGGAGACTTCAGATCTTCTCGTTTTTATCAAATGCGTAACGTTTCTCAAAGGAAATCACAGGAGAGAACAGAGCCACCCAGAGTTCCTCAACTCATACACACCCATTTCCTGAAGAAAGCAGCAGGGGACCCCTGGGCCTCCCAGAGCACCTGACAGCTACCCAAACACCACTCCTCTGGGCTCCTTTCCTCCCTTACCTTCCTCCATGAAGAAGCTGGCAAGTCCTGAGCACTGGGGATTAGGCTACAGCTTTCAGTCAAAACAGAGTGATGATTTATATCCCACACCCCTGCAAACTTCAACCCCTCATCAGCTATGATGAGCAAATGATTGCAAAACCAGCCACAGTTCTGCAGCCCTTCCAGGATCCACGCTGTCTGCCATGTGACTCTGAAACTCCTCCCAGCAAGAGATAGAATCAGCTTCTCCACGCTGTGAACGTGGGCTGGCTGTGAGGCTGGCTTTGAACACTGTTTACTGAAAGTGACCGCGTGCCAGCTCCAAGCTTAGGTCTTGAGCCTTCTACCTTCCCTCTTAAATCCCAGTTACTCCCTGAGAGTAATCCAGGGATAGCCTGCTGGGGAATGAAAGATCAAACAGAGCAGAGCTGGGCTGTCCCAGCAGGGGCACGCCAGACCAACCATCGCAAAGCCAACTTCCCAGCTGTTGGAAGACACATCAGCAACCAGACTCATAACAAACAGAGTGGTGGTTGTCTTAAGCATACATTTTGAGACAGTCTGTCACCCCCAAACATAGCAATATCGCTTTTTTTAAAAAAAAATAAAAGGTTTAATTATTTATTTATTTGAAAGGCAGAGTTACCCAGAGAGGATGAGACAGAGAAAGAGAGAATTCCATCTGCTGGCTCACTCTCCAAGTGGCTGCAATGGCTGGGGCTGGGCCAGGAGCTAGGAACTCCATCTGGGTCTCTCACCAAGCCCTTGGGCCATCGTCTGCTGCTTTCCCAGGTGCATTAGCAGGAAGCTGGATGAGAAGTGGAGCAGCTGGGGCTCAAACCACTGCCTATATGGGATATTGGCAACACAGGCAGCGGCTTAACCTGCTGTGCCTCAGCCCCAGCCCCTCAAGTGATATGTTGAATGCTTATTTATCACGATCTGGTGTGGGCACCGCATTGCATGGCCTCACCTGGGCAGTTCCTACTGGGAGCCTGTCACACTGGCAGCTGGCAGCCGGAGCAGTTGTCATTTGACAGTTTGACGGGACTGGGTGTTGGAGATGGCTTCCTGCGATAGCTGCCACTCTCTTGATGTGGCGGAACCCAGGGCCGGTGGAGCCAGGCTGTTGACCGTGCATGATCTCTCCATGCGTCATGGGCTTCTCACAAGATGGCGGCTGGGTTCCAAAGCACAGGAAGAAGCGGCTGCCAGGACAGTTCAGGTCAGTGGCAGCACTGGCACAGCATAATTTCCTGCATATTCTACTGATCAAAGCAGTCACAGCATCCTAGCGTGGGAGAACGAAGACAGATGCCATCTCATGATAGGGAAAGGGCAAGGTTGTGTTTCCAAAGGGAACACAGCGAAGCGTTTCTGTTGGGATCATTTCTGGGAAGTAAAACCTGCCAGGGTCGTACCATATCGTTCAGGCAGGTGTTTTTATTTTGCAGGGTCCCTCCTGTCCACTCTCTCCGGCTCCTCACTTAACCACAAAGGAAATGGCAAACACTGAGCCTCTGGTGAGGAAGGCCTGCAGGCGCGGCTGAGCCCCGTCAGCCGCTCTGTGTTCAGCTGGGAAGCGTGCGAGGACTGAATGGGATCCCTGCCTGCCGAGGGCCAGCAGAGCAGGAGGTGGGTCACCTGCTTGGAGTAACTTGGACCCTTCAGCTCTCTGCCTCGCTTTCCCCTTTTCCATCTTTCTAAGGGCGCCTTAGTATGGGCATGAGGAAAGCAATTGTCTCATTTCCAGAGTGGGCTGACACAGTCAATGCCAGCTGAGGGCTTTGCCAATACCAGGCGCCAAGGAGAGAGATGTCAGACTTCAGATTCCTACCTTAGTCCTGATATAATGAGAACGAAGGTATGAGTCCCTGATTCCCCGCCAGGCCCATCTAGAAGGACTGTGAATCTTCCATTGTTCTGCTAGGCCTCACCCAGGCCCATGAGCCAGTGGAAGCCAGCCCTGACCCACAGTGGGAGCCCCAGAGGGCCAACAGCAGAGAGGAGGAAGATCTGTGTGCATGCCCCCTCCCTGGGCCTCCCCTCTGTTCTCAGCTCCAGCTTTCCCTCACTCAAGCTGGGCTTCCATTCTCCCAGGTTTCCCAGTGAGCGGGAGTCCCCTGACCCCAGCTGGCTGCGATTCTAAGGTCTTGCCACATCCCATCTTTGCCCTTTATAGGCAAAACCACTTCCTGTTCCCCCCAGAAGCAAGATGCTGCTGTCCACCTGCAGATGAGTGTTCTTGGCAAATGCCAGACTCTTCCTGTCAGAGCCCGCCCACCTGCCCCAGAGCCCCTGCCAGGCCTACAATTGGTCTCCTGTCCCAGCAGGCCTTGCAGCTGAGCCAGGAAGCTGGCGGATGCCTCCTGTACTGACTTGGATTTTGGCATGCTTCGGCACCAACATCCTGTTTGCCCTGTTTCCTGTCGAGGGGCAAAGTAGACTGGTTTTTAATTAAGTCCATGCCGCAGAGTGCATGGGGAGAGTGCTGGTCTCAAGGAACTCCTTCAGCGGCTGTTAGGAGCGGCCTTGGAACACTGTCCTGCAGCTCATGCCAAAGAGAGCCGCGTCCAGTGCCACATAGGCCTCCATGGGATCGTGCCAACAGAGGCCACGACTTCCACAGTGCCACCCTGGAGAAAAGCAGTGTCCATATTCTGGGAGAGTTTTAGTTTTACTTCCTTTTATTTATTATTAACTTGAAAGGCAGGGTACAGAGAGGTAGAGGCAGAGAGAGAGAGAGAGAGAGGTCTTCCATCCGCTGGTTTGCTCCCCAAATGGCTGTAATGGCCAGAGTTGCACCGGTCTGAAGCCAGGAGCCAGGAGCTTCTTCTGGGTCTCCCATGCTGGTGCAGGGGCCCAAGAACTTGAGCCATCTTCTGCTGCTTTCCCAGGCCATAGCAGAGAGCTGGATCAGAAGTGGAGCAGCTGGGACTTGAATTGGCGCCCATATGGGATGCTTTACCCGCTACACCACAGTGCCAGCCCCTAGTTTTGCTTCTACTTAACCCAATTAGACTTCCCAGGTCATCTGCGGTGCTGCCTCTAATCTTTAGCTGACCCCTCAGGCCCTGGAGGTCACACAGTCGCTGTGGCTTTTCCGTCCCCATCTCAAAGGGCGGGACTACTGGGGACACTGGTCTCGGGATCCCCCCATTCCCATCAGGCCTCCAAGAACCAAACTGTGAAGATCTTCAGTCAGCTCCCCCTTCTCCTCTTCCTCCTCTTCTTTTCCTCCTGCTCACCCTCTTCTTCCTCTCCTTCCTCTGAGGGACAAATAAGATCACTCTGGATCAGGTGCCCCAGGGATCTGAGGGTGTAGACCCTGGCAAAGGGAAGAGGAGGGAGAAGAGAGCAGGCCTGAAGCCTCCAATACTCAGCTTCCCCTTGGCTCTCTCTCAACTTCCTCCTTCCCCCCTCTTCCTTCCATTGTTCATCCCAGCCCCTCCTCCTCTTCTCCCCTCTCCCTCCATTCTCTCCTCCCTTGCATAACAGGCAACCATGGGCACAAGGCGCCAGACTCGGCCTCTAGGCCTTGGGCTGATAGGTCTCAGCCCTGTTAGCTCTCTGAGCCTATCTCACCTGCAAAATGCATATGATGTTAGCGGCCACGGTGGTGGGGCCCACACAGGATAGATACTCCGTGAGTGTCAGTGGACCCTTATCTGCGGCAGGGTGTGGGAAGCACCTACTGTGTGCCAGGCATAGAAGGCACAGAAGGGAAGAGCCAGGCAGAGATCCTTACACAAGCCTCTGCTGTTCTCTGCGTCATCAGATCTGGCAACTCTTTGTTTCCATAGGAGGTGCTTGGAGATAAACCAGCTTCCCTTGCCAAGTGTTCAGGGACTGGGATTTAAGGACACCCACACATTTAAAGGCACAGAATGGCCTAGGTGCTGGGATGAGAAGTCAGATCCCACAGCAAAGTTATTCCTCCCTCCAGTCGAGTCAGCTAATTAGTTTGCCTACAATGTCCTGGTCACCCCGAGAAGCCACCTGTAAGGTGGGAGGCAGTCACGTGGAGAATGCACCTGCACTTCTGTCTGTGGCATGGGGCGGGCCCAGAGCTGGGCACAGACCTGCGAAGCCTCTGGGAGCCGCCCAGGTTGGGTTGGTGTCAGGCCTAGCAAACGCCTGCGGGCTTACAGGGATTAGGCTGGGGCAGCACAGTGGGCTCTGTTGATGTGGGCGCTGCTGCCTAAGGAAGCTATGAGCCCAGGGTTGGAGTTGGAGAGCCCAGGCAGACTAGTGATACCTGCCGCTGGTGGGAGGAGGAGGTGTGGGTTCCCTAGCTGCGGCCATCAGGTTGGACGATCTGCCTCCAGTTCCTGCCGGCTGGGCTCGCCCCACACCCGGCCAGGGCTCGCAGATGCTCTTGGGTCTGCCCTGGGATCCCTTTGGGAAGGAAGCTGGGGGTCTGTGATCATATCCTGACCCTAACCCTAGCGCTGGCCCAAAGCCTCGCATTAGCCTTGGCCGGATTCTGTCCTGGTTGCCCCTCTTCCAGGCCAGCTCTCTGCTGTGGCCAGGGAGTGCAGTGGAGGATGGCCCAAGTGCTTGGGCCCTGCACCCCATGGGCGACCAGGATAAGTACCTGGCTCCTGCCATTGGATCAGCGCGGTGCGCTGGCCGCAGGGCCAGCCGCGGCGGCCATTGGAGGGTGAACAAACGGCAAAGGAAGACCTTTCTTTCTTTCTCTCTCTCTCTCTCTCTCTCTCTCTCTCTCTCTCACTATCCACTCTGTCTGTCAAATAAATAAATAAATAAATAAAAGAGCATAGTTCAAATTAATCTGTGCACTGAGTGGAAAACCCACCTCGTGAGGAATTCCGTAAACTTCCCCAGCTGATTCTCAAAGCCACTTGGTGGAGAAGAGGCCAAAGGATAGCTAAGCCGACTTTGAAGAACAAGGAGAAGAGACTTGCCCTGCCAGCCGCTGTGAAAGCACAGATGTGAGGGAATCTGCAGAAGCAGATACACAATGGAACAGAAGAGTTGGAAAATGAGCCCACACCTGTCTGGGGAGCGTGGAGAGGAAAAACGGATTGTCGTTTCACACACAGAGTGTGAGTCGATATGGAGTTAGCTGTTTCAAAGCACAAAGACTAGCACAAGACATTGTTTAGGATGAGGCCGCTGCAGACTAATGCTGTGGCATGGTAGGCTGAGTCTCCATTTACGGTGCTAGCATCCCATATGGGTGCCGATTTGCATCCTGGCTGCTCCTCTTCTGATCCAGCTCCCTGCTGGTGCACCCAGGAAAGCAGCAGATGGCCCAAGTGTTTGGGCTCCTGCACCCACCTGGGAGACTTGGATGAAGCTCCTGGCTCCTGGCTTTGGCCTGGCTCCACCCTGGCTCTTGCAACCATTTGGGGAGTGAACCAGCAGATGGAGGATCTCTCTCTCTCTCTCTCTATGCCTCTCCCCTCCCACCCTCTCTCTCTCTCTCTGCAACTCTGCCTTCCAAATAAATAGATAAATCTTTTTTTTTTTTAAAGCCACTGAGAGGGTTTTCATAAGGAGCGATAGAAACCTAAGCTGCAACAGAGTGGTTTGGGATATACAGTTGGTCCTCAGCTTCCATGTCTGCAAATTCAAGAGACTGCGCACTACAAATTCAAAAACTAAAATTGCATTGTTATTAAGCATGTACAGGCTGCTATTTCTTGTCTATTCCCTAAGCAATTCGGTGTAACAACTCTTTGCATAGCATTTACATTGCATGAAGTCTTCCAAGTCTAGAGATGATTTAAAGTATGGGGAGGATTGCGTAGGTTGTGTACAGATACTGCATCATTTCCTACAGGGGACTTCGCCATCATAGACTTGAGTATCTGAGGGGGTGTGTGTGGAGGGGGACTAGAACCAATCTAGTTTCCTGCAAGATTGCAAATGAAGGGAGGGTGGGGACAATGGCTTCCTCTGGTTTTGTTGATTTCCCTGGGGCACCCACAGAAGCTAGGCATATGGGAGGAGCTCAGGCAACCCGTGTTGATGTGAGGGAGGCAGGAAGTAGGCAGGGCCCACCAACACCTTTTGCAGATAAGACAACAGAGCAAGAGAGGGGGAGTAACGACTTCAGGGACATCCTTGGCTGGAAACTGGAAGCTCACTGTCTCTCAAGCAGCCCAGGTCCCCATAGCCCGTTCTGCGGACAGTCTAGAAGCATATGAGCTTTGAATAACAAAGAGGCCACTGGTTAAGTGCCACCACAAGGCATCCGGTTAGAAGGTTGTGTTCTTTTTAAGGAAGTGATTTTCTGGTCTCTTGGGCAGAAAGAGTTCCTTGAAAAGAGACCAAATTCTAGGTGATGGATAATACACAACAATAAAGTCTTTCACGGGGTTCGGGTCCAAATAGCTGGCTTTACTCAGGTGGCCCCGAAAGCACCGGATTGTGTGCTGTTGGCACTGTGGGCAGGGAAGCCCAGTGGTAGCTGGGAACTTCACCGGTCTTTTGTTCAGCCACCGACAGTAGCTGGTTCTCCACCCCGGTGAACCACACTGGGAGCTGCACAAAATGCGCCTGGATTAACTGCCCCAGGAGGAAATGAGCCCTAGAGTGCACAGGGGTGTGCACTTCCCAGCACCCCCCCTTCCTGTGGCCCCTCTTGGCTGGAGGGGACCCACGCCCCCAGACCCCTCTGCTGCATCTCCTGCAGGATCCGGCCCTGTCAGGTGTTAACCCAGCCTCTCCCCACGCTCCAGCTTCTCCCTCCCCTAGGTGCTATTTTTCAGCATCTGAAACATGCTTTAAGTTTCCAGCTGAAGATGAAAACACCAGAACCCACTCTGTTCTGCCACTGCCCACACTCTGAGTCCCCTTCCACTCCCATGAGAGCCTGCACGGAGTCATCGGTACTCACTGTCTCCACCAACTCACTTCCTGCTCACCTGCTAGCCAGCTAGGGAGTCGCAGCTTAATATCCATCTGTGCAGGAATGAATGAACGAAGATAGAGACTGACGTTTATGGAATGCTTGCTACATGCCAAGCCATATTCTAAGACTCGCAGGGATTCATCAGGAAATCCCAACAGCCTTACTGTGATTTATGTGCTGTGGCTATTGACGTTATAGAGGAGGAAAGGGAAGCAGCAGGCAGTTGAATATTGCCCTGGGGTTCCGGGGAACCAGGATTTGGGCAAAGGTGCTCCAGAGACAGAATCCTCTCCTAACTTTGTAGTTTTCCTCTCCCTTCTACCTTGTACCCAGCACCAGGTGCCTTGGAGGAAAAAGTATCCAAGAAGAAGGCGTGACCCTCTCATTCATTATTTGACATTTTTCTGGGGGCCTTTCTGGTGCAGAGCAGAGAAGGGAGAACCATGAATCTGCCGTTGACGTGCTCAGAGCGTAAGTGAGGAAGCGGACCAGTAGCGGGGTCTGCAGAGAGCGCTGGAGGGTGGGTGGGCAGGAGCTGGGGAAGCTCAGAGGAGGCGCTTGCTCTGCAGGCTCCCAGATTCCACTATGCACTGGAATCACCTGAGATCTTTGAAAACCACTGAGGCCTGGCTCCCAACCCCAGATGCTATGATTTATCTGGCATTGGGAGTTTTAAAAGTTCCCCAGGTGAATCTGGTGTTCAACAAGTTTGGGAAACACTGGCTTAAATGGTAATGAGAAGCAAGTTTGGTTTGGAACCAACGCAAA
Source organism: Oryctolagus cuniculus (assembly GCF_964237555.1). Lineage (NCBI taxonomy): Eukaryota > Metazoa > Chordata > Mammalia > Lagomorpha > Leporidae > Oryctolagus > Oryctolagus cuniculus. The sequence goes on along the minus strand of NC_091432.1, from coordinate 54,139,398 downwards.
ACCAACTCAGACTGTCTTAAGAATAAAAAAGGTAGGGGATTGAGAGAGCTTTGTGTTGGTTATGTTTAAAATAGAGACCAAGGGTATATGGTTCTAGGTGGGGTTTGATCTAGACCTTGGAAGCTGTCACCGGGGTGAGCTCTCCCTCTTTCCCCAGTGATGGCTTCTTCCCAGGCTCCCTTTGGTTGCATGATGTAGCAGGTCCGATCTCTGTACCTCCTCTCTTCAAATCCATTGCAAGGACAAGGCTTCATTTCCTCATAGCTCAAACAATAGCCTATACTTCTATTTCATTGGCTTTGACATGGGTCTGGAGCTAGAGGGATAGAGATCCTTGATTGACTTCACTACGTCACATGTCCCACCTCTGGGACCAGGAGTTGCAGCAGCTTCACCTGGAAGCCCAGGAGGAGAAGTGGGGGATTTGTGGCAGGTCTGGCATATAGGTGAGAGCTAGTCAGGGCTAGATAGCAGAGAGTCACTGTACGAGTATCTCCTAGGAGGTAGAGCTGTTTAAATTGGGGAATGGCCTGATTGCTTTTGATTAAGACATAAGTACGACAGTTATGGAAAGGCCATATGTGAACAAGAAGAAAAGACCATTGTCGTTGCTCAGGGAGGAGATGCTGGGGACCTTAGTTATGTGTGGCAATAGGGATGGATGGGAGGGAGAAGATTCAAGACAGGTTTCTAGGCCGGCGCCGCGGCTCACTAGGCTAATCCTCCACCTTGCGGCGCCGACGTCCCGGGTTCTAGTCCCAGTCTGGATGCCGGGTTCTGTCCTAGTCACTCCTCTTCCAGTCCAGCTCTCTGCTGTGGCCCGGGAAGGCAGTGGAGGATGGCCCAAGTGCTTGGGCCCTGCACCCACATGGGAGACCAGGAGGAGCACCTGGCTCCTGGCTTCAGGCCGGCGCTGTAGCAGCCATTTGGGGGTGAACCAACGGAAAAAAGGAAGACGTTTCTGTCTCTGTCTCTGTCTCTCTCTCTCTCTCTCTGTCTAATTCTGCCTGTCAAAAAAAAAAAAAAAAAAAAAAAAAAGGAGAGACAGGTTTCTGAGCTGTAACTGACAGGCTTTGCTGGAAAAGAAGATTCAGAGGAAGGGAGGAACCACAGGTGACCGAACGTCTGGGTGGATGGTGATACCGTGAGTGATATTGCAAATATAGATCAGTAAATGGATTTTAGGCGATTCAATTAGGACATTTTGACCTTGAGACATTTCCCTAGTCTATTTTGTGTTGCTAGAGCAGAATACCACAAACTGGGTAGTTTATAAGGGAGATAAATCTATGTCTTACAGTTCTGGGGGCTGGGAAGTCCAAATCAAGACACCATCATTTGGTGAGAGCCTTCTTGGGGTATCATAATGTACATGGCAGAAGGGGGAAGGATGAGTTTGGCTTTACAACAAACGCACTCTGGTGATAGCCAGCCCATTCCCATGACAGCTACTTTAATCCCTTCATGAATGCAGAACACTCATGACTGAATCACGTCTTAAAAGTCCTGCCCCTCAACACTGTCACATTGGGAATTAATTTTCCAAGACATGACCTTGGGAGGACCCAGACCATAGCAGATGCCTTGAGAACATACAGGAAATAATGTCCAGTGAGTCCATGGGCATAGGTGTGGAAGTCAGGAGAGAGCTGCAGAGGGGCTGGAGGTGACTGCCCCAGGGGAGACACAGGAAGAAGAGCCCTTACAGCATCAGAAACTGGGGGACCAGTGGTTTCTAGAAACAAAGGACAGAGGTTTCAAGAAGCAGGGGCATCTAACAGTGTCCTATTGGAAACAGAGAACCGAAGGCAGATAAAAGCCAAAACTAGCACATGGACCTGACTACTAGGAGGGGCCTGTCACCCCAACAAGGGCTGGGGTATAGGGTTCAGGGTGAGAGAGAAAATACGGATGCATCGCTCTTCGAGGAGTTCGATGGTAGTGTTAGCGGGGTTGGGTAGAATGGAGGCTCCTGTCTTTGCACAAGGAGGAATTCAGGCATGAGACGGGGAGCAGTGGTAAGCAAGGTAGCAAGGTTTAATGGGCTAGGGCATCCGTCAGAACAGATGGGCACCTCTCCAGATGGAATCTGAGAGAGTGTCCAGCCATTCAGACTGGGGTAAACAGGATTTCAAAGTTTAATGGAGCGAATACACCCAACAGGCCAGGAAGATATCTCAGCAAACAACTGAGAGAGCTGGGAGAAATATGCCTGATAGGCCAGGTGGGTTTCAAGAAAGAACTTGCACACATGGCCTGTATTTAGACTGGGACTTATACCGGTGTGGGGGCCAGGCCTTCTGGCCATTTCCCCTTCTCCTCCCTCTTCTCTTGGACAAAAGCTTTGCTGGGTGTGAAATAGATGAAATTCCTCCCAAGGTTTTATTGCCCAATGTTATCAGACTGGGTGGCCCACTTGGCACCAGCAGAGGGGGTTCTCCTGGGACCACCTGGGAAGTTCCTGGGATACGGCAGGACTGTGTAGGGTGAAATACCGCCTGCTTTTAAGGCTGTTGGAGGCTGCTGCATTCCTTTCTGCAGGTGCTTTGTTTTCCTTAGACCCCTCTCACACACATGGGCTAATTTCTAACTTCCTACCCAACAGTAAGAGACAGGGCACTGGCCCAAGTAGATGTGCTGAACAATTTTTTTATTATTATTTTTAAAAAATTTATTTATTTATTTGACAGAGTTAGACAGTGAGAGAGAGAGACAGAGAGAAAGGTCTTCCTTCCATTGGTTCACCCCCTAAATGGCCGCCACGGCCAGAGCTATGCCAATCTGAAGCCAGGAGCCAGGTGTTTCTCCTGGTCTCCCATGGGGTGCAGGGCCCAAGCACTTGGGCCATCCTCCACTGCCTTCCCAGGCCACAGCAGAGAGCTGGACTGGAAGAGTAGCAGGCAGGACTAGAACCTGGTGCCCATATGGGATGCCGGCGCCACAGGTGGAGGATCAACCAAGTGAGCTGCGGCGCTGGCCCCTCGAACAATTTTTTTAAGTTATTTAATCGATGGCAGAGAGAGAGAGAGAGGCAGAGATGTCCTCTATCCATTACTTCACTACCCAAATTTCCACAACGGGCAGGGCTGGGCCATACCAGGCCAAACCCAGGAGCCTGAAACTCAATCCAAGTCTCTCATGTGGGTGACAGGGACCCAACACCTTGAACCATCAGCTGCTGCCTTCCAGGGTGTGCATTAGCAAAAAGGTGAGGCTGGGAGTAGAGCCAGGACTGCAGCCCAGGCAAGGTGGGATGCAGGTGCTCCGGGCAGCGGCTCCACTGCTGTGCCGGACGCCTGGCCCTGGCCCTGGCCCTCCAACGGTTCACACACATTTATTGTATCATTTGCTTTATTTTTTGTTTTTATTTTTAGTTCAGTTTAGTTAACTTGATGAGAGGCATTGGCCTGTGATTGAAACTGTCAGGATGAACAAAGAGAGACAAAGGCCAGAGAGAAGAGAGTGATTTTCCATAGAGACAGAGGGCAAATCAGTGGTTATCAGAGGCTGGGAGGAAGGGGGAATGGGAGTAATGGCTGCATGGGGGTGGAGCTTCCGTTTGGGGTGATAAAGTGTTCTGGAACGAGATAACAGCACTGTGGATTTCCCAAATGCCAGAGTCTTGCACTTCATAATAGCGAAAATGGTGACTATTTTGTTACATGTGTTTATTTGACACAACATGACTTTATATGCCATGCTTGGTGGCATATCATTTTATGACAACTTTATAGCAATTTCACCACCCCCATTTTACATACGTGAATGCGAAGGCTCCCAGACATCACATTTTACATACGTGAATGCGCAGCGAGGTCGCACAGCTGAGTTTGAGAGTCCCACCCAAGAGGAGCTAACTTTGGGGCCCTGCTGCTTCTTTGACGTTCTCTCTCATGGCCCCTACAGCTGCAAGATGTCAGAGAACGTGAATCCAGCCACGTCCTCGTGGGCTACGTCTCCGGTGATGAATCCGTGCCTTTTACATTATTCTTGGTAACTGATCTTTTTGATCTGGCATAGCCCTGGTTTTAAAGAAGCATAAAGCTCAGGTGTAACCCGAGAAGGAAACAGATTTTGCAGAAAGGGCGCTTCTGCGAAGGAGATGCTGTGGGCGGGCGGGCGTGTGAGGATGTCTGGCTCCCCCGGGGCAGGGGTGGGGTGAGGGGTGAGTCTCTTCCCAGCGCAGGGAAGGAGCAGGAACCCCAGGCCACAGGAAGGCTTCTCCAGGTGGGGACCTAACACATGATCCGGAAGCCAGTGACGCTCATCACAGGGTGGGGAGGAAGAGGGAGGGGCCTGGGGTAGGGGACTCCAGGCTTGAAGCTGGAGCCCAGGACGGGTGGGGACCCACACAGCCTTCTTGCTGCTCCCCCCTCTGCCTCTTCCAGGTCCTGTTCCTCTGCCTCTGGCCAGAGTGAACCACGATGCACAAGCTTGCTGGCCTCGTGCTGCGCCCGGGGCAGCCACAGCCTTGTTCTGCATTGCGGGCTTCATCCTCAGAAGGTAGAAAGCCTCGAGGGCTGGCCTTCCTGGGGTTCCTATAAAGCCCCTGTGGCTGGTGCCTTCCCGCCTTGTTCTGGGGTCCCGTGTCTGTCGGCCACGTGCTCAGAGCAGCGCTCCTTGAATTTCTCTGGGTGGGTCGGGTGGCCAGGGACTGTGGACTGTGGGCCAGCAGGTTAAGCTCAGTGGGGAAGTCCATGGAGAACCAGCAGTGGCGTCTCCTTTGCTTTCTCAGACCTGCCACCACCCGGAGGGGTCAGACCCCTTCCCTGGAGACCTTACCCGAGCCCAGCTGCCTGAGCATCGGCAGGTCTCTAACTCCTCCCCTCCTGGCTCCGGTTTGGATCTTTTGGGGGGGATGACATACCCTTACATTTTGATCTTTTCTTTCGCTTCTTAAACAACGTAGTCTGGTATGTCTCAGAGTCTTTCTTATTCCTGGTAAGTGTACACCACATGTCAGCGCTTTTATTTTTAGAATTTTATTTATTCATTTGCAGGGGAGAGAGAGAGTGCCCCCGGTTGCTGGTTCACTCCTCAAATGCCTGCAGTGGCTGAAGCTGAACAGGACTGAGGCCGGGAGCTGGGAACCAATCCAGGTCTCCCCCTCGGGTGGCAGGAACCCACCCGCTAGAGCTGTCACTGCTGCCTTCCAGGGACTGCATAGACAGGAAGCTGGGGTCAGCAGCTGGATGTGGGTGGCCAGCCAAGGTAATCCGGTATGGAAGTCAAATGCCCAGTCCTCAGTACTTCTGTAATTCACGGGTTACTTGCTTGTGATAAGTTTCAGAGCTGTGAAAAGAGCCCAGGTGATAAGTGCTCAAGAGATAGAGAGACCAGGGTTTGCACCTAGACCTGCCAGGCAGTAGAAATGTTATTTAACCCCCTTGGTCTGTAAAATGGAGTTAATAATCTAGGCCTCCTGGATGGATCTTGTGACGCTAAAGGCTGCAGTACGTGGACCCGTCGTAGGCTCTGGGGAAGCGGCAGTTTGCATTCACCTGCTGTCAGCTAGGGTCTGATCAGGAAAGAGGAGCATTAACACAGTGTGGAATACGGGGTTATGACAGCCACGGGGGCTCCCACAAGTGTAGGGGGCAGAAATGAGGGGCACAGGAGGCTGCAGCCTTGCTGTCTACTGCCGGGTCCCACACCACTTCACAGCCATGGGGTTGGTAGGCAGAGAAGAAACCCTGGGTGTGTGGGGGCGGGAATCAAGAACCGACTGGAATTCAGACATGCCAGAACCTTCTAGAAGGTGGAATGCATGCCTATTTCTCACCAACTCCAACTTTGACAATGGAATGATCCTTAGAAGCAGCTTCGACATTTCACCAAGTGCATACCCTGCACCTGGCCCTGGACTCAGGGAAGCTGAGAATTTGCATGAGTGGGAGGGGCCAGAGGCCTGTGCCCTGCGCTGACCTCCCCGGGGGAGGACTGCCTCCTACCTCCTGCACAGGTCCTCACTGCCAGTCCTAAGGCAGAACCAGCTGGCAAAGGGAATTCCAGACAGTGGTTCTAGCTCAGCAAGTTGCTGCAATCTAAAACCACCATGCCTACAAGGAGGAGGGAAGGCAATTACCAGGGACAGAGCCAGTGTGGGCCTTTCAGAAGGCCATCTCATGGCCTCATGCTCCACCCCTGCAAAGAAAGGATCCGCAGTTGCTGGCTCCGGGTCACAGCGTCAGGGAGAGCAGACTTTGGGACCCAGGGTGTCAGAGCCCAAGCTCTTTCCACTGGGACTTGCCCTGTGTGGTGGGGCAGGACAGGAGGGTTTTTCCTACCTGGGGACTCAGAATGCTTGGGGTGCTCCTGCATGCCCCACTCACCTGGCAAGGAGGTGGAGAGCTCCTGCTGACCCCAGCAGTTGGGGCTGCACGGGGTCATCTCTTGCCACCTGAGCCGCACTTAGAAGGCAGATTTTAAGAGAAAGGCAGTAAGCCAGCACCACGGCTCACTTGGCTAATCCTCCGCCTGCGGTGCCGGCACCCCGGGTTCTAGTCCCGGTTAGAGTGCCAGGTTCTGTCCCAGTTGTTCCTCTTCCAGTCCAGCTCTCTGCTGTGGCCTGTGAAGGCAGTGGAGGATGGCCCAAGTGCTTGGGCCCTGCACCCGCATGGGAGACTAGGAAGAAGCACCTGGCTCCTGGCTTCGGATTGGCGCAGCCTTAGCGGTCATTTGGGGGGTGAACCAATGGAAAGGAAGACCTTTCTCTCTGTCTCTCTTTCTTACTGTCTAACTCTGCCTGTCATAAAAAAAAAAAAGAAAGAAAGAAAGAAAGAAAGAAAGAAAGAAAGAAAGAAAGAAAGAAAGAAAAGAGAGAGAGAGCGAGAGAAAGGCAGTTGAGCAGGGACTTAATTTTAATCAAAATTTATTTATTCATTATAAAGTGCACTGAGCTTAGAGAAAGATGTAATGGGGGCATGTGGGTGGTGTGTGTGGGGGAGCAGATAATAGGGATGAAGGCCAGGGTGACGTAACCTCCTGAGAGGTGAAAGCATAAATTCTCCTGAGAGTTCACGTGGCCCAGCTCCAGGAGTAGCATCCAGGCCCGTCAGAGAGGCACCGGTTGGGAGATACAAGCCCTCTGCTGAATGGGTTTTCTGCTTATTTTTGTTTTTAAAGATTTATTTATTTACTTGAAAGAGTCACAAAGAGGGAGGGAGAAAAGGAGAGAGGGAGATGTTCCATGCACTGGTTCACTCCCCAGATGGCCGCAATGGCTGGGGCTGGGCCAAACTCAAGTCAAGAGTCAGAAACTCCATCCAGGTCTTCCACATGGGTGGCAGGGGCCCAAGCACTTGGGCCATCTTCTGCTGCTTTCCCAGTTACATTAGCAGGGCCCTGGATCAGAAGCAGAGCAGCCAAGACTCCAACCTGTGCTCCTCTGGGATATTGGCCTCCCAGGCAGCAGCTTAACCCTCTGTGCCACAACGCCAGCACCTGTTTGTTTTGAAGCATTTTCCTCTTTTATTCCTTCCGCAAACATTTACTGACATCTCCCACGTGCTGGGTGCTGTTTGAGCAATTGCCCTGTTGTGACGGCTGCAGCTCCTCTCAGGGGGTTAAACGCACGGTGGGAGGTGGGGGGGGGCTCAGATGAGCCAACCCTCTTGTCTTAAGGTTGGTGCTCCCAAAAGCAGAGCCTGAGACAAGAATTTGGGTGAGAACAGTTTATCGAGAAGCACTAATGAGGGACTGGGGAAGTGGCAGCTATACAGAGGGTGCCAGTGAGCATGTTGCTGTCATGGGTACCTGGGGCCCAGTCCTGCTGGGAGCTCTGGGACAAAGATAGACACATAAAACATATCTTGTAGAGATTTCCCCCAAAAGGGGAGGGACTGGGGACATAGGCCCCCACACTCTGTCCATTCTTGGTTGAAGGTTTCTCCCAGGGATGTTAAGACTCGCATATTTATGGCCGGCGCCGCGGCTCACTAGGCTAATCCTCTGTCTTGCGGCGCTGGCACACTGGGTTCTAGTCCTGGTTGGGGTGCTAGATTCTGTCCCGGTTGCCCCTCTTCCAGGCCAGCTCTCTGCTGTGGCCCGGGAGTGCAGTGGAGGATGGCCCAAGTGCTTGGGCCCTGCACCCCATGGGAGACCAGGAGAAGCACCTGGCTCTTGCCTTTGGATCAGCGCAGTGCGCCGGCTGCAGTGCGCCGGCTGCAGCGGCCATTGGAGGGTGAACCAACGGCAAAGGAAGACCTTTCTCTCTGTCTCTCTCTCTCTCTCTCCACTCTGCCTGTAAAAAAAAAAAAAAAAGTCTCCCATACCCATACTTGGTTGTGCATATGAACATGGCCAAGTTTGCTGCAGATTCTGCAGGAGCCCCTCAGGCAGGCAGCATGGATGTTAGAAGGCCCCTGGAGATTGTGGAAACCTGCAGCAGCTGCTGCACCTGTTTCAGGTGCCTGTGACCCCTTCTCTCCTTTCCTACCTGCATATGACCTTGCTTCAGGTGTTCCCCTCCCTCCCATACAGCCTGTGTGTTGGGGAAACTGAGCCCACCCAGCTCTGGGAGGGGCCCTGCCTGGCATGGACAATCAGCCCCTTCTATCCCTCTGACTATGGCATGGGTTCGAGCAGGCCGTTGACCCAATCCACGCAGACTGGAGCTGAGGACTCCTGCTTGGAATACTGGGTCAGAACGTCTCTGGTCTTGTGGCAATGCGAGCTGCTGGCACTGCTATGCTGAGGAGAAGCATCCCACAGACAAACCCACCCAGGAGGACAAAGCCAAGACAACAGCTGAGCTGCTACCTCTGGACTCTTCAGTTACGGGATCTCCATCTCTCCTGTCATAGACGGGTCTCTGTCGTTGCATCTGGAGCACAGTTATCAGTAGCCCTAAGTTCTGTAGCAAGAGGAAGACTCATTACACCCTGTAGCTACACACTGGTCTCAAAGAATTCCGCTTGGACCATAAGTGTGTCTGCTGGGCTGCACACCATTGCGGCTCTGTGATTGGGCTAGTCCTGCAGCCCAGCGGGCAGGGGACATTGCCAAAATCAAGAAGAGACGCACCAGCTAAAGAACTCCTTTATACCAAAAACTTGTTCTGCCATCCACCATTCGGTATTTGCCCACCTCTCCAGCTCCATCTGGGGTGGGTTCATGTTGCATGCTGTGTGCTCAGTGAAAATGGTACCCACCTCCAGATGGAGCTGAGAGTGTCAGGACACACACAGGGGTGTCTGATGCTTGGCATGGCTGAGTCCCTGACCTGGAGCTGCCTACAGAATCAATGGCTCTTAAGTAAGATTCGGGTGCTCTATACCTTTACCACCAACAGCCCCAAGTTTTACATACTCATAAAATCCTTATGTGTCTGTACTGTGTTCCTGGACCTGCTCTACGCATGTATCTCTGCATTTCTGTTTCTATTACAAGGGAGGAACCTGCTGCACAGAGAGGCTAAGTCACTTGTCCAAAGTCACACAGTTCCTAAGTGTCAGAACTGGGATCCAAACGCAGGCATTTTGATTTCAGAGCCTGGGCTATTAACTACTTGTCTATGACAACTTTTGGAATAACTGTAGTGTAGCTATTGTGGGTGGATATCTGGTGGATGGATAGACATATGAGCTTGAGTGAGCTCCCCACCCCCATAGACAAGAACAGAGTAGAGTATTCCTGTCTTTGCCCCTAACCAGCTGCTCTGTGGAGGACTTGGGAGGCACAAGGGCTGCCTCCCTCGCTCCATGGCAACAGTATGTTCTGGGATGGACTTCAGGGTTGCATGAACAGAAGTCCTTGTGGGCTGCAGGTGTGGCCCAGCCCACCAGGAGGGAAGCAGGTGTTTTGTTACATTGTTCAGTCTCTTGAGTTTCAAGGGGCCAGGATCCCCCCAGTCTAACAGAGGCCCGAGCTGGGCTACTTTTGCCTGAGGCCAAGTTTCTTCCTCTCTCTTCTGTCTCCTTTTGCTCTGATTGGGAAGTCTCCTCCTACTTGCAGCCACAGCTCTCAGCCCCCCAGCACCAGATTTCTCACCATCGCCAGCAACATGCATAGTCCCCAAATGGCTGTGGTGCCTCTGAGGGCATCCCTGACAATGGCAGGTCTCGCCCAAGGGCCATTTCTTCCCCCATGCTGCCTCTGGACAATCCTCGAAACTATGGCAGGCCTGATACATTCCCAGGGACCTTGGAGACTTTGAAATGTCTTAATGATGAAGGAGGGGTGCATTCGGAGGCCTATCGGGATGATAAGGGCTAGAACAAAGCCCCAGTAGTCCTGCCTCTCACACAGTCCTGGGTCTATCTGAGGGAGGTACAAATGTTTCCACTTCCTGGCTTAGAAAGTCCCCTCCAAAGACAGCTCCCAAGGTGGCCAGAGGCCTTTGCTTTCTCATCAGTCTCTGAATAGATACAATCTTCTTCCTTCCAAAGACCAAAGCCCTTTGAAAACCACACTCATTATTTCACCCCTGATGGGAGGAGGGGTGCCAGGAGGAGGCCTGGGAGCGAGGGCCACTCTTTCCCTGCCACTCAAATATCAGAAGGGCTCTGCCTTCTCTGCACCCAGGAAATCTCTGCATGGGAAATCCACTTACTGCAATGCCGACCTTTCTCTAAGCAGCTTGAGAGGCTGGAAATAAAGGCAGACAGATCTGCTGCGCCCACAGCCCTTGTGGAGCAGCGCCGGGTTCCCACCGGATGACGCCGGCCGCCAGCTGGAGCTTTCTCAGGGGGAGGCATGCGTGGTGCCATGGAGGCCCGATGCTTCACTGTGAGGTGGGGATATTTTTAGGGATGTATCTGGGCCTTGCTTCTCTCCCTCCCTCTGATGCTAAGTGGCCATCTGCATCTCCCAGACAACTTCCCATGCAGCCTGCTGTAGTGGGCTGGGAAGAGGTTGTCACTGTGTGTGGAACAGCGACCTATTGCATGGAGCAGTGGAGTCTTCCTAGCATGCTAAGAAGGAGAAAGGGGCACCGTCTAGGACCCTGGCGAGCACTTTCCTGTCTCTGGGGCTCTATCCTTTTCTTTAGATAATACTTCCTCTAAGTTCCACCCCCACATCGCATGATCTTCTCTTTGAAGAGCTGAATTATACAAACTCCCAGACATAGCCACAGCTCAGCAGGACATCGCACGATGACATCTTTGAGTTGTGATGCCCAGGACTCCTTTCTCTCCAGCCACTAGGGAGATGGCTCTTGTATCAGTCACCTTCTCATGACCATCACACACTATCTGAAAACAAGCTGTTTATGAGTGAAAGGGGTTTATTTTGGCTCATGGTTTTGGAGGTTCACAGTCCAAGATCAGTGGGCCCGTGGGAAAGGCGTTCCTGCTGGCAGAGTCCCAAGGCAGCACAGAGCGTCACACGGCAGAGGAACACGCGTGTGTCTGTGTATCTCCTTATAGAGCCACCAGGGTTCAGTCCTGGGGTTCTGCCCTCACAACCTAATCTCTTCCCAATGACCCCATCCCTTAGTGCCATTAACGTAAGACTCTGGGGACTAAGCCTTTTATCCATAGGCCTCTGGGGGCACTGAAATATCCAAACCATAGATATCATATCCAAATCATAGCAGCTGGCAAAGGTGGCTAATGTGAGGTGGTGCAGCCTCTGACTACTGTCTCTTTCCCTCCAGGAAGTTGGCCCCCATCCACTCCCAGCTTGTCTTACATCCAAGGAAAGACTCACCCTTCAGACCTGCCTAGCAAGGGTCTTTCTTACCTGAGCCTCCTGAGTTTAATAGGTTGGGTGTAGGCTGGGGGAGAGGAGGCAGAGATTCTGGGAATGCAAAGGGGAATTCTCATTTTTGAGCTGTGAGAACTTCTGTGCTGAGCAGTGCCGTATCTGTTCAACTTGGTTGGCCACTGTGTTCCTGAAATGGTGTTAAGTTTGTTTTAATCTGAAAGGAGAACATTGTGTTGTAGATAAGGTGATGGAACATGTTAAAAATAAAAATAAAAGTAATTAAGAATATGACTCCTGTGTCATCGTGTACTTTTTTCAAAAAGGTTTATTTATTTATCTGAAAGCAGAGTTACAAGATGAGAGAAGGAGAGACAGGTAGGGAGAGAGAGACAGAGGCAGAGAGAGTGAAAGGAAGAGAGACACAGAGAGAGAGAGATCTTCTATCTGCTGGTTCACACCTGAAATGGCCACAATGACCAGGGATGGGCCAGGCTGAAGCCAGGAGCCAGGAGCTTCTTCCAGTTCTCCCGTGTGGGTGCAGGGGCCCAAGGACTTGGGTTATCCTCCACTGCTTTTCCAGGCACATTAGCAGGGAGGCAGCTGGATTGGAAGTAGAACAACCAGACTTGAACCAGAGTCCATATGGGATGCTGGAGCTGCAGGCCATGGTTTAACCTGCTACGCCACAGTGCTGGCCCCCCAACATGTACTTCTGATTATGCATCTGCTGAATTATAAGTTACAGGAGCACAGGACCCTCCTTTAGTTCATGGGAGGGTTTGTTAAACGAATGAATGACCTTGTATCCATCCCCATGGCCAGCACTGGTGTCTCCTGTCCAGGATAGCAGCAACAGGCCTTGTGTGCAGGGAAATCAAGCCAGGACCAGAGGTAACATGCTTTCCTGAAGCTTCTCAGTGCCTTGAGTTTCCCGTTTCCTTTCACAACAAAGGCAGGCCTGGGCTTCCGGGGTCTCTCTTGTCCCTACATGCCTCTTCAGAACGGATGGACTGAGAGTGGGTCATGCCTACAGCAGTTCTTCTGGGGACAGATGTGACCTGCCTGCCCAGAGGCATAGGCAGAGCTGTAGAGGCCCCAGACAGATTCTAGAACCAGATAGATCTAGGCTGAAATCCAGACTGACACTAGGCATATGACCTTGACAAGTTGCTCTACCTTACTCGTCTACATCCACATCTGTAAAATGGGGATGATAAAAATGCCTGTTTCCGGCCGGCGCCGCAGCTCACTAGGCTAATCCTCTGCCTTGTGGCGCCAGCACATCGGGTTATAGTCCCAGTTGGGGCGCCGGATTCTGTCCCGGTTGCCCCTCTTCCAGGCCAGCTCTCTGCTGTGGCCAGGGAGTGCAGTGGAGGATGGCCCAAGTACTTGGGCCCTCCACTCCATGGGAGACCAGGATAAGTACCTGGCTCCTGCCATCGGATCAGCGCTGTGCGCCGGCTGCAGTGCGCCGGCCGCAGCGGCCATTGGAGGGTGAACCAACGGCAAAGGAAGACCTTTCTCTCTGTCTCTCTCTCTCACTGTCCACTCTGCCTGTCAAAAAAAAAAAAAAAAAAAAAGCCTGCTTCCAGGGGCAAACGTTGTGGTGCAGTGGGTTAAGCTGTCCCCTAGGATGCCCATATCCCCTGTCGGTGTGCCTGGTTAGAGTTGAGACCAGACTGCTCTGCTTCCAATCCAGCTTCCTGCTAATGCACATTCTGGAATGCATCCATGATGGCTCAAATACCTGAGCCCCTGCCACTCACGTGGGAGACCTGGATGGAGTTCCAGGCTCCTGGCTTTTCCCTGGCCTAGCCCCCGCGGCTGTGGGCATTTGGTGAGTGAACCAAATAGATGGATGGAAGATCTCTTCCTCTGTCTTGTCACTCTGCCTTTCCAATAAATAAAGACAAATAGGCATTTACAAAATGCATGCCTATAGGGCCAGACTTCGATGAGGTAATGTGTGGAGTGCTGCCCCTCTGAGAAAGGGCAGCACTTTGCTGGAAAGTTCCTCTGCAGGAAGCGGACTGACTGCTGGGAATGCTAAGAGAACTGCCAGGTAGGGCAGTACCTGGGAAGTCCAAAAGGCAGGGAGTCAGATCACATGGTAAGGGGAAGAGGAAAAATAAGCCACCTGTTCTGGCTGCACCTACCCGGCGAGGGAACGTGGCGTCTCCACGGGGTGGCCTGGCTGTGCAGAGATTCCAGCAGCCTGGAGCCACGACCCTGCTTCTCACTGCCCAAGCCTGCCTGTTTTCCTCCCTGTGGGTCAGCCCAGTTCCAAGAACACTTACGGATGCTTACATTGCGTCAGGCCCCAGGATAAGCTGGGAGGTGAGTCAGACAGGCCTCCTGCCCAAGGAGATCCCAGTTCAGGATCACTGTAGCAGAGCAGCTGGCACAAGATGCTCCACAGTCCTCACCGTACCCCACGCCAACACCCTGTGGTTCCCCTGGAAGGTGCCCTCTGCAGTAGGGGATGCGGTGTGTGTGGGGGGTGGAGGGGTGTGTATAGGGCCACCCCTGAGGGTGGGCAGAGCAGAGCTGAAGGCAGACATTTGACAGCAGAAAGGTGGGGGGAGGGCCTCAGGCGAGCTGACCAAGGTACACGTGTCATCCACCTCCGCTGCCCCTCTTCCCATCAGCTTCAGCCTAAGCAAGGCCCGTTCAAGTGACAGGAAGAGGCTGCTAGCTGGCAGGACGGTTTGCTGAAGCTGAGGGCGATCAAGGAAGGAGCAAAGCCAGGAGGCAGAGCTGGGAGAGCACTGCGGCTTCCCCACGTCCCAAAGCAGAAGCTGAGCCTCGCTTTCCAGCTGCTCGGGCCAGGGCCACAGTGCGGGAGGCGCAGCTCTTGCTTCTCCCTCGGCACCAGGATGCCAAAGCCGGGCTTTTTATCTAGCAGCGCCACCACGCCCTGCTGCTAGCGGCCTTCAGCCCATCCCCAGCCTGCGCCCGCCTGGGTGGGAGCGCCAGGCAGCTCTCCGCGCTCGGGGCCGGGCTACAGCCCACGTGCGCCGGCGGCAGCGGCGGTGACAGCCGGCCCGTGGGGGCGGGGCGGGGCGGGGGCGGGGGCGGGCTCCGCGCCGTACTGCTATTGGCCGTATGCTTCGGCCCGGGGGCGGGGCCGCGCCCCCGGCAGCCCTCTCATTGGCTTTGCCGCCGACGGGGCGTTCCCCAGGCCGGTGCGCCGCGCCGCGCACAACCGCGGGCGCCTGGCCGGCTAAGCCTGCGCGGGGCCGCCTCGCTAGCTCCCAGCTCCGCAGGCGGCCCGCGGGCTCCGACAGCTGCGCCCACAGCCGGAGGCGGAGGCAGCCGCTGACCCCAGGCCCGGCGGCCCGCGCGACCTTCGGTAAGACGGGGAAGGCAT
Organism: Oryctolagus cuniculus; assembly: GCF_964237555.1. Taxonomy (NCBI): domain Eukaryota; kingdom Metazoa; phylum Chordata; class Mammalia; order Lagomorpha; family Leporidae; genus Oryctolagus; species Oryctolagus cuniculus. Next base: position 54,124,379 of record NC_091432.1, on the reverse strand, counting down.
GGGAGCTGGGGAAGGCGGGCGGGTGGGGACCGTGTCAGCCCCAGCTGGACTCTGCGCCCTGCCGGGCGCCGGGGAGGGTCAGGTGCGGCCGAAGCATCCCCTGCCTCAGAGCCCCCACGCTAGCGCGCAGAGAGCAGGTGGCCCCGTGGGAGAGCCCGGGGCGCCCCCGCTGGTCTCTGAAACGATTAGAATACAATAAAAGCCTCCCGCCAGCAGCCCGTACGACCTGTCCCTCCGTCCCCAACACTCCAGCCCTGCCGCTCCGAACCCAGAGAACCCCAAACGGCGAATCCGAGGGGCGCGATGGCCAGACGTGCCTCTGGTCGCCCCCTGAACTGGGCCGGGTGCTCTTCGGGCTCTGCGCCTTTTGCGCCCCCCCCTCTTTATTTTCCTCCCCCGTTTCTCTCCCTCCTTAATAACAGGAAGTTAAGCAGTGCCAATATCAGTGGCCTGGTCGCTGCGGGCCGGGGCCGGGGCCGGGGCCAGGGCCGCGGCTGCGGCTCGGTCCTCTCCGGGTCGCGCGCCCCCCGGCAGCCCGCGCTCGCCCCCGACCCGGGAGCGCCCGCTCTGCGGTCGCCCGTCTGGCCCCGGGGAGGAGCTGAGTCCTGCCGGCAGCCTCTGCCCGGAGCAGGTGGGGTTAACTTTGTCCCAGCCCGGGCTCCCCGGCAGGCTGAGCCGGGAACGGCCTTGGCTGGATGGGGAAGAGGCCTGTTGAAACCGAGTCAGTGTGCACGTCGTGGAGTCCCCAGCCCTGGGTTTCTCTTGCTGTCAGTCTCGCCGGCTCGCTACAGCCCTCCGTGGTTTGGACGAAGGATGAAGTCACTGACCAGCCCCCTTGTGGGCAGGTCGCAAGGGAGAAGTGCCAGCGGTGAGCTGGCCCGTTGGTCCTTGCGTGTTGGGGTTCCCTGGCACCTGCGACTCTGTCGCGCCCCACCCTCCTCTAGGGGCAGAGGACCCCATAAATGGGCCTCAGGGCAGCCCCGCCCCGTGTCCTGGAAACTTTAATTGCGGTAAGGACTCGCCTTCTGTGGCAGACAGGAAAGATTTATTTGATTCCTACTGCAGGTCAGGCCGGTCCTGTGGCGCTTTCGCAGGGGATCTCACTGTTATCCTTCAAACACTCTGAGAGCTTCCCCCACCCCCTCCTTCGCTCCTCCTGCTCCCCCTCCTGTTTCAGAGATGAGGAAAGATACTCAGGTGGGGTAAGTGCCCAAGCCTGAGTCAACCCCGGCTCCCTCAGTGCTAAGTCCAGTGCTCTGCCTGCTGCCCATGGCTGTGAGAAGTGTGTGCGGTGTGTGAGATCGTGAGCCCACTGTGTGCTGAGTGCCACCTCCTGGCCTCTGAAGGCTGCCCACCAGGATTATAGGGGATGCTTCTCCTGCAAAACCCTTAAGCTGGCCCAGCTGAGGCCAGGTTGTTGAAGCCGTAAACCTCTTCCCCACTCTGCCTTCTAGTTAAGAGTAGGGATGGCCACAGTGTGAGCAAGAGAGACTGACTGCCAGTGTTGGGTGGGGTTTTGGGGGAAGCCTCCTTCCAACACTGACTTGGTCTCACCTCTGAGAGTCAGTTTCTGGGACAGGCGAGGGTGACTGTGTTAACTAAAATAACCTCAGCCTTAGGACTATTTCGTGTGTGTGTGTGTGTGCGTGTGTGTGTGTGTGTTTGGAGGGGGCAGGTGTTGGAGTATACTAGTTATGATTGTAGGGGATTAAGATCTCAAGTTTTATCACACCTTTATCAAAATATGACTTCACTTTTATTCCTGCCCCTCCCTTTTTTAGGCCTCAGGATCTGGCTTTCTGCCCATGTCCCTCTTCCAAAAGAAAAATTGTGATTTAGGCTGATATCACTCAGCTACACTTGAGTGTAAATCAGCTGCAGGACTAAGGTTGATTGTGGCTGAGGCAATGGGAGGCGCATTCCCCGCAGCTGCACAGAGCAGCCGGATCATCCCTGATTGCTGCCCTGCCTGTGACTGGGCCTGTCCTGGTTCTCTCCCACCATGCCCCTACTTCTGCCTGAGCTTACCTCCCTGCTGTGGGCCTGACTTCTCGGTGGAGAGCCTCGGCTCTGGCAGGATGGGGTATTGCATAGGTAGCAGGCTTGGGCTAGATGTTGCTAATCCCAGAAGCCCTGGGAGGGAGAGTTCTTTATGCTGGAATTTTCATTCTTTGTATCATTAGACCTTTACATCAGCCCTCTGAGGTATGCAGGGTTATTCCCATTTTACCGTTAAGGAAACTGGCACTCCGAAAGGTTAACTTCCCCTGTCACACAGCTGGTGAGTGGCCCAGGCTAGGATTCTGGACTCTGCCTGTAGAGGAGACGGCTGGGGGTGCAGGGGGCGGAGTTCCACACCCTGGGGAGCAGGAACAATGGGAGGCCGGTCTGCACCGGGTGTTGTAATTATGTGTGAACAGGTCTTCCCACCCACTATGAGGTGGCATGAAAACACTCGTAAACCTGGCAGATTTGTTCTCTGCTCCTTACAAAATTCTCCTTGTTTCCTTTAGCCTTTAAACAAGTCTTCATGAGGGTGTCTGCCATGCAGTCCTCTATTAAAAATATTATGAACGTTTCAAACACACACACCAATGGGCTAGCATAACGAGCCCTTAATACTCAATACCCAGCCTCATCCAGAATACGCCAGGTTGACGCTCACGCTCGCTTGCTCTCCTTCTCTCCCTCTTGTTCTCACTGTGTCTCCCCTTTCCCTCCATCCTTCCTTTCTGATGAACTTTGTTTTTAAGTTTTATTTATTTGTTTGGAAGGCAGAGTGACAAAAAAGGCAGAGATAGATTTTTCCATCTGTTCTTCGCTCTCCAAGTGGATGCAACCTGGCTATGCATCCAGGCCAAAGCCAGGAGTCAGAAACTCCAGCCTGATTTCCCCCATGGGTGCAGGGGCCCAGGCACTTGGGCCATCACCCACTGCCGTCCTTGGCACACTAGTAGGAAGCTGGACTGGAAGCAGAGCAGCTGGGACTTGAACCAGCAGTGCACTGGCATTGCAAATACTGAATCTACCTGCTGTGCCAAAGTGCTGGCCCCTTCTCTTATGTATTTTAAAGCAAATCTCTGATGTCATGTCTTTTTTTCTTATATTCTTTCATAACCGCACTTCCAGAATTGCATGTGCCAGAATTAACAGCAAACCTTTGGTGTCTACCCAACCATATTCACCTATCCTTGGTTGTCTCAAACCTTCAGAGCTGGTTTGCTCTAATCGGGATCCAGTCTGTATGCTGCATTTGATTGGCAGTCCTTTAATACCTCTTTTAATCATTAGAGCCCACTCTGCCCCATTACTCTCTAAGTGCCTGGTCCCCCAGGGGGACAGCAAACCCACGGAAACTAGTGTCTGCTTCTGTGCCGTGCAGGACACCAAGTGCCTTGTCTGGGGCATGGTGGAAGTTCACTGAGCATCCGTCCGGTGTGTCCTAGCCGCTCAGGAAGTGTGTTTCAGATGGATGAGTGAACCGTGTCGTGAGTTGGTATGCTAACTCATGCACCTGTTAGATAAGAGACGATGACTGGTTCAAGTATGGGCATTCCCCCAGCACACGTCAGTCCATACAGCTCCTGAAAATGTAGAACTCCCCCTCCTTGCTCTAGCTGAGGGTGGGAGCCCAGACACCACATCTGGGTCCCCACCTGGGCCCCATAGATGGTACATGGAGCTGAGCAGGTGGTTCTGCCCGAGGTTTGAGTTCTGCACAGGGATGACCACGCTGGGACTCAGACACTTGGCTTGGGGCTTGGTGGAAAACGCTCACCTTCCCTCCCCTCTCTCTATGGTCGGGGCTAATTCCCTTGTGCCTTCTAGAGCCTTCTCTCACCTGCCTCGTGCTTGGGCACATTGTGCAGCCTTTCTCAGATCACTGTTCGTCCGCACCCGGGGGAGGCGCTGAGAGCCAATGAACACATGTGACCCACGTGGGTCTTGTCTGACTTGCTTCTGTAGTGATAGTATTGTCAAAGGCTCACGAGGGAAGGGGCAGATGTGCCTGCTTCTCTTGATAATGCGCTTCAGGCCTGGCTCCCTTGCCCAGTCGTTTAGGTGGAGGGCACTTGTGTGGCTGTCCTTTTACCCATCTAGTCAAGGCCCCTGCCCTGGGGCAGCCATCAAGGTGCAGCAGGCTAAGCTGTGCCTGTAGCCCCTGTCAGAGTGCTGGTTGCATCCCTGCTGCTCTGCTTCTGATCCAGCTTCCAGCTAATGCATCCTGGCAGGCAGCAGTGATGGCCCAGGTGCTTGGGTCCTGACACCTACATGGGAGACCTGGATGGAGTTCCAGGCTCCTACTTCAGCCTGGCCATTTCAGGCACTTTGGGGTGAACCAACAGATGGAAGAGCTCTCTTTCTCTCTCTGCCTTTCAAGTAGATGAAAATAAATAAACATTTTTTAAAGCCCCCTCCCTGCAAACATCCCTTAAAATGAATAAATTATTTTTTGGTGTATTTTTTTTAATGTTGAATTAAAAAAAAAAAAAACCACAGCCTTTCCCACCAGGAAGAGTTATAATACAATTTACTGTTTTCCTCTCAGGACGGCAGTGGTAGAGTAGATTTTTCCTTCCTTTTACATTTTAGTATTTTTCCCAATATCTTTATGGTAGAAACACTTTACTTTTACAGTGGAAAATCCAAATATATGTTTTTTCCTCTTAGAGGATTCCCTTCGACCGATTTGGAGTGTTTGGGTACAGCTACGTGAACAGAAAACCAGAGGGCTGCTGGGGCTTTGCTGTTCGCATGGATCGTTATCATAAAGGACATACCCAGACTTCCTGGAAGGTAGTCACCGGAGCTGGGAGGAGAGGACAGCGCGCGGCCTGAGCCTCCCCGGTTCAGCCTCCTCCCTTCCTTCCTGGGAATTTCAGCGTGCGCCCCCCAACACGGAATCTTTCTCACTTCAGGCTCTCGATTTTGGTGTTTTTATTCAGGGATGTGGAGCTCTGAGAGGAAGCATGTAAGGTAGAGCAGACGGGGCAGCTCCTGGGCCCAGCGGCCTGCCTTGACCTCCTGGGAAACATGCCTGATGACCCGGACCCTACTTGCCTCCCTTGGGCTCCTCCTCCTCCCAGGCTCTGTCCGTCTCCCTACCCCTGCCCCCGGGGGTGGCAAACATGGCTGCTCTGGGCTGAGAAGCCTCCTGCTCGCCAAAGCACTGATTGCCAACTGCCAGAAATGGGGGGCTGGCAGGCACCCCAACCCTTCACGCTGGACTGGGTCGGCTACGGGTTTGGAGATGCTCCTCTGGCTCCGTCAGCCCTTGAGGAACGTCCACGCCTATGTACCCCAGGAAGAAAGAGCCCTTTGGGGTGGCCGGGCCTGGTGCAGTCTCTGGAATGTGGTTGCTCGGTGCCTGCCTTCCGGCAGCTCATCCCTGGAAACCTGTCCCTAACTCAGTGGTGTCCGGCGGGGAGCTGAGTGCGGGTGGCTGGAGCTGTGTTTTCAGGGTTAGTGTTTCTGGCGTGTTCTTAGACTAATGTTTCTCTCCCACGAGGCTCAGCGTGATTTCCCTGCTTCCTCCTCCGCCCCGAACCTCCAGCTCCCGGGCGCCGTCGGCATTCCTTGCAGCCCCTGCAATCCTTCCAGGGCCTGTGCAGATTTCTTGGGGGGCAACACAGAGGGGAGGGCATGCTTGCTGCTGACGGGGGTGCTCAGGGAGACATCCGGGACAGGTGCCCTTTCTCTGCCAGCAGCCAGGAGTTGGCCAGGAGCTGCGGCAACAGCAGGTTTGTGGGCCGTTTGCAGGCCCGAGTTCCCTACACTGCCAGCCCAGAAGCCTAGCACATGTCAGAAGCAGGAGTGGGAGTCCAAGAACAGCCCGTTCTGGCTTTGCCACTGGGGGATCTACGTGTTACAGTGCAGGCGCTGCGTCTTTATTCTCACGCTTCTGAATGGCTGGCTCTGGCCATGTACCTGGGTGCTGGCTGTAGCTGCCGAAGATTTGCAGGGTCTCAGAGTTGAGCACGTGCAGGGAGCCAGGAGAATGGGGTGTACGGGAGTGTGAAGAAGTGCCTGGAACAGAGCCACTTGGACATCTTGGTGATAAAAGACAGCTGGTGCCTGGAGCAGATGGGCCGAGCCTCACCAGGGAGCCTAGCCATGGACTCCCTGCAGGACACCTGTCCATGCAGGGGAACAAGATGGGACATTGCGGTGCCGGGTGCAGAGTTCATGGCTGCTGTGAGTGCTGACAGCTCCACGGAGCAGGACAGCTGGACCGTGAGCTATTTGATGCAAGATATTAAGAGGCAGGAGCTCCCTGCTTGGAGTGAGGAGGCATCTGATAGTCAGGTCTGAAAGGGAAGGCAGAAGAGAGGGACAAGTGGGGTGGGGGAGGAGGCCTCTTTGCAGACTCTCAGGGACAGGATTTGGCCCCACAGGGCTTGTGCAGTTGGGGTCTTGGTCCATGCTGGGAGAGCTTGCTTGCTCCTGCTGGGAGTTGAGGCACATCCCTGCTGTGAAGGAAGGAAGGGGCACTGGAGGAAATCGCGGGCTGCTTCTGGACTCTGGGCGTTCCTAAACCAGAGGGTCTGGGAGTTCTTGCTTTCCCAGGTTTTCTAGCGTGGATGTGTCTGTTATCCTGTATCTGACATCTTGTAGCCTCTTCACAACTGCTTCCCCAGCATACTGCCTCCCACACTTGCACAGATGCACAGTGCTGTGGAGGGCCACACACACTCACACTGACATTCACACAGGTGCACAATGAAGTGCTCACCGAATACAGGGGCTGCATGAAGAGTGCGACTCCCTTCTCCCCGTGCCCTCCAGCCCTCACTTCTCTCCTCGTTGTACACAGCTGCTCCCCCTGGTCTCCTGTGGATCCTCCCTAGGCCAGACCTACCTCTATGCCTTGCCCCCCACCTCTGCTCTTCCTCGGCCCACTGAGAAGCCACCAGGAGGTCAAGAAACATGGCTCATGGGGCTATGGCCACGTAGCAGTTTCTGTACTCAATCAGACCCAGCCTCCCTGCTTCGCCACCTTACCCCCTTAAAGAGCCCCTGGTGTTAGGTTTGGGGGTTCAGAGAAGCTGAGCACTGGGGAATAAACCTCGAGGGCACGTTCTGGATGCAGGTGAAGCAGGCAAAACCAAGCAAAGAAGCGAGCTTGCACTGGGGCGGACCTGGGTTCTAACCTCAGCCACGTGGCCTTGGGCAGACTGATGCACCCTAGCGTCTCAGTGTATGAAAAGGGCGTGATTACACCTAACTCAAAGGATTGATGTAGTGATGCAATGAAAATGTTATTGAAGCGCTCCGCAGTGGAACACACTCAACGAGGTCTGTCTTCCCACTTCTAAGGGGTGACCTGCTTCCAGAATGAATGACACTTCACGAGGAATCCTCTGAGTGGCTTCCCCAAGTCCTCTCTGTGGGTTCCTGAGCTACTGGCCCCAGCTCCACCCCCTCTTCCCCCCCAGCCCCGCCCGCCCCTCAAGGCGAAGGCCAAGGCCACCACCACCTCTGTCCTTCATGCACACAACCGCCTCCCCTTAGAGGGCTCTGGCCTGCTTAGGGCTGCAGAAGCTCCTCGCAGATGTCTGTTTATTGCGGAAGCTTCATCTTGATCTTCAGCATGTGGGAAAGGAGAGCTATTTTTAAAGACCTGTAAGCGGCATGGCTGCATAAAGCGGCTTTGATTGCCTCCACTTCCGATTCTTCACTGCTCCACGCTCTGCCCATTGTGAAACTCTTCAGATCCAGGCGGGCAGGCCTTATATGTCCCGGTTTTCAAGCCGCACTTAAATTTAGCAGGCCGTTGTAAGCTCTTAAAAAGGTAGGCCAGGGAGGCGAAGGCGAGCAGCTGACGGGTTTTTTCCGGGCTGGGACAGATGGCAGGGGTGAGAGCAGCCTCTCTGTGCCCATAGAGACCAGGACCCTGCTCCCACCCCCATCTGCCCCTGCCTTCCACCTGCAGGGCTGAGGCCTGCCCTCCGGGGCCACCTGTGCTTTGGCCGTCTTTCCCTTTGGACTCCACTGGGGCTTGAGGTGTGGAGGAAGTGGAGCAGAGCTGGTTTCAAATGACACTGACCTCCCTGGAAGAGGGAGGGGAGGAGCTGTGAGTCACCTGGGGATGTCTGTCGGGCAGGCAGGCAGGCAGGGCATTCCGTGAGCCTCCCGTTCTGGCCCTGCCTTGTCTTCCCCAGAGAGAAACTGAGGCTGGGAAGCCTGTTGATGCTGAGCAGAGGCCAGAGGGGAGTGCTCCTTGCTCCAGCCAGCTTTGCCCAGCATGCCGTGGGCCTTGCCCCATCCGTGGCAGTGTCTCACCCCAGCCCGGTCCTGCCTATCTCTGCACTTAGGGCAGGCTCACTTGCAGCCCCTGCCAGCCTTGCTCTCAAGGATTTTGCTTATCAAAGAAACACCTCCTTCAGAACTTAGGATTCTTGCCTTTGTTTCTTAACCCTGGTCTTCAGGAGGCCTTTGTTAAAAATAGAGACTTTAGCGACCAGGGCCAGGACAGCATGTTGACAGAGATTAGTTTATCTCCCATTAGCTGTCCACTGAACCCTGAGAGAATGGGCCGCGGGATGAGTCAGCTGGGAACAGGTGGAGGAGGGAATCCAGAAAGGACCATAAATAGGGCGCTGAGCCACAGGTCAGGGATCCTGGGCCACAGCCTGCAGTGCTGCGACAGGGCTGAGAGCTCTCCGACCCCAGAGGCAGGCACCTGAGACACACTCGCGGAGGCCTGTGCAACAGACAGGGTATGGAATGTGCACGGAGCCCCACAGTGTGGGGGCACCAGGGGCGACCTCCTGGAGGAGGTGGTGCTTATTGGTTGGGAGGGGTGTGGAGGACAGGAAGGATCTCCATAGTCAGGGCTGGGCACAGGTTAAACAGTACACAGAGATGTGGAAACGTGAGGGCATGTTTCACTTGGCACCTGGAGACATGGGCTGGCTAGGGCAGCCGAGGCTGGAATCAGGCCGGCTCTGGGGGTTGGAGGACTCCAGGTGCTGGGGATGAGCTGATATATGGACCGAGGGGAGCCATTGGAGAGGGACGGCCAGAGCTGGCCTTCAGACAGGGTGACCTGTGCAGAGTGGGTTGTGGGAGGTGGTAGGAGGCCTGCAACGCCCCCATCCACAGAGGTGCCAAGGACCAGATGGCTGCCATTTGCTGGGACCCAGGAGTGCTGTATGAGAAAAGGGGTCCAGGCGGGTAAGGCTGGGCTCCCTGAGGCTTTGTCTGTGTCCTGGTTTTTGCCCCACTGTCCTTTTTGGAGCAGGAGTCGGCGTGTTCAGCCCCGGCTTCAGTGTTTAAGGAGGGCAGCCCATTTTGGGAGTTCTCAGTTAGGGACTCAGGCTAGGGGCCATCTGTCACCCTCTGCAGCTCCTGCCACCTCAGGTGCCTGTCTGGGCTTTGGTGGCTCTCACTCCATGGAAAAAACAGTAACGGAACCGCCCCCACCCTGCTGCTCTGGGCTAAGCCTTCCATACGGGTCATTCCCTTCCTCAAGGGCTGTTTGAGGGGTGTAGGGGGTGCTGAGCCTCTCCAGGAGCGGCTGCCCATGCAGCAGAGGGCAAGAGTTCCCGCTGGAATGGGGCCAGAAGCCGGGTGATCCCCCTTCCAAAGGAACAGGCTTTGAAAGAATAGTGTCTGTGGTTGGCAGGCGCTCTCGGCGCCCTGTGTGCCAGCATCAGAAATGACGCCGATCCTCCCGCTTCCATGGCCTTGCAGGCACCCGACTCTCCCCTGCAGGCGGCCCCTCCCTGTGTTTCTGGTGCACACTTGGCCTGGGTGGCACAGAGCGCTAAACCTTGTTGGGGGCTCCCCAGCCTTTCTCCACACCTTTGCTGTGGGTTTGGGGATAAGGGCTGAGCTCAGCTTCTGCCTGTTCCAATGTTAATCTGGCAGGTGGGAGGCTGGGCCCCCCAGTGTGTCGATGGCTTTGACCTTTGAGCAGGGCTGCTGGCGCCTGTTCTCTGCCACATACGTCCAGGAACACCTTTCCTTATTTGACAGAATCAATTGCTCCTGCAAGCAGCAAACGAAGTTAGTGCCCACGGGAGCTACAGACGGGGCTCAGGGCAGGACAGTGCGATTGGCTTGCCAGCTTTCTTCCTAGCATCAGTGCCACAGATACCACACAAACTGGTCCTTCGTTGATGGAGCAGTGGACCTCTCAGTGCATTGGTTCTGTGGTCAGGACTTCTGGGGTGCCCTCTGTGTGAAACACGCCATCACAGGCAGACCATGGGTGTTCCAGAGTCGCCATCAAACCTTTGGCAAGCCTCGTTCTTTCTCAGAGCCTCGCTTTCTCTTCTGTAAAATGGGCGAGACACCACCTGTCTCATAGGGTGGCTGAGGGACTCCAAGGGGCAGGAGCTCACAGCACACCTGCCGTGGTGGCTGGTGCATAGTAGCCACAAGGGCTCTCTTCCCCGCTGACCCATTCCTGATTAGCCTGTGGGCGTCTTGGAGCACAGCGGGAGGCAGGGCTCCTCTTTGCCTCACACGCTCCCCAAGAGGTTTTTACCCTCAAGTAGCTGCTTTTGAAGGGAAGGGCTCAGGGAAGACCCTTGCGTATGCAGTGAGGCACGATGGGGCGCCTTTCTGCTCGTGCTGAGGTCTCCTTACCTCGGCACTGCAGGCCTGGGCGAGCCTCAGCCTCAGCCCCGACTCCTCGAGTGTGGGGGTCCACAGGCCACCTGTTCCTCCTTGTGGCGGCCCCCTCCATGGCTCCCCGTGGCTTCTGCATTGTGATTTCACTCCTTCTCCAGGAAGCCAGAGACTGAGACTAAGCTCTGCCACCTGTCAGCTCTCAGGTGTGCTGTTTTGTTTTGTTTTCTTTTCCATCAAATCTCAGATGCTGTCGATGATAAGATGTGGCTTGATTCTGTGAACAGCAGTGGGTGTTGTAGGACTCTAACTGTGGCACTGTGCTTTGGTGCCAATTAACATGGGTATTGTATATTTACTGATGTTTTTGAGACTTTAGACATGTGTTCATTCCCCATCACCCTTCCCTAGAAGAGAGAAACATGGCAGATGTGTTGACGAAACTTCTGCCCTGTTGGAACCCAGCCCTTCAGAGCCACTGTCTGACTCAGGCGTTGGTGTGAGCTTTTTTTCTGACCTTGTGCTACCTGCAGGGCAGAGGGCATGGAATGTCTCGACCTCTGTTATTGTCTGGGCTGTTTGTTTTCCAGCTGCTGACACCCACTCTCTTGATTTTATCAGAGGGTATCAGTGAAGACTTGTGTTGTTGTTGATAACCTGGACCCCTGCTCCTTTCTTACCCAGTCCTTCGGTGTTTTGGCCCCTGGGACGTTGAAGGTTGCAGTGGTCCAGGTGTGCCACCAGGAGTAACAGCTGGCTTTTCCTAAATGAGCACTGGGCTGCAGCTGCACCCTGAGAGACCGTTAGATGCCAGGGGCTCCTAAGACACATTCTGCTTTCACACGTGTTAGTACTGGGGAAAAAATATGTATCTCTATTCAGTGAAATAGGGTATTGTTTCAGGTCTATTCAGTGAAATACGGTACTGTGCTCTCCTAAGTTAGCCTTCCCCCGTTCTCCCATGAGTGCACCCCAATTTGTCCATTTTTTTTTTTATACACATGAGAGGCAGTGCCCGGGCCATATACTGTGCTCACGGGGTGACCCCAAGGAAGGGAGCTATCGCCTGCTCGGTTCACGATGACATTCTACTCTTAATGCACCCAAGATAGTTATCAGCTCTTCTGGCAGCCGCCTTACAGCACGAACACACGGCCATCAGCACTGCCCAGTAATGTGCTGAGCAGTTTCTCCCCTCCTCTCAACCTGTGCGGCTCGAGCGTTTCAGCGCAGAGCTCCTGTCTTGTTCCCACCCCATTCAGAACTGTCATCCCTGTGCTGCTGAGTCCCTTCAGGGTCCGGCGTGGCCCCCAGGAAGGAGCCTCCTGGGGACCTACCCCCTGGGGAAGCTCCTTCCCGGTCTTGCTTGGGGAGCTCTGGCTCGAGCTGTGCTTTGCCTGCTCTTCGCTGTCTTCGCTGATCTGCCTTGAAGCCAGGTACAGCGCTCCCTCTACCATCAACTATCCAACCAAAGACAGACAGGAGCTTGTTCATAGAGGGGCCCCAAGACTGCTGTAAGGGGACCTGGGGGCCGGCGCCGCGGCTCACTAGGCTAATCCTCCGCCTTGCATAGCCGGCACACCGGGTTCTAGTCCCAGTTGGGGCGCCGGATTCTGTCCCGGTTGCCCCTCTTCCAGGCCAGCTCTCTGCTGTGGCCAGGGAGTGCAGTGGAGGATGGCCCAGGTGCTTGGGCCCTGCACCCCATGGGAGACCAGGAGAAGCACCTGGTTCCTGCCTTCGGATCAGCGCGGTGCGCCGGCTGCAGCACACCGACCGCGGCGGCCATTGGAGGGTGAACCAACGGCAAAGGAAGACCTTTCTTTCTGTCTCTCTCTCTCACTGCCCACTCTGCCTGTCAAAAAAAAAAAAAAAAAAAAAAAAAAAGGGTGGGGTCACCCAGAGAGATCACAGCGGCTGAGCTCCCACTCCATGGCGGACTCCGTCTCCGCCCTACACTGGTTGAGTCTCAGCGCCCCTCCATGTGCTCGCTGCCTTTTTCCTCAGCTACAGCTGGAATTGCATTTCTGACCCGAGTCCTTTACCTCCTCCAGCTCAGGTCTGGAGCCCTCCTCTTTCTCAACCGTTAGAGTCTCAGGCGCCAGCTTCCCCCTCTGCGTCTTGCAGAGTGCACAGGAAAGGACTGTTTTCCCTCCTCGGTTCCTGTGTCCTCCTGGCTGCTAACCCATCCCAGCTCTGTCGTGGGAAGTGGGGAATGAGGTCAGTCCGTTGCCATGGTTGCTTCCTCTCTCTCCTGGAAGATGTGATTCCCATCTCTGGGCTCCCAGCACCGTCAGGGACTGTGGGGCTGTCCCGCCCCACCCCAGCTCAGGGACCGGTGGCAGTCACCGGCCCAGTGGGGTGTGTTTCCACGTGACTGTGCCTCAGTTCCTGCCGCCATGCACCCCAGGACATGGATTGCTCTTTGTTTCGTGGGCTCTTCACCCAGATGACCACCTTTGCTGATTGCACAGAGCTCCTCTGTCATCCAGCTCTATTCCAAGTCTGCTCCTTTAAATGATGAAGGCTGGGCTCAGAAGTGGGTGTAGGCTGCATCCCTTACAGGAGCAGGGGTGCACGCTTGTACCACTGTTTGGCTGTTTATGCACAGGCGCTGTCTAGAATGAGTGCAGCGACTGATAACAGCAGCTACCTGGTTCAGAGTGGGGAACGCTGGGTAGACAGGGCCAGGCGGAGGAGGGAAATTTCTAGGTACTTCCGTGTTTTTTGGCTTAGGAACCCAGAGTGTATTTCCTGGTCAAGTTTTTTTTTAAATCACAGGTGATCTACTGATCCTGATTGGCTGACTTAGAGCTGGTGAGGGAGGCCATGCAGAATGAGTGTGACTGGGCTGCCTAGTCAGGCTCTGCCACTTCCTACTCACCTGGGCCTCAGGTGTAAAGCAGGCTGCTCCCAGCTTACTCAACCTGCAGAGAGGAATAGGGGCAGGGTGACCCCTGAGGCCCAGCCCATACTGGGAGGGGCTGCAAGAAGTAGCACCTCCTCCCTGCTTCCTGGCCCTGGTCTCTCCAGAGGCCCGAAGTAACCTCAGGTTTCACTGCCATTTGCTGTAATCCCAGTTTACTGAGTGTCGGTGTTCAGCAGGTGCACCCGAGCCTCATGTGTCGGTTTTCTTCTGTGAACACTTAAAATTTACACTGGAGATGGTTCCTCCAGTGAGCCCCAGTACCTGAGGACCTTGGACTGCTCTGAATGTTTGTGTTTGCCTGGGAGAACTGTGTGCCTGCCTTTTCCAGATCTGTGGTGCTTCACACATCATCGGGGGTGCCCAGTGCAGGATATGGGGGGAGCTTATGGGTCCATGGTGAGGTTTGCAGAGATCCAGGCTCAGGGCAGGCTGTGAAGAAAAGCCACCGGTACTGCGAGAGGCCAGGCCGGGTACCTGTAACAGGAAGTGAGCTGATGGGGAGGGTGACTTGTTTAATCTTGGTAAGTTGATTGAGGAGCATTTATCCAGCACCTACTGTGTGCTTATGACCCTTTGTTGTGGGCATGACAGATGGATGAGGCTCGGCCTCTTCTCCCAAAGGAAACAGCCTGTACTTGGGAAAGCAAGACACAGTCATCCTTGTGTCAAAAAATTAACCAGGAGGTCTTGCTAACCATTCGGTTCAGTCATAGAAAGCGAGTCACAGGTTCATGACTAACGTCCGTATGACTGGAGGAGCCTGCAGTGGGTGTGGGGAGTGTTCTGTATGGGCTGGAAAAGGCCCGGAAGGCTTCCTGGCAGAGGAGGAGGAGGCATTGGATGTGGATCTCGCAGGGTAGGTGAAGAGCAGACGGGTACGTAGGAGAAGGAAGACTGCATCTGGACTGGGCATAAAGGCCGGGAGGACTGGGGAAGGGCATGGGTGGGAGGGAGGAGGCTGGGTGGGTGAGTCTAGGACAGATGCAAGGGAGAGAGGCAGAGTGGGAAGCTGAGTGGGTTTGCTTCAGAACAGGGAGCAAGGCTCGGGCCCAGGGTCCCAGCGAGTGCCTAGCAAATACTACCTTCCTGGACCCTCTCTTTTTCCATGCAAACGTTCTATGTGTGAAGATAAGGAATGTGGTGGGCCCATCCTTTCTTGTCCCATAGCTAAGTCAAGTGAAGAAAATAATGATGCTTTTTCAGGATTAATGAGGTCATGGACTTAGCTTAGTGGCAGACGAGTGGTAGCTAGAGCTACTACCATTAGCACTTGATATTGTCATGTGTCTTGTGTCTTCCCATTCATCCGTGTTCATCCAGCCTACGGCACGCTAGGTGCTACACCAGACGTGCTGCGGGATAATCAGCGTTAACCTCATCCTACAGGTGCGGAAGCCGTGGCTCAGAGAGACTAAGCTCTGCCAAGGTCATGTAGCCAGAGAGGGCAGAGCCAGGGCTGTCCCGTGAATGGTCTGTGTTGTAAGTGTGGACCTTGATCTCTAGCTTCTCACATCAGTCTGCTTTGATTGTGAGTGCCTACAGGGAGCCTCAGGGTGGACAGAGGTGGGACTGACTTCCAAGAGCAGTGGTGTGTGTGTGTGGTGTATATGCCTGAGCTGGGCCAGGAGTTAGAAGCTGCCCATGGGTGAGTCAGTGCCTCCTCTCACTGCCAGCCCTGCAGCCTTATCAGAGCCTTCCAGCCACAGAGAGAGTTTGTCTGAGATCCGAGACCCGTCTCGGCTGGCCCGTCCCTCCCTGTGCTGATGCAACAGAGCATGATGGGTTGAAATTCAGGCTTCACCCCTTGCCAGCCATGGAAGGCCAAGGTGGGAGTCAGTTTCTTTGTGTCCCAGTTTTGTCATCTGTGAACCCACTCCGCAGGGCCGTCATGAGAACTGAATGAGAAAAGGCTTATAAGCACCTAGTGCCTGGCGCATAGCACACGCCAGCGTTCTGATGTCAGTGATCATCGCGTTACCGTGTTATCATCGAAACTCCCTCTGCAGCCAGGAGAAAGCACCGTCCTCTCTGCAGGATTGTTGCTGTGACACTGACATACCTGCCATAAGAGATGTGACTGTCACTCTCCCCTTCGCTGGACTGTGATTAGATCTCTGTTTGTTTTTGACATTCCTGGACATGCGGAGGTTTGCCAGCCAAAGTGGGAGTCTGGCTCTCCTGCTCCCCTTAAGCCACTGGCCCTGACCTGGTGACACCCCTCTGCAGGGTGGGGCAGACATCTGGTATCTCTAAGCACACTTCACAGGTTGCCAAGCATGTTACGTAATTTGGTCAGAGAATCGCAGGTGGAAAGGGAGGAAATGGGTGCTCCTGCCCGTCCCAGGAAGCCTTGGTCTGGAGCTCAGCTTACCCCCTGCCCCCTTTAGCCCCTTTCCTAAAAAGAGTCGGGAGAAGCCGTGAGACCAGGAGAGCTTTATACACTTTTGCTTACAACCACCTGTCTCGTCCAGGTCTGTTACTTCCCAACAAAACAGCCTGAGCTTAGCGCTGAGCTGATGATGATGGTTGCTCAAGCTGTCAATCCCATTTGCCCTGGGGTCTGGGCCGGGACTCAGTACTGGGGGCTTGACGGGGAGTAGAGAGAGTGGGGTGAGCATTTATGGATCGGAGTATACATGGTGCTGACAGGTGCGCTGAGGCACCTGCAGTTGGCAGTGGAGGAGGCATGATGGGTTCCCTTCTGTACCTGGGAAGAGGTGTTGAGGTACAGGGCCCAGAACCGTGTGTGGAGCACAGAGGGGCTCTGGGGGGCTGAAGCAGAGGCTGTGTGGGTGCTGGGGAAACCCTGTGTGCGTGCCTGCCTGGGTGTTTTGCAGACAAGCAGGTATGCCTTCTAGCTAAGCTGGTATGAAACCCAGGACACCTTTCCTCCAGGCTGATCAAGCGCCAGGCAGCCGTTCCTGTGGCCCTGCAGTCTGCAGTTCACTTCTGTGTGCACGCGCAGCCTTCTCAGAGATCGGGTCAGCACTTGGGTCTGGCAGGTGGGCAGCACAGTGCAGGCTGGAAGCCGGCAAAGACCCCTGCTGCTCCAGTCAGTTCCCCGCCTGCTAAGGGGAGAGAGAAGTTACTGGCCCTCTTCTTGCACTCTGTGATTGATGTGTGATGCAGGAGCAGATGCAGCGGGGTGAGGGTCTGAGGAGCAGGTGAGGCAAGTCCCAGATAGAATGACCCCAGGGAATGGCTCAGGCTGCCCATGCCCCATGCAGGCCAGCCCCCTTTTCTCTCTGCCTCCAGCCTGGCCAGTCTCCGCTGCCCTTCTCAGCGCAGCCCCCAGCTGTCTGTAGCCTTGCCTTCGGCATCGTCCCTGCAGCCTTGCCCTGCACACTTTGAGAAAATCCTCCTCAAGTCTCTGGGCCATGTGCCTCCTGGCCCAGTGAGGCACTCCCCAGCTTCCAGAGCCTTCTCCTGGCCGTGTCTGTTTCCTGAGGGGAAGGCAGAGATGTGTTTTGGGCATCTGCCAGCTCCCAGGCCGTGGAGTAGAGGCTGGCCCCTGCAGTCCGCCTGGCCGGGGTGTGCATTCTAGCTCTGCTGCCTACTTTGTGTGGTGAGGCCCTGGGCAGGGGCCTTGGGTTCTCTGAGCCTCGCGTTGCTCACCCAGAACTTGTTGACCATCCACGCAAAGCTCTCTGCAGGCAGATGGTGACATATGCTAGTTTGCAGTCTTGGCTGTGGGTCCTCCTCCTCCACCCCCAGCCTCGCTTGCTAAGGCAGACAGCCTCCTCTAAAGGGCGCTGGAGCTAGGAAGACAGGCAGGCAGGCAACAAGGCTGGGGTTCCTGGCTGGCCTTGACCCGGCACCCTTCCTGCCCTGCCTCTGCGTCTCCCATGCTCTTTGGTGTTCTTCACAGTCCAGCCAGGGCACTCAGCTGATACTTACTGAATACGCTCTCCTGGCTGGTATAAAGGAAACCAGGTGGGTGAGGGGGCAGGACATGGAAGCCCCTAGCATCCACCCCGTTGCTCATGGGCCCTGCCTGTCAACTGCACAGCACTCCCACACCAGGCAGGGGCCGCTGTGTGGCACCAGGTCTCGCCTAGCCAGTGCCAGCCAACCCACACTGTGCCCTGAGGGAAATCAGCCAGTTCCCTTTCATTTTTAAATAGCAGAGAATAAAGCCATGAAGAGAAAAAGAAAAGTAAGGGAAATACCTGCCTGGGTAGTCCCCAGGTCTGGGGCAGCCACCGCCTGCACTGCTGTTGGCCAGCAGGCGGGCCCTGGGGCCGGTGCATGCGCCGGGCAGGTCAGAGGATGCGGCCCCATTCGCTTAGACAGCTGACTGCTGACCCTTCCCGGGGACAGCCCAGCAGGGGCTGCTCCTCTTGCTCTTCTCATTTTCATCTCATCCCAGGTCTTGGTTTCTAGTTGAATTCTCCGGCAGATGCTGGCAACTGGGGCTTCCGTCCCTGGCTGTGTCTCCATGTGTGCCCATGGGGGCTCTGTCTGCATGGTCCTCGCTCCACTGCGATGTGCTCGGCGCCAGGCTCCCTGGGCCCTGCCGGGGACGGTGCCTGCCTGGGTACCTCCTGGCTAGTGAGACACGAGACAGGGACGTGGTCAGTGCTCTGCGGCTCTTAGCTGGAATCCCAGGCCAGGGACTTCTTTGTCTTTCTCTGTCTTTTTTTGTGTTCTGTCTCAGATCAACTGCTGACAGTGGGGCTGTTTGTCCTAGAGGGAGTGAATGCTCCTGGAAGGTGGAGGAATGGTCATCTTTGGCTGGCCCAGAAGGCAGCGAGCAGACGCAGACGAGATGGACGGAGGATAACATTGTTTAGTCCACTGCTCCAAAGGGCCCTGGAGTCGTACCTGTTAAGTCAGACTCTCTTGGGACAGGTGACTGAGAAATAAAAAAACAAAAACAAAGCCAAGAACTCCCCCATGGGATTCCCACAGGCACATGCTGTGGTGCCGCCACTCCACGGCCGCTCTGCGCCATACAGAGGCTGCGGCTTGAGAAGGAAACTGGCCCGCGGAGGCACGTGGGGTACTGTCTCTGCCTCCAGGCAGCCTGGCTCTGAATGAGGGAGCAGCAGGCCATTGGCTTCACCCTTCTGTGGGTGCATGCCCAGGTGTTACAGATATGGGGAGGAGCCCCCTAGGCTGGTGAATCTGAGGACAGAGGGGGCAGCTCATCAGATAAAACAGGCAGGAGGCACTAGCAATCTAACCATGGCGAGTTCGTCCATCTCCCTGAGCCTCAGTTTCTTTGCCTGCAAAATGGTGTGAACCATCAGCCAGCTCAAACCTCACCGGGCTGGGCTGAAGCTTAGAAAAAAATCATGCCGACAGGACAGTGTGACCCACGGGGCATGGCCTGTGCATGTGTCCCAATAAGGACTTCCTCTCCCTTAACCTCTCTCCTTAACCTCCCCCTCTCTTACTTCCTCCTCTGAAAAGCCTCTGGGTTGTTGTTGACTTTTTTTTTTTGGCATGACTTTGAAGTCAATGAAAAGCAACCCAGCTTCCTTCTTTCTCTTCTTCCCCTTCCCATGTGCATGACCAGGAGGCCCTGGTCCCAGACCGCAGCACCAGGCTCCTCGCTCACTGTCCTGGTTTCAGGATTTCAGCATCTTCCTCCCCTGGGCAGGGCCCGCCTCCAGGGGCTTGCCTTGGCATCTCCCTGCACGTGTCTGCTTCTCCCTGGCTGCCTGGGGCTCACGGAGCGCACACAGCTGGCTCTTCTTCCTGCGTGGGATTGCGTGGTGATAAAGCAGACATGGGTTGAGTGCTGTTGTTAGTTGGGACTCTGTAGGTTTCCAGGGACAGGATCCAAACCTGAGTAAGCTCATGCAACACCGGGGGTGTCAGGAAGTCATAAGGGAAGCACCAAGAACCCAGTCCCCCAAAGAGAATGGGGGATCTGCAGTGTTTTAAGGGCGGCAGGCAGATCCTAGCTGACTCCTGCCAGCTCCCCACTCCCAAACACCCTGCCCAGTCCTACACCTGACACGAGAGGACCAGGCCTTCCCCGGGACTTTTTGGACTGGATCTTGGCCGAGCTTGGAGCACACACATACTCTTCGCATCCATGCATATGACCAAGGAGGAAAGACACTCTCGTGGGCCCACCCTGAGTCCCATGCCCACCTTTTTGGCTGCAGAGGGGGCAGGGAACCAGGTGGAAGCCGAGGGAGAAGGATGCTAGAATAAATCGAACTCAACTTCTGTGAAGTGCTTACTTTGCGCCAAACATTATTCTTAGCCCTTTGTTTGCGTAAGTCATTTAATCTTCACCATCAACCCCATTTACCTACCAGGAAGCTAAGGCCCAGAGAAGTTAAGCAGTTTGCCCAAGGCCACATAGCTGCTTAGGGGGAGAGCTGGTTTGAACCCAAGCAGAGGATTCCAGATGTGCTCTCCCCCACCCACTGCAATGCAGACGCAACAAAAGGTGTCCCCTCCGGCCCTCTGTGCACACATGGTAGGAGCTAAGTCCTCCACGGCATTATCTCACAGTGTCCCCAGTTCTACGTAAGAAACTGAGGCTCGCAGAGATGATGTGCTGTGCCCTGGGCCTCCCAGAGCTGGGGTAGGGAGCTGGCGTGGCTGATGGCAGCTGTTCACTCCCTCACGGGGTGGCTCTGCCTTCCGATGTTCCCCTCAGTCTATCAGAGGTTGGGGCAGGAGCCCACCTGGCTCAGCTTGCAGGTCTTTGCCCCCCATCTGGCATGCGGGCTGCTTCCAGCTGGCCTTGGTGTGTCTCCTGCTGATGGCACTGGGTGATCCTGGCCCAATCTCTCTGTGCACCACAGCTCAGGATTCACTCATTCCTTCTCTCACCAGCTCTTCGGAGTGTCTAGCGAGTGCCAGGCTCTGTCCAGCTGCCTTCCCTGGGGCACTGCAAAGCTTGGAGCACATCACAGAGGCAGCCCCACACTGCCCGCTCAAGTCCCGCCGCCTTGAGCGTTTCGCATGTCTTGCATCCAGGAGGCCATCTCTGCTTCTCGGCTGGGGACTGGCGTGGTTGCAAGGGTGACGAGAGGTGGTGGTGTCGCTGTGCTGGCTCACAAAGGGAAGCCTTGTGTCAGGCAACAAGCCTGAGCGTGGGCTTGGGCCGGCCCCCCGGCAGGCTCAGGGCTGCTGTGGTTAGGGCTGATGAGGCCCTGGGCGCGGCACTTGTCTGTGCCAGGCCTCAGTTTCTCCACTGGAGCACACTGCTGCACACGTTGGCTCCCAGGGCTGCTGGCAGGAGTATCTGAGGCTGTGCCCAGCCAGGGTGGTCTGTGGATGGGAGAACCCCTCCCTGGCCTTCTCACAACTGAGTCATTTTGTGGGTGTCCCTACAAGTCGGGGTCCGTGGAGGGTGGCAGCTGGGAGGCGTCCTCAGTGACGAAGCCACTCCTGACATGAAACTCCTCGCTTTACGGAGGAGGAGCCTAAAACCTTGTGAGGGAAGGGGTAGGGGTGCTGGGCTCCGGGAGCTTCCGGCTCAGTGGCATTATGGGGGTGGTCAGACAGGGTGAGCTGGCCCTCCGAGCGGCCAGGTCACAGCGTGCTCAGTGTCTGCGGGCATCTTCCCTGCGGTCAGCCCTCGTGGCCTGGCCTGGTCGCGCCCACCTCTGTCCCATCGTGAACACCACCCAGGCAGAACTTTAGTGCTCCCCCCGACCCCGCCCTGTCTCTCAGCCTCAGTTGTGGCCCAGCATGGGGAGGATCTTCTGTGCCTGAGACTGAGGGCACACGGGGAGGTCCCGGGCGTCTGGTTGGACCCACAGTGGGATCCCGCTCCCCACCCACACTGTTGCTGGAAGCTTCTTGAGGGAAGCCGGAGGCCTCCAGCCTCTCTGGCTCCTGACTTGAGGCAGCAGCACAGAGCCTATAGCTCAGGCCACAGAATGCGGCCCGGGCGTGCCGGCCTGTTTGTGGGCTGGGATGGGCCCCGAGAGGTGTGGGCTTGGTGATGACAATGACGGGCGTGACTGCAGCTTCTGCCCAGGTGGCTGCCCTTGGAGCTTGCCAGGCTCACGGGGTGTGTGCTCCCTTCCCCCTCCTCCTCCACTGGCTGCACCAGGGCTCGGTGTTCGGGACACCTCTCACCCCAGCTTGGAGGAAAGGCCCTGGAGTGCTGGTCAGCCAGTCCTGGCTTGATCATCCTGTGCTCTGTGGTATTGGCTGGCTGGCATGGTCTGTTCCCCCAGGCTCGGTTTCTTGTGTGTGCAGAGTCACTGAAGTAACGCACGTCTCGTCCCAGCAGCACTGAGTCCATGCCTGGCCAGTGCTCAACAAACAGCAGGTGCTGTTCCGTTCATGGCCAAGGCTTCTGGACGGTGAGCCTCTTCCTAACAGTAGCTTTTCTGTATATCAGTGTGTGTGTGCTCACACACATGTGCACAAGCAGCTCCGTGTGTATGTGCACATGTGTGCAAGCAGCCCTGTGTGTGTGTGTGTGTGTGTACATGCGTGTACAAGCAGCTAGTAAGGAAATTGCCTCTTGGGATCCAAAATCTCACATCTATGTTAGCTTTTGTCCTCTTGAGTCTACCACGCAGATGTTTAGATTGTTTTTTGAATGTGGAAGAAAGTTATTACAAATATTTTGTAGCTTTAGGCTCCATTTTCCAAACAAGTTGTAGAAGCGTCTTTTTTTTTTTTTTTTTTTTAGAAGCAGAAGGATGTAACTAAATAACGTGAGTGGTCATTGGAAGCCAGGATAGTAATTTGTTTAGGAAACCCAACCTAAACGTGATCAGATGGCTTGCTTTTTGTTTTATTTATTTGAAAGTCAGAGTTAGAGAGACAGAGACAGGGTGAGGTCTTCCATTCACTGGTTCACTCCCCAGATAGCCGCAATGGCCAGAGCTGAGTTGGACCAGAGCCAGGAGCTTCATCTGGGTCTCCCACATGGGTGGCAGGGGCCCAGACACTTGGGTCATCTTCTGCTGCTTTCCCAGGTGCATTCGCAGGGAGCTGGATTGGAAGTGGAGCAGCCGGGAAATGAACCAGTGCCCATATGGGATGCCGGCATCGCAGTCTGTGGCTTTGTCTGCTATGCCACAACGCCAGCCCCTTTTTATTACTTCCCACTTAATTTTGTATTTGGTAGGATGACTGCTTTTGCCTTTGTGACTTGTTATCAAGTCTCACACCAGCTGATGGTTTCCTTTCATTCTGTTGCGAGCTTAGACATTCTAGCACTTTCTGCGTTTTAGAAAGCAGCTAACACAGCATTCTTTCCCAAATCCTTCTCCCTCTCTCAGCAAAGTCTTTGTGTTGAGATAGAGAAGCTCTTACCCAGACAGTGGCACACAAGAACATTTGTTAGGCACTCTCAGTATTGCTTTTGTCACATGCCAAACTCGTGGAGCACACAGAGAAACACCTGTGTGCGTTCCCATGGCTGGGTAAAGTGTCACTCCAGGGCCAAGTGCACCAGCTTGTGTGACTTCCTGGAGGGAGGGAGACAGGAGCTGGTGTGCAGGACCATGCAACTGACATTCCTTGTTGGGCTCTTGTTTTTTAAAGGAACATGGCAACCTGGGCGGCTTGTCCTGGAAGAAGACGTTAGCTGATGTGAGGCCTGAGAAAGCGGTAAGTCCCAGTGGGGGATCTCTGTCACACCACCAAGGAGCCCTTGGGGGACTGGTTTGGGGCTGGGGAATGTGTGGGAGCACTTGGACTCTTTCTCCAAGCCCAAGTGTGTGGAATACCATTTAAAGAAACAGTGACCTGCGTTTCCCTGCCCGGTCCTCTCTGCCTGCTGATGACCTCCGAGGTTGCCTTCCCACGCCGTCAGAGGAGACAGGGCGTGACCCCGAGACTCATCTGGGGAGAACAAAGACCCATGCAGTCGGGTGCCGTTTGGGTGGGTGGGAACTCTGCACCCTCTTGCCCAAGACGAGGCCATTGGCTCCTCTCAGAGGATGCGACAGGTGCCTTGGCTGTGCAGGTCTGTGCAGATAGAACCTGGGCAGGTGCAGGGAGCGACTTCAGAGCGCCCTAGACTGATTTGGTCCAAGGTTTAAAATGTGGTGGCAGTGTCTTCCCCTGCTTGGGCTCCGTTCTGAAGAGCACAAATCTGTCTAGATCTTTCTGTAGCCGAGAGGTCCCTGAAGGCCTGGTTCCTCAAAGGCTCAGTGGAGGCAGCAGACCGTGACAGCCCCATCTCTGCACAGTCCCCCTCGCAGATGATTGGCAGAGCCCTCCCAGGGCTCGCCTGGCTCCCCTGGCTCCCCTCTCCACGTCCCCTGCAGTGTACCAGGGAAGCCCTCTTCCGACTGGCCTGACCGAACCTCTCCCGTCGGCCTTCGAGGCCTTCCCCTTGCAGTCCAGCCTCGCAATCTGCCTCTCCTGGCTGCCCTGGCTGCAGTCCTACAGTGCTGCAACAGCTCACCATGCCTGGGACCCACTTGCTGCTCCCTCGGAGAGCTTCCCCGACTTGCCCCAGCCAAGTCAATGCCTTGAGCCCCCCCTGCAGTCCTGAAGAGCCCTGTTTGGCCATCAGGTGCGTCACAGGCTGAGCTGGGGTTTGCCTCCTTGCCTGGGAGCCTTGAGGGTGAGCACCTACGCACCAGCCTTCCAGACTGGGTTGGGCCAGCCCCACGGTCCCAGCTTCACTGCACACAGCCAGCCACTGTCTGTTGACTCCAGGAGTCCCAACTCCAGGGTTGGGTGAGGGCTTCCGTCCTCGGAGTTCCACGGCAGACAGTGTCTCGTGAGAGCCTTGTACCCTAGGAGGGCTACTCATCCTCGCCTATTTCACAGACATCGAGACTGGAATCTAAGCAGTCGGATAACCCGCCCAAGGCTGTCGGCTAATCGGGACCAGGGCTCTTGTCTTCGGTGTCCCAGGCTCGTCTGGTTTCTCTAATGCCAAACTTTATAATTAGAGCAGCTATTTAAAGCAAGCCTCTCATTACCAAATAGGGAAACTGAGGCCTAGCCCGAAGCCACTTTCTCAAGGAGGTAGAACTAACTGGCGTCAAATGGAGAACTGGAGCACAGGGCCTGGACTGGATACCGGTGTCACATTCTTTCCACTCCCTGCGCCTCCCTTCTGTACACGGCACTCAGTGAACACTTGGAGATCATCCGTTGGCATTGGTGGGAGGGAAGAACCTGCGGGGTGCTCAGAGCTACGGAACACAGAGCCAAACACACCTGTTTCCCACTTCCCCAGTGGTGCGCGGTGCATGGCTTTGAAAGGGCTTGGGTGGGTGGGTGAGGGAAGAGCACCAGGGCCCTATCCAAGAGGCTGGGGCTTGGAGGCAGCCAGCAGACGCGTCTGGGCACTGGGAGGCTGGCTTGCTGGGCACAGAGGACCCAAGCGTTGGGAGTCCTGAGCAGCAGGACGAGAAGGGGCTGGGTGTGCCCAGCAAAGCTGTTCCATCAGCTCCCATTCTTAGTGTGTGGGGACGGAGCCAGCCAGTCCCTGGCTGCAGGGGCGGTCCTTCCCTTCCCACGGAAGCAGAGGCCGCAGAGTGCGTCTAGAGAGGAGGGCCGGGCAGCGAACAGCGAATCCTGGCAGGTCAGGGAATGTGTGTGAGCCGGAGAGGCGGGCATGCTGGCTGGCTCACTCCCCTTGTGCACGAATGAATTTTTCTTTTGCTTCTGACTGACCGCATGTCCAGTTGACTTCTGCCTTCTTTGAGCCTTGGGTTTCTCCTGGCTCGTTCATTCAGTCGCGGCAAGACCCACATGCTTCGATGCTCACGTCACCTTCACCTTTTCTGGTAACTTCATGCGCATGGACTGGGCGACCGGGACTGACCGCCAGCTCCATCCCCATTGGCAGCTGGGAACATACAATTTGCCTGAATTACAGAGAACGTGATGCTTGCCAAATAGGTACCTGGGGTTGTTTTCTAAAACATTAGCAGATGACACACTTGTCTAGGGCAGGGAAAGCATGCCGCGTTATGTCATTAGTGTTTGCACTGTCTGTTTACACTGCCCTTGACATTCTGTAGAGAGTGTTCCATCTTGCTGACCTGATAGGTGGATTTGCTCCCATTTCACAGATGAGAACTGTGCCATGGTCAGGGTATAACCTGCCCAAGGTGGTGCAGCTGCCTGAGGGCCGAGTTGGGACACAGCCCAGGCATCCCATTTATAAATTCCACCATCTCTCTCTCTACCAAAGTCCAGCCGTAAGCAAATCCCTGGAGGGCCTGGCTATATGGGGAGCCTAATAAATACTTGTTGAATGAGTGAACTTTGGCTTGTGTGTGTGTATGGGGGGGGGGGCGGCTCTCTTTACCATAAATGGACCGTTTTTGGCAACAGCAAGTACACTTTGCTGTGAGGTAGTTGGGTTTCTTGCTGTGATAAGGAACCGGTGAAGTGTCGCGTCTCACCCACCTCACCTCCGGGAACTGGGTCATGCGTACTGAATAATTAATTCCTTGAATTTTTTACTTCGAGCTTCCTCCTCCTGACGTGGAGATGATTTGTTAAACGTTGATCTTTGAAAGGTCCTTGGCAGGGAAAGAGCCTATGGTGTGTGGTCACAAACCTTTAGATGACCCGTCTAATTGCGCACAAATAACATTCTTGGTTTAAACAGGTCAGGTTCCCAATGAGTTAATTTGTTGTTTTGCCCCTGCCTCCCTCCCCACCAGCCTTCTCTAGACTGAGGAATAGGTGTGGGGTTTCTTAGCTATGGAGAGTTCTGTAGGGACTGGGACACCCATCTCTCCCTGACCACTGACATCTAAACTCCCCAGGGTTTTGGGCCAACGGCTAGGGACACCACGAGGTTGAGGAAGCATTTATCAGGACATCTGCTGACCTGTTCTTGCCCTAGAGGACACTTGGGTCATGTTTCTCTGAGTCTGGGCTCATTAGGCTCTTGAGGTCAGTAGAGAAGAGTGGAAAACAGAGTGCATTGAGCCCCACAGACCCCCAATCTAGGGTTGGCTGTGCACAGCTTGGCTGTATGGCCTTGGGCAAGTAGTAGAACTTCACCTGCTGTCAGTTTTCACTGGAAGGAAACCATGGGAGATCTGGAGGGCTTCTCTTTCTTGGGGCCTCCTAGACTTGGGGGGGGGGTCCTCAGGCCCCTTCTCAGTCTGCCCTTGTGATAGCGCCGGCAGCACCTCCCAGCCGCCATCTCCTTACATGGCCCGAGCTTGCTTCTGTAAGCACTTTCCCCCTGACCTTTGTAGCTTTGCCACCTCTCCCCCGCCCCACCCTGAGATAGGCCACAGTGCAGATAAGAACTGCCTGCCCGCCAAGCAGCATGGGAAGAAAGCCGAATGTTTTGAAAGTATTTTGGAGATCTAAGGAGTGGAAGTTGGTAGGTAAAGAGGGGAGTGAGGTTGGGGGTGGTTGGGGTACCCAAGTTCTTGGTGTCCTCAGGGCCCTGGACTCAGTTGAACTGTCTGAGCAGCCGGTCGAGGATATGGCCTTAAGCATGTGCTTAAGCAAGTTTGGCCTGGCTTTGTGGCCATGGCTGGACACACACTCCGAAGCAGTGAAGGCTGTAGCCTTGGTGGAAGCCTGCTCAGGCAGAGCCCGAGAGCTGTCCCACGAATGGGGAGGGTTAAGGAAGGTTAAGGATTTGTCTCTGAGTATTAATGATGGAGAGAACTTACAGATCATCTAATGCAGCTCTCCCATTTCTGAGTGAAGAAACTGAGGCCCAGAGACTGAAACCGGTGGAGCAAGCTCGCGGCATATGGCATTAGGGCACCCTGAGTGGGATCTTAACCACTAGGCTAAGTGCCTGCCTCCAGAATTGTTTAAAAACATGTGCCCTTTGGAGGGAAGCCGTCTCCTGATTCCCAGTGGGGTTCTTTCCCGGCATCATGTTGTCTCCTCCCTTCTCTCTTTGACCCTGAACTTGAGCGTCTTAGGTGTTGGCAGGCCTCCACCACTCCCACCTCATTGTCTATCAAGGCCCTAATAAAACTTGGGTGCAACAAAAGGCTGTGGCCTCTTCTCCTGTGCAGCCTGTTGGACTTGCACTTATCAGTGCTGAGTCAGCGTTATTCTGTTTTATGGTGTGCCCTGGGGTAAAAGATTAATTCAAGATAGGAAGTAAAGGCCTCCACAGCAGGGGCCTCTTGTGGGTTTGCTATTCAGAAAGAAATCCCATGGGCTTTGTTGCTAAGCAGGCCTCGTTTTGAGGGCACCAACCGGGTGCAGCCTGTGCAGTCCCTTGCTTGGGGTGGGGCTCCTGGGTTAGAGGCTCGCGATGCCATCAGTATGTCGTCGGCCTGTGACCTAGAAGGGAAGCCACTATAGGACCCCATTTAGCTTAATACTTCCTGCCAAGTTCAAAGAATGCATTTTGAACTTTTGCCATTGGGTAGGCATTGGGTTTACAGATATTACAATGTTTGTCCCTCTGAGAGGAGGGCGTGGCTATTGGTTGTATCGAGGACAAAACTGAGGCAGACCCAGGTTAGTTAAGGTACCTGTATCTTACAAGGTCCAGGGCTCCAACACAAATCGTCTGATGCCAGAATCCTTCCGGGTTCTGTATTTCACACAGCCTCTCTGCCTGGAGGAGGAGGGCTGGCCCGAAACACTCCAGGCCTTGTTTGAGGCACCAGGCACTTGCTCCAGTACATCCAGGTGCTGGGCCTGGGCTTGGGCCGTGATGGGGAGAGAGACCTCATCCTGCTGTTACTGCTAGGAGCTCGGGGGCTGGCCCGGCAGCAGGACGGATGCATGCACGGGTAGTTTGAGCCATTTGTGCGTTGTCATAGAGACCCACCAAGTGCTCTGGAAGCCTGCGGGCTGCACACGGGAAGACTGGTCTAGGGAGGTGCTGGGGGACATGGGACATGGGACATGGGACATGAGGCAGAGGGTCCTCCGTGAAAGGAGGAACGGTGTATACGGGTTCTTCTGAGCCGAGGGTGCCAGGAGCGGAAGATTCAGCTGAGAGATGAGCTGGGGCTCCAGGAAGGGGCTTGAACCAGGCTGCTAAGGGCTTTGTAAAATCCTTACTATGGTGCACGGTAGTGGAGACCAGTGAAGGTTGTCTGGATATGAACTCTCTGGGCGTCTGAAGTTCCTTCCTCTAGGGAGAGAGGCGCTGGCGGGAGGGGCGTGTTTTCAGACAGCTTTGTGTCCGCTCTCCATGTTTTGTGTCTCACGCACCAGTGGAGATGCTTCTCGATGGGGCAGAGAATGGGGTGGGATGGGCCGCGCCACAGTTCATATTTAAGATGTCTCAGATTCCTCCCGCCAAATAAGCCCATGGCAAACACCCTTGTGAGTTCATGTGCAAACTATCTCTCCAGGGGCTGCTTTGCATTCCAGACAGGGCCACACTATAATTCTGCAGGAGCTGGGGCTGTGGGGTGAGAAAGCTAATGAAAAATAAAAGCCAATTAAAGCACATAGCTGTTTTTAAGGATGCTATATGTAAGGTAAAAATAGATTATTTGCCGGGTAGATGAGCCAGAATTTTTTGAATTTATTTATTTATTTGGAAGAGAGATACAGAGATCTCACATTCGCTGGTTCACTCCCCAGATACCTGGGCCAAGCCAAAGCTAGGAGCCAGGGACTCACTCTGGGTCTTCCAGGGAGGTGGCAGAGACTCGACATGGGCCTTGCTTCCTGCCTCCCCGGGTGTGCATTAGCAGAAGCTGGAAGGAGTGGAGCTGGGACTTGAACCCAGGCCCTCCAGTATGGCATTAGGGCACCCTGAGTGGGGTCTTAACCACTAGGCCAAGTGCCTGCCTCCAGAATTGTTTAAAAACATGTGCTCTTTGGAGGAATGGTGGAAAGAGCCTTCCAGATACTTCTCCTGGTCGTAGTGTGCCCTCTTCAATGACCAGCTCGCTGAGAAGCAGGTTGTGGAAACCAAGTTCTGACCCTGAACTGTCCTCTGTGGGAGGAAAGAGTGGACTATAAACAAGAGGGCGTTTGAGCCAAAGGCTCCTTGGTCCCGTGCCAACAATCCACATTTATAGCCCCGGAGTTTCATATCTTTATAAGGAAAGAGAAAATCTTTTGTGGACAGTTGCTGCTTATGTTAGTGAACTTGTTTTGCAGAGTATAAGCTCAAATACCCAGAGCAGAGTCTAGCATCTTTATTCAGCCAACACACATTTATTATGCTGGGACAGGGGGAGGCCGCCTCCCTACCACCATGAGAAACTCATGGGCTTCATCACGCCTTCTGTGGGCGGCTCTCTGGGGCTCATGGGTATTGGAGTTTGGGTCCAATCAGGGACATCTGACCCACGGAATAAGGCAGCCATGTGCCAAGACTTGAGTCCTCCTCCTAGCATCTCAGAGCTCACGGGAACACTCTCCCTGGACGGTCAGCATCCTGAGACCCCCACCCCCTCTCACACAGCCTGTGCTCTGCTCAGCTGCCAGCCTCATCATCCTTACCCGATAGACACAGGTTCCAGAACTTTCTGGGCCCAGTGCTCTAGGTGTGCCCAGTTCTGAGGATGAAATACAACCTGGCAAGCCAAGAATCTCCTCAGGAGCTGGTTCGGCTGCAGAGTGTATTGCAGACACTAGTTCAGTCCTGTGTTATCAAAGAGGCCCTTCCGTCCCTACTGTCTGGAACCTTAACTGACTTAGAGATCACGGGGGCAGGTGGCTCCCAGGAGAATTCGATTCCTCTGCACTGTCGGGAGTGTGCAGAAGCTGCCTTTCTCTCTCACTTCTGCTTAGACGGCTGGAATGCCTCCCGATGGTGGCATGTTTTCCACGGGCAGACAGCTCCCCTCGGGGCACAGCCTGCTAACAGGAAGAACTGCTGTCTTGCCCATCAGTTTCTAGTCCGCCAGTTTTCCTAAGGTTGTATCCGAGAGCCACCAAGGTGTGTTCATGTAGTGCATAGAGCTGTCGGTATCTGTTGAATGAATATTTGAGCCAGCGAGTGGCCAACAAGTCAGTCCTCCTTCGTTCCAGCAGAAGCCTAAAGGAGGCGAGCAGATTGCAGATTGAGCTGCCTACAGGCTACCCAGGGTGTGCATGGCCTCTGGAAGGGGCCCCTTCAGTTCTTGGTGTAAAGGGAGTTGCCTGATGAAGGTAACTCCTAGGCTGGGGCCTGCAGGGAGGGCCAGCTGCCCTGCGATCCACATCACCCCTAGACCAAGAGGCCAGCAGCAACAACAAATGCTGGTTCTGGCGAAAGCAGGGGCTAGTCCATTCTGCTGGCTCCCTCCACCTGGCCAGCCCACACCTACTTGACTTGGTGTCCCATGCGTGGACCCGTCTCCCCAGGCCTCCTGATGGGTGTCCTGGCTTTGTCGTGCGGCTTCTCTGTGGCATAGGAGAGTTTATGTTTAAGTCATAGATCCTGGCTTCCCAACTCTGTTGGCATGGTGGTAGGCTTTGAATAGCTTCTTAGTCTTTTCTGACTCAGGTGTGGCTCACCTGCCCATGCAGGTGTACACAGCTGCTCATAAAGCTGGATATGATTTACAGGCCCTTCTGGGAGGCTAGAATGAGGGGCACCAACAGGTCTGCTGGCTGCGTGGACAGCTTGTAAAAGGAATGGGCAGACTTCTCCCTTTCCCCAGCCTGGACACATTCCCACGTAGAGGCCAGTCAGCCACTGTAATCCAGGATGGTGTAATTTATGTTGTTAGTAACATTACTGACCATATAGACAACAGAGCCTAGGCAGTTGTCTTTAGGGAAATTCATCTTGAAAGTAAAGGTTTTCAGACCGGCACCGTGGCTCACTTGGCTAATTCTCCACTTGCGGCACCAGCATCCCATATGGGCACCGGGTTCTAGTCCCGGTTGCTCCTCTTCCAGTCCAGCTCTCTGCTGTGGCCCAGGAGGGCAGTGGAGGATGGCCCAAGTGCTTGGGCCCTGCACCTGCATGGGAGACTAGGAGGAAGCACCTGGCTCCTGGCTTCGGATCGGCACAGTGCACCGGCCATAGCAGCCATCTTGGGGGGGGGGGCGTGAACCAACGGAAGGAAGACCTTTCTCTCTGTTTCTCCCTATCACTGTCTGTAACTCTACCTGTCAAATAAATCAAAATATTTAAAAAAAAAAAGAAAGTAAAGGTTTGCAATTCAAATTTTAAAATGTATGAATGGAAGCAGTTCCATCCATGCTAATAGATTCTCGCTGGTCAACACTCATTCATTCGATAAACCTGTATTAAGTGCCTGCTGGGAGCAAGTCCCACACTTAAATATTGATTGAGTCTCGACTGAGTACCCAGAAGTGAAGTGACTACTCTGGGAAATAGAAAAGAAGCAAAAGACATTGGCTTTTTCCTTGAGAAGCATATGCATTGGTGGTCCAGACCAGATAGGTGGGTTCAAGGCTATGTGAAATGCCCTGGCATGGTGTCTGCCCTGTGTGAGCCCTGTGTTATAATTGCTCAGAAGATGGAGAGGGACATCCCATTCACCTGGCGGTCACAGGAACAAGCAAGCCTGGGCGCAGCGTGGAAACAGAATGGATGGACTTGAACGTGGTTAGTGGCCCCCCAGTCCAGTGGTCAGCAGAATTCCCTGGGGCATGGGAGACATTTCTCCTCTTGGGCCTCAGGCTGTACAGAGTGGGCCCAGGACGTGGAATTTTGGGGCACTTCCTGGTGAATCTGCCACACGGCCAGGTTTAGCAGCCTCCGACACAGCCTCCTGGAGCTGGAAGAGTGCACGGGGCAGGGCGGGGTGGGGGGGCGGATAAGGGGTGGGGAGGCTTTTGTTCCTGAACATTCCAGCTCCTCCTAAGATTCAACCCCACCTTCTCTATGACAGCTTTCTGGCTCTCAGGCACTGCATCTCCCAGCTCTCGCCCACGTGTCTTGGAACCTAGTCTGCTGCAGCCCCCGATTGCCAGTAACTGCTTGTTTGAGCCTGATTCCTGGATAGATGGAGAAGCTCCTATGGGGCACCGCTCATAGTAGGTCTTCAGTCAGCACAGTGGGACACTGACTTTGCTTCAGAGGAGGGGTGAGGGAAGGCAGGCAGAGAGACCCAGCGTGAGCCTAGGAGAGGCTGTCCCATGGAGGGAGCCGCCCAGCAGGCCTAAATGCCTTTGAGAACTGAGCCCAGGGAGGCCCCAGAGGGCTGCTGGGGTGTGTGTGAGGGTAGTCTGAACTTGCGCAAGAGGCCTAGGGAGCCTTAAGGCTTTAGGAGCCATCTCAATCCAACCAGCGCATAGTCTGAGTTTTGTGGGCCACTCTGTACTCAGCTTTGTGGACAAGCAGTGTTGTTGAACATCTAGTTTAGCCAGAGGCACCGGTGCCAGGTGCTAGGATGGGCAGCCTGTGGCCTCAGAGGGCTCCTGGGTTGCAGAAACAGGTGGGCCTGCAATCAGATGGATTGCAAGGATATGTGGGAAGCCATCCTGCCAATCTCCATGGGGCATAGTGTGGGAAAATGGCCAAGGGAGGCCGAAGTAAGGCTTCAAAGAACACTGTGGCTAAGAATACTACCTCACCAGGCAGCGTTGGGTCAGGACTGTTATTATCCCCATTTGATGGATGAGCAAACTGAGGTTCAAAGAGGTTAGATAACTCGCCCCTGCTCATACACCTGAGTGAGTGCTGGATCAGGCCCTGTAACCAGTCTACCTGGCTCTGGCGTCCAAATTGGGACCCGTGACACCGTGCGGCCTTGGATGTTTCAGCTCTGAGGACTGGCAGGTGTTCACCAAGTGACGAGGGTGTGGACCGGCATCCCAGAGTCCCGGCCCAGCAGGAGTAGAGGCGCCGAGGTGGAGGTGTGGAGCAGTGTGGTGTCTACCAGGGACCTGCGGGTGGTTCTGTAAGTCCTGAGCACGAAGGGCCAGGAGTGCGTTGAGAGGAGAGGTTGCAGGGGTGGGCGAGGACTGGGTGGTGTTTTGTTCTTCCAAGATGTTTAGAAAGAGCCCTGCAGATTGTCATGCAGCTGTGGAAGGGTTTTGAGCAGGGGCAGACCCCGACCCAGTGAAGGTGTCCCTGGGCGGGGGGATGGGAGGAAGATGAGTCTGGAGGTGGGAAGGCATCCATGAGGGGCTCTGGAGAGTTCCAGGTGAGAGTGGATGGAGACCTGAGCCTCCAAGGCAGGAAGGGAGGCCCAAGACAAGGCTTGGGAAGAGGCAGGACCTGGTGTCCGGCCAGCTCTGCAGGTTGAGAAGGCCAATGCCAAGGATTTGGCTGCGGAGTCTGGTGCGGATGGCGCCAGCCACAGAGTTTGGGGCTCCCGGAGGGGGAACAGGTGGGGTGCAGGCAAGCAAACCACATGGGAGGCCTTGTGAGAGAGCAGGGGCAAGTCTGATGGGCAGTTGACACATGGGCCTGGAATGCAGCAGTGAGATGCGTCGGAGGTTCTGCCCTGTGAGTCATCCCGACACAGACACGGGTTGAGCTGTGGGAGGGCAGGGGTCCTGGAGAGCAAGGTGAGAGTGGAGCCCAGAACCTTCCCTGCAGGGGCAGGTAGATGGGGAGCGGACTGCAGAGGGCTGGAAACTGGGAGAGACCCCAGGCAAGCTGCGGCCGATAAGTGGTGATTGAATTTAGCAAGGAGGGCTGTTGGGTGAGATGCCTGGGGGTGGGGAGGGGGCAGGAGAAACCAGATGGCACTGAACTGTAGGGCGGTGGGAGGTGAGGAAGCGGACGCTGCCAAGCCCGGCTGTTCTGAGAGCCTTGGCTGCAAAGGGAAGAAGGGAGAGTTTGCTGAATCCATTTGCTGTCTCCAGTAAAAGCAAATAGAGATCTAATTATGGTTGTGTTCACGCAGGTTTGGGGGAATATCTTCCTTTTGATAAATTCGCGAATCAGAAAACAACAATAAAGTTTTGCCGAGCAATAAATCCTTTGGGGAGGGGAGGTGCTGAAAAAGGGTGAACAAATGGTACAGTTCTTGACCACGGGGAGACGTTTGGGACACAGGCTCCAGGAGACACAGCTGGGGGTGGGGGAGGCAGCTCTGCGGTGGTCCTGGGCCCTGGGCTGGGCTGTCCTCATAGGCAGGCATCGGGAGAAATCCTATCCCTGGTCACTGTGCCACGGTGTCTAGGCCACTTTCCCAGCATCCCCTCTCTCCTTGGTTACTGGAACTCCAGTCCTGGAAGTCCAATCCCAGCGAGTCAGGAGGGACAGTACCATGCAGGTAGGGGAGTGGCTTTAAGGCGGCCCTGGGCACAACCTCTAGCTGTCCCACCTCTGCACACTACTGGTTAAGGAGCAAGGGAGCCACCCTCAGCCTCCACGTGAGAAGTGAGAAGGCACTAGTTTCCGCCTTGCCAGAGGTGGCGGCGTCACGGGCGTGCGGCGTGCCGGTTATGGACGTCATTGCGCATGTCTGGGAACCAGCGCTGTGAGAGGCAGCCCCGCTCCATTCCCACAGGAACTCCGTGCTGTCTGTGACTTGTTCCAGGGAGCGCTTAGTGATTCAGAGGGCTCTGTTCTTCCCACCACCACACGTGGGCCCCCTCCCAGGGCCGCCGGAGCCAAGCGCCCGGGGTGTTACTGTCCTCATTTGATGTTGCCAAGGGAATGAGCTGGCTGCTCTGTCACAGCCTCCTCTACCTCTCCCAGAAGGGGAAAAGGTGTGCATGTGGGGATGCCCAGGCCTGGGCAGAGGGCTAGGCAGTCTTAGTTGAAGCAGCTGTTCCGGGTCATTGAGGCCCTAATGGAAGGTAAGGGAAATGAGAGAACTGACTGGTGTTGGAAATTTGCCTATGGATGAAGAGGTAGTAAGAGGGGTTCATACCCCCGTGACAGCATCCTCACTGTGGGGAGGGGGCATGTCTCCTGACACAGGCCAAGTGGGGCACGCCCACCACTGATAACCACCTGCTCTAGTTAAGGCCATGGTGGTTCCTGCCTCACGGACAACCCTTGACTCCCAGTGCCGGCACATACTGTAAGGGCATCTGGCTGCTTCCTGCTGTGGCTCCGCCATCCCCAGCGTGTGGTCCCCAAGGCTGCTGTGACCTGGCAGAAGTGGACAGAGCGAGGAGGGTTGCTACAGGTCTCCAGGGTCAGCCCACCCAGTGGTGAAGGCCGCTCCTGATCACACACTTGGTCACCTGGGCTCACTAGGCCAGAAGTAAGGAGCAGCCAGGCTGTGGGTCAGCCAGCCTCTGTCATGCCCACCGAGCCTTAGAAGTAACGGCCAGCTGCATTTGTCCCGGCACGTAAGCTGCTCTCCTCAGTTGGTATTGCATTAAGATCCCCTTACAGATGCTGGCATTTTGGGGCTTGATGAAGGAAGGTTGAGGGGGCAGTGTGTGGAGACTGTGCGAGTGTGCCCGTGAGCTCTGGAGAAGGGGCCCAGGATCACAGGGTCGCCACTTTGGACCTCACGACCTCGGGCATGTGGCTGACTTCTCTAACTCTTTGGAAAATGAAGATATTACTCATATCGTTAATATGATTACGATGAACATTTATCGTATGGGACAACATGTGGTTTTGTCACGACAGTGAACTACTTTAATACCCGGCAAGCTGTGAGCACATCGCCTGAGATCCCAGAGGCATTCATTAAAGTCAGCGGCTGTTCAGGTCCCAGGATGGGACCTGGATGTTTCCCCTTGAGCACCTACCACGCAGGAGAGGCCTCATGCTGGGAACTGGGAGTAGGCAGGGTATGAGTTAATCTCAACACAGAAGAACTTAGGCTAAGTGAGGTGGGTAGAGGGAGCTGGCCGAGTATTGTGGGAGGGGTGCAGCCCGTTGGGGCGGGGAGCTGGGAAGGAGGTGAGAAGCGTCCAGAGGAGAGGAGGCCGAGGGAGGACCAGGAGTCGGCAGGTGACGATTTGCTGGCAGTCAGCTGCCCTGTCTAACAGTAAGTGTGGCACAAGTCAGACGTTGTTTCTCTAAGTAGGGGAAGCCTCTCCGCGTGACCCTGGGATTCTCCTAGTGCTTCTAAAGGATTCCTAGAGTCCTGGAGGCTGCTTTCAGTCAACAAAAAGTATGCCCAGCCCTGACTTTGAGGGACATGGTCTTGTCCAGTCACAGCCAGTATTTGCCTCCCTCTGACCTGGGCCTGTCCTCGGAGACTTCAGGGAGCCTGCTCCCCCCGGGAAGAAAGGTCCCTGCTGTCGCGGCGGTGCTGTACAGGAGCCGGCAGCACACAGGTTCCTCCCGCGCAGGCTGATGGGAGGAAGGTCCTGGGAGCTGAGACCCAGGAGCCAGGACCCCTCCCCCTCCCCCTCCCTCCTGCTGTTAGAGCAGACTTCGCAGGTGCTTGGTCAGGGTGCTGGGAGCCTGGGGAAGCCTCGGGAACCTGTCGGCCTGAGCTTCTGTGGGCTTTCCGGGGCAGATGAGATTTGGGAGGAAGAATGAGAGGGCCGGGAAGACCTAAAAATGACTTCACTTTACAAAACAACAAACTGCAGGTTCTTTCACTGCCTGTAATGAGTCATTTTCTTACTACATTTGAACTCAGAAGGATTTTAGGAAATTAACCCCACTGTTAATTAGGCCACATATTTGGGACTCTGGTCTTGGGCGGCTCCCACTGTTATGTGGTGGTGGCGATTTTGTATGTGCTTTGTTATTTACCATTTTAACCATTCATTTTCTTTTAAAAATTTAAGATGCAGAAGAACAGAGAGATTGAGAGAATTCTCAACCACTAGTTCACTCCCCAAATGCCCACAACGAGCCAGGGCTGGGCTGGGCCAAAGTCAAGAGCTGGGGACTCAGTGCAGGCTTCCCACGTGGGTGGCAAGGACCCAGCCTGTTCGTCTGTTTTTCAGAATAGTTTTAAATTTACAAAGCCAAAATTGTGAAGAGGTGCAAAGAATTCCCATCTACCCTACACCCAGCTCCCCATTATTAACATATTATTATATTTGTTTTTTATTTTTTATTTATTTTTATGTATTTTAAAGGCAGAATTACAGAGAGCAGGAGAGAGAGAGAGAGAGAGACAGAAAAAATATCTTCCATCCACTGGTTTACTCCCCAAAAGGTCATAATGGCAGGGGGGCTGGGCTGGTCTAAAGCCAGGAGCCAGGAGCTTCTTCTAGGTCTCTCACATGGGTGCAGGGACCCAAGCACTTGGGCCACCCTGCACTGCTCTCCCAGGCACATTAGCAGGGAGTCGGGTGGGAAGTAGAGCAGCTAACACAAACTGGCACCTGTATGGAATGCGAGCTCTGCAGATGGCAGCTTAACCTTCTATGCCACAGCACTGGCCCCACTGTACCATTTTTTTTTAAAAGATTTATCTATTTATTTGAAAGGCAGATTCACAGAGAGGCAGAGAGAGAGAGA
Source organism: Oryctolagus cuniculus (assembly GCF_964237555.1). NCBI lineage: Eukaryota > Metazoa > Chordata > Mammalia > Lagomorpha > Leporidae > Oryctolagus > Oryctolagus cuniculus. The sequence continues at coordinate 54,086,757 of NC_091432.1, read as the reverse complement.
GAGAGAACTTCCATCTGTTGGTTCACTCCCCAAATGGCCGCAATAGCTGGATCTGGGCCCATCCGGAGCCAGGAGCCAGGAGCTTCTCTGTGGTCTCCCATGCGGGTGCAGGGGCCCAAGCACTTGGAACATCTTCTTCATTCCATGGCATGGTTCTTTGGAAGGGGTCCTGCCACACTACAGCTGGGGGTTCCGTGTTCTAGAGAGCAGAGCGGGAGAGGCCAACACAGCCCTGGGGCTCTTGCCCCAGACAGGTTAGAATTTAAGCCAGTTCAGGGCCGGCGCCGTGCCTCACTAGGCTAATCCTCCGCCTAGCGGCGCCGGCACACCGGGTTCTAGTCCCGGTCGGGGCGCCGGATTCTGTCCCGGTTGCCCCTCTTCCAGGCCAGCCCTCTGCTGTGGCCAGGGAGTGCAGTGGAGGATGGCCCAGGTGCTTGGGCCCTGCACCCCATGGGAGACCAGGAAAAGCACCTGGCTCCTGGCTCCTGCCATCGGATCAGCGCGGTGCGCCGGCCGCAGCGCGCCGGCCGCGGCGGCCATTGGAGGGTGAACCAACAGCAAAGGAAGACCTTTCTCTCTGTCTCTCTCTCTCACTGTCCACTCTGCCTGTCAAAAAAAAAAAAAAAAAAGAATTTAAGCCAGTTCACTAAGTGCAGTGTGTGGGCGGCGTGCAAGGTGGCTTTTCTCTTTGCTGGAGAAAGACTCACTGCTAGCGTTGAGGAGCCCAGTGGGGCCTCGGATGCAGAGTCCCTCTGAGTGCCGAGCACCTGTGAGACCTGAGGAGGACGATGCACGGAGCACCTCTCCTGTGCTGGGACTGACAAGGAAGAGACACCTGGACCTGCCTGGAATACATCCTTAGGAGGGATTATCAAGGCCATGCATAGCTCCAGTAGGTAATTTGGGAAATGCAGGACAGCACTGCCTTGTACTTCATTGTTTGGCTGCATCATTGCACATCAAGCCATACCTGGTGATAGACACTCGTAGATTCTTCAAGCCCCAAAGAGCTGCCAGGCTGTGCCAATCGAGCCTGCACATGGTGGCTTCAGGAAAGGCAAGCCGCACCATTTCTGTACATGTGGCTTGCCCAGGCTGGGGGCTAATGGCGTGGACTGCCAAGCGGTAGGAACTGGGCTGTTTTCACAGCATCCCTGCACGGAACCTGTGAGATGGCGGGGAAGTCACCTACCCTGGGAAAGCTCTGATTCTGTCTCGTGATGCTGGTTAGCCGAGATAGCAGCTGCAAAGGGGTGAGCACAGGGTACGCCTGGCCCCCAGGGAGCACTTGAGCAGTGACAGTGTCAGTGTCCTCTGCAAGGTGATGGAGAGGCAGGCAGCTGCTGGAACCCAGGTCTCCCCCTGCACAGGCCAGACCTCCTCCCGCCTCAGAGGCCTTACTTCTCCTAGATTAAGGTCCTGGAAGAGAGGCTGAGTGGTACAGGAGGGCCTGCAGAGTGCCGGTGAGAAGTCCTCATGGAGAACTTTAAAAATACATGTACTAGTATACATACACATATATACATATGCATGTGTGAGGGTGTTTCCAAAAGTTCACAGAGAATGGAATTAGACTTAGTTTGTTGCAAAATATTTAAAATCTGTACTTTTAAAAATTATTCAATTTATTTATTTGAAAGAGTTACAGAGAGGCAGAGGCAGAGAGAGCAAGAAGTCTTCCATCTGCTGGTTCACTCCCCAGATGGTTCAACAGCCGGAATTGGGCAGATCTGAAGCCAGGAGCCAAGCTCCTCGGGGTCTCCCACAGCGGGTACAGGGGCCTAGGGACTTGGACAATCCTCCACTGCCTTCCTAGGCCATAGCAGAGAGATGGATAGGAGGTGGAGCAGCCAGGACCCGAACTGGTGCCCATATGGGTTGCTGGCACGGCAGGCAGCAGCTTTACCCGCTATGCCACGGGGTCGGTCCCTGTATACTTTTTTCATGAACTTTTTGAAGATTCTTTGTCTTGCCTAGATTTTCAAAAATTTTACAAACTGAAATTATCTTTTAATTTCATTTTCCATGAACCTTTTGAAGTACCCACATATAAATACATACATGCACATGCATACCTATATATGCATATAACATACATGTACATGTATATATATATATGGGGGATCTTCAAAAACTTCATGAAAAATGCATATTATAAAACTATGCATGGATTTCAAAATATATTTGCATACCAATAAACAAAATCTTTTTATTTTATTAATTTGAAAGACAAAGATTCCCCAGCTGTTGGTTCACTCCCCACATGCCCACAACAGCCAGTGCTGGGCCAGGCCAAATCCAGGAACTGGGGACTCAACTCAGATCTCCAATGTGGGTGGTGGGACCCAAGTTATTGAGCCTTCACCTGCTGCCTCCCAAGGTGTGCATTAACAGGAGCTGGGACTCGAACCTAGGCACTTGCATATGGGATGTGGGTGTCCTAAGCAGCACTTTAACCACTCTACCCATACGTTTCTTTGAATTCCATTTTTCTATGAGCTCTCTGAAGTATCCTCATCCACACATACAAATATGTATATCCACATATTCACTCACAAATAAAAGAGCACTGGGCCCTCTGGGCCTCTTTCCTGGCACTGTGACAGCTCAGCACGCAGATGCCTCCTGGCACTGGGCAGTGAGACCCTGGGGGCAAGGGGCACGGGGGCACCCCGGGGTTGTGCTGGGCCTGGCCCTGTGAGCAGCTAGCTCCAAGAGGCAGTGGACGGCACAGAGGAGGAAGGAACGTGGGAGGCCCTTCAGGCCAGCCCAGCGGGGTCCTCTCACCACTGCAGAGCAGGAAGAGAGCTCTGGCCAGAAGAGTGAGAGCCAAATGAATGGGGCCTCTCTGTGGCGGAACATTGTAGAAGGCTGGGCCTGCCATGGACCTGGGGTCCCCTCCCGGCACTCCCATTCCAGAACAGCTGGGCTAGAGCGAGTGCAGGCTCCGCTGCAGCCCGGGGACCTTGTGAGGGCCTTTGCAGTGAGTCTCTGCATCCTTTCCTGTGAGTCTTTCCAGGGAGGGGTTTCTGACAGCACATGGAAGAGGACTCTGCGTTTGTGGGTGCAGCCTGCACAGAGAGGGCTTCAGCTTCCTGGGGGTGATCGCGAGGCCAAAACAGGACCATCAGAGACAGAATTTGGCGAGACAGAATTTCTCTCTCTGGGATTGACTGAGAAGAGATGATGCCAGTGAGTCTGTGCTCCAGACACAGGAGGCAGGGATGGAGCAGGGCACCCTCCACTTGTGCTGGGACACCTAGTTGGCAGGAGATTGCAAGGAGGACAAGGTGGCCCTGTCGGTTCCTCCCAGACCCTGCAGTTACCCCCTTGGGTTCAAGTTGGCTGTCTAGAGCCCCAGTAGCTGGAAGGTCATGCCTTCCAGGGCTGTGGGGGATAAATGAGATCGGGGGAGGGTGGGCGAGGCAGACCCCACCTGTGTGTCAGGTGCTCCTGCCCATGCTGGGCTCCGCAGGGGTGTGCTGTGCGCGGGAGACATCTCCCACTGCCTGGACCCTGTCTCCTCCTCTCATGTGCTCAGGGACTCTGCCCAGCCCTCGAACTTGTCTCCCAACTATTTACCAATGCTTTGCCTGCAATCCCAGGCCCTGAACTTTAGTTTGCAGAGAGCAGAGGCAGGGGAAGGGAGTTGCTTTGTGACTCATGAAGTCACATAGGCAGGACTGCAGCAGAACCACAAATAAGGGACTCCAGTTGGCAAAAACCAGACTGCTTCAAGGCTATTCTTGGAAGCTAAAGCATCACATCTTGTTTCTTCCCAGAAAGTACAGAAACCTTTCATATTTCTGGCTAGTTGGTTTTATTTCTATTTCATACCAAACTCCAAAAAGCTGACAGCAGGGAGACTTCAGCCAGAGCCAGTCACCCAGGATCCTCTAATTGAACAAACCTTGAGCATTTAGGGCCCAGGGAAGGGTATGCCCCGAACACACCAGTTCTCCGGGAGAAAGGCCTGAAGCTCACTTACTGATTGCTTCTAAGAACAAGGTCGGCCTTTCTAGTTCATGCCCGACACCACCCTGTGCTGTGTCTTTTCAGGTCCATTACCCGGGAAACTCTGGGTCCTGCTTTATGTATGGGAAATTTAAAACTCGAAAGTTAAGTGATCTGTCCCTGGCTACACATCTAGGAATTTCTCTCTTAAATTAAAGGCTGTGTCCTCTGGTTTTATTGTGCATACACCTCCTGGGCCTGGGAGGTTAGGCAGCCAGGAATCATGTTCCTTTGTCCCCTTCCTTTTGGTTTAATGGTGTTAGGGCCATTTGAAGGATAGTAATGAGTGCAAATTATCGTGGGACTGCCAAGTGCTACATCCATCGCAACCCCGATCTCATTTATCCCCCACAGCCCTATGAAGGGAAAGGTGGCATCCCCATTTCCCAGATGAGAAAGTTGAGGCAGAGACAGATGCGATAATTTGCCTAGCATTACACAGCGAGCAAGTGCCTGAGATTGGATGCACTCCCAAGCTTGCCCGACTCCACGTATTCTGACGTTCGCCTGCAGGGTAGCTGCCCACTATGGGTATCAGACATTTTTAAGGTCTTTGGCTTGAATTGGAAAGCTGGTTTAAAAGGTTAGCATAGACTGTTTAGCTCCAGGGAGGCAGGTCTCAGCCTGGTACGGGCTGCTGGGGTACATGTCCAAGGCTGTCCTTATCTGCTCCTGTCCAGCCATCTCCCCCCACCTCCTCTTATCTCGCTCTAGATAAGAGCTGGTTCCTGCAGCTCCCACGCCCACCCAGAGCCCTCAGCACCACCCTTGGCTCTTTCTCCGCTGCAGCCCAAGATTAAGTTGTTCATTTTTCTCTGGGGGGGAGGAGGGGTGGCACTTGGGGCTAGGAGAAGACAGGTTCTTCCAGTTTGTAAATTATTGTCTGGGAGTCAGGTCTGTCTTGATACTTGTAACCAGTGCATGATTTTAGACCAGGAGGAGGTGGCGACTTGGAGACCTGATTTACAAAAGGATTTTTTTCAAACCCATGCATCCCTTTTCCCCACCCCTCCCCCCACCACCGTTGGAGTCTGCGCTGCATGGTTGCCACGTTCCCAGATTCCCAGCCGGGTTCCCAGGCCCGGCTCGGCCGCCACTCGTGTTTCTCTTGCCTTTTCACAGCCCTCACAGCCAGGTGGAGGTGATCAGTCAGCTCTTAGAAAAGAAGAAACGAGGCTTGGCAATTACGTGGCTTTCATGAGGCCACGGGGGTGATGAGGGCCACGCCCAGCTCTGGACCCAGCTCCCGGAGCTCCACACGTGGTCTTCTGTGCCCCACCTGCCCGTGCTCAGAAAGGCCCGTCTCCAAACAGTGGAATTCAGGGGCCTGTACTGGTCGGCCAGCTACCACCTCCTTTGCTCAAGGCTGGGTGCAGGGGTGGTCCCCAAGATGGATAAGGTGTGAACAGGCTCTGCAGAGCAAGCCAGCACTTCTTTCTGCCGGTGCCATCTGGGTGGCGAGTGTAGCACGAGGAGGGGATGTTGAGACAGAGGAGGCAGTGTTTATGTGAGTGATGCCAAAGCAAGCACCGTGGACATCAAAGAAGCCGAGCGAGGGTCTGTGCAGCAATCCATGCCTCTGCCGTCCCTCCCGTGGGCCCTCTGCACTCCTTGCGGCTCTGCTGGCGCCTCCTGCTCGGGGCATCCCACAAGCACTTGCCTGTTGTCTGGTGATCAACTCTGGACCCACCTGTCTTCCTCCACAGGCCGTGCCTGACCCACTGCTGGCCATCTCTGTATGTCCAGCACCTAGGGGAATGCTGTTCTCCAGTTAAGACACCAGTAATTGTTGCTGAATGAATAAGAGATTAGGGAGGAAGATAAACACGGGCTTTGCCCGTTACTATTATAAAGCCAACTCCAGCCTGTACCCATGAAAACTGCTGCCATGGCTGAGAGCCACCCCGAGGGCCTGGTGCTCCCAGTGCTTGCTGGCCTCCTCTCCCAGGCCCTGCAGGTAGCTCAGCCTGCAGAACCCCACAGCCCACTGGACGGCAGGCCCAGGGCCAGTCCTTCCACACTGGTCTTCTTGCACTAGCTTTGGATTTTTGAAAAACAGCTAGTGCAGTGGAAAATCAGTCCTGCTTAATTTTCGTTCCTTTGTGACTTAAATGGTTTTCTGAAGAATAAAAAGATGCCTGAGGTTAGAGTGGCACAATGAAGGGAAAAGGCCAAGACCAAAACCCAGGCGAGCTATTTTTGTGATGTGAATGAACACCCATTGCGCTCTTCCCTTCTGTCTGCCTGAGCACTTGTTCCAAGCACAGCGTGGGCTTGTGGGGCACAGGCACCTGCTGTACTGGACAAAGAGGCCCACGTGTCTGTGTGTGTGTGTGGCTCACTGAGGGAGACGGTGTGCTCCCAGCAGGAACCAGCCGGAAGTTGCTCTTGGTCCTCTGGGCAGGGGAAAGACTTCCTGTCTGCCTCTCTTGGACCAGGCGGGGTGGTCATGATGCCTAGAGGGGCATGAGTTGGGGATTCTGCTTTTCTGTCTCTGTACTGATGTCACGTGGCTGGGTTATGTTCTTCTGAGTGAACCCATCCGCAGCCCTCAGGAGGGAGTTTTTAGCTGTGGTGAATTCTAGTGTCCTTCTCTGGCTTTTCCTTTACTCACTCTTTCCAGAACCATGTTGCTTGCTCATAGCAAGAGTGACCAGGGTGTAACTTTGCATAGTCTGCAGTGGTTTGCAGTCAGGGAGGAGAGTGGGTTGCTGGGCAGAGAGAGATCACCAGCTGCACCTCATTGCCACGTTGCACGTTTTCTGTAGATGGTTTATGGTTAGCATTATTAAGAAGTAAGGTTGGCCGGCGCCACGGCTCACTAGGCTAATCCTCCGCCTTGCGGCGCCGGCACACTGGGTTCTAGTCCCGGTCGGGGCGCCAGATTCTGTCCCGGTTGCCCCTCTTCCAGGCCAGCTCTCTGCTGTGGCCAGGGAGTGCAGTGGAGGATGGCCCAAGTGCTTGGGCCCTGCACCCCATGGGAGACCAGGATAAGTACCTGGCTCCTGCCATCGGATCGGCGCGGTGCGCTGGTTGCAGCGCGCCGGCTGCGGCGGCCATTGGAGGGGGAACCAACGGCAAAGGAAGACCTTTCTCTCTGTCTCTCTCTCTCACTGTCCACTCCTGCCTGTCAAAAAAAAAAAAAAAAAAAAGAAGAAGAAGTAAGGTTAATGGGCTGGCATGTGGCACAGCAGCTAAATCACCGCTTGGGATGCCTGCTTCCCATATCGGAGCGCCTGGTGTGAGTCTCAGTTCCTCTCCTCAGATCCAGCCTCCTGCTCATGCGCACCCTGGGAGGCAGCAGGTGATGGCTCTGGTGCTTGGGTCCCTGCTACCCATGTAGGAGACAGGGAATAAACCAACAGATGGAAAATCCATCTCTCCCCCTCTCTCCTTCTCTCCCTCTCCACCCCTGTTTCTCTGCCTTTCAAGTAAAAAGGAAAATAAACGTTTTTTAATTTAAGAGTTAGGGTTAATATTTGGTATCTTGAAGGGATTTTACTGTAAAGTCTCAGCACCCATTCCTCCATCCTGCGCTCATGGCCCACAAAGCTCACCTGTGCCTTCACCTCCTTTGCAGGCGTTTCATTTCTGCAGGTACTTCATGGTGTTCTCCTCTGCCCTGTCCACCCGCTGCTCTGTGCGACTCCTGAACCATGGGAGAAAACGAGGACGAGAAGCAGGCCCAGGCAGGCCAGGTTTTCGAGAACTTCGTCCAGGCTTCCACATGCAAAGGTACCCTACAGGCCTTCAACATCCTCACCCGTCAGCTGGACCTAGACCCTCTGGACCACAGAAACTTCTACTCCAAGCTCAAGTCCAAGGTGAACACATGGAAGGCCAAAGCCCTGTGGTACAAATTGGACAAGCGTGGCTCCCACAAAGAGTATAAGCGAGGGAAGTCGTGCATGAACACCAAGGTAAGGGGAAACCTCATCACGGAGGCTTCTAGCCCTGCAGGGCGCCGGGGCCGACCTTGGGAGCTGGGGGAGGGGCTTGGGAAGTGAGGGAGGGGTTGCTCTTGTTTGGTAGCTATGGGGTAATTCTTGTGTTGTTTTGTGCAGTTGAGGGTTCCTTCGCCTATGTGCCCAGCTTACCCTGCCTGGGAGGTCCCATTTTACCTGGGGGCCTCTGCATCTCTCTGGTGCCATCTCCAAGGGAGAGAAATGAAAGCCGAGATTGAGGGGAGGGTGTTAGAGACCTGATCTCATCCTTCTGGGACCACATCTTGCCGGGACCACTACGACTTGTAATATCTGCAGTTTATCATAAAGAAGCTTCTGGGCTCTGGGTGCTTGATGTCCATGATCTCTCTGAACACCCTCAGTAGACCCCTGGGCCGTGTTGGAGATGCAGAAACTGAGGACTGGTTCTCTTGTTTGAAGGCACATACCTGGAGGGCAACCTTGGTTTGTCCCAGATCCCACAGAGAGGTGTAATTAAGGAGTTCTCTTCCCCCAGGAACAAACATGTCAGAAAGATCCCTGGGTGTTGTAGCAGTGGGCTAAGAAGTGGGTCTTTGGCCCTTACTGCCTCTTCCTCCTTCTCTCTCTCTCTTTTTCTGCTGACCCCCGCTGCCACCCCCCACTCTCCCTGGATCGTTTCTATGCTCAGGATCCCAATGGGAGCTAACCCTCCACAAGCTAAGGAAGTGTCAGTGAACGGGGCTGACAGAGCCCCACGGGCCTGATATCCCTCAAGTGCCCCCAGCACATGGGACAGCCAGAAGTCAAAGTTTCCCTGCGGGCCCTTGGGGGCTATTGGCCCTGGGCGCTGGTCCAGGCTGTATGTTTAGGTTAAAATCCAACACGCTGCATTTAGACCTCACAAGAGGTAGCTAAGCCAGAGCCCTCGGAATTCCAGTCGGTGCCAATCCCAGGACAAGGGGATTGAACTCTCCATGGCGATGGGGACTGTTGTGCTTTTGTTTTGGTGATGGGGAGCTGGTGAGTCCGCCCTGGGACACGGCTGCTTTCCACTGCCCCTAGGGAGACAGCTGCCAAGCTCCTGTGAGCCTGGGGCGCAGAGGCTGGCTGGAGCATGGGAGTGCATTCCAACAGTCTGAAACAAACAGTCGCTTCAGCCCAGGACATGCCACCCATCCTGGCAGTGCTGCCCATGCTGCTCCTCCAGCCTCAGGTAGAGGAGATGTGGTGGTGGGAGAAAAGGAGGGGGAGCGGTGTTGGGACCCATGTCCTGGGTGCCACTCCTTCCAGTGCCTCCCTTCTTGCTTGTTTTAATTTCATGGTCTTAGTTCACTGGGCAGTGAGTTAGAGGAAGGAGAAGTTTCTGGTTTTACAGAATCAACCCTTGGGACATTCGGATCTGGCTAAAAGGTCCATGAGAGTCTCACAGGCATGGGAAGCCATGACACGGTGGCAAAAAACAATCTAAATGAAAGATCCTGGTGACCAAGACCCCAGCAGAAGGAACAGGCCATCAAGGAGGGAGGCGCCTTTCTCTGAAGGGAGGAAGGAACCTCCACTGTGATATGGCCTTGACTAAACAAGTTCAGAGTCGGTGAACTCGAGGGGCTTCCATAGCCTAGACAGCTCATAGCAAGAGTCCTGGGTGATTGCTGACGTCATAAATAAGAGTGCCGGCCGGCGCCGCGGCTCACTAGGCTAATCCTCCGCCTAGCGGCGCCGGCACACCGGGTTCTAGTCCCGGTCGGGGCACCGGATTCTGTCCCGGTTGCCCCTCTTCCAGGCCAGCTCTCTGCTGTGGCCAGGGAGTGCAGTGGAGGATGGCCCAGGTGCTTGGGCCCTGCACCCCATGGGAGACCAGGAAAAGCACCTGGCTCCTGGCTCCTGCCATCGGATCAGCGCGGTGTGCCGGCCGCAGCGCGCTGGCCACGGCGGCCATTGGAGGGTGAACCAACGGCAAAAGGAAGACCTTTCTCTCTGTCTCTCTCTCTCACTGTCCACTCTGCCTGTCAAAAAATAAATAAATAAATAAGAGTGCCAATTGTTAAATCAACAACGGGAGTCACTGAGTACAGGCTCCCCACGTAGGATCTCTGTCCTTAATGAGTTTTACTATGAAACTTAAAAACAACACTACTAGTTGAACAATGCCCTATACCTTATGCGGTTGTGTGAGTGCAGCCTGTTGAAATCCTTGTTTAGTGTATACTAAGTTGATCTTCTGTACATGAAGGTAATTGAAAATGAAACTCAATGAAGGGCGGGATGGGAGAGGGAGTGGGAGAGGGGAAAGCCACGGGAGGGAGGGAGGTTGGGTGGGGGGGAGCCACAACAATACAAAAGTTGCACTTTGTAATTCACATTTATTAAATAAAAAAAAAAAGAAAAAAAAGAAATTTCTGGTTTTAAAGGTGTCACCCTTTTCAGTAACTGTTCATGGTTTGGAAAAGTCCTATAGAAGCCAGGTGGCTCTGCTGCATATGTTCTCATGGTGTCTTCAGGGTTCCTGTTGAATTAGGCAATGCCCCTGCTCTGAACGTCCAATGCATTGTGGCCACTGGGGGACTGCCTTGGCACTCTGAAGGCCCTCTGCGGAGTCAGCTGACAGAGGGGTGGGGTGGAAGGCTGGCAGGAGCAAGATGCTCTTATTCCAGAGACCACTCACTGGTTGGTTGCCTCTTCCGTGGGTCCAGCCCTCGTCTCACGAGCTTCGATGGCTCCAGCTGGAAGCGTGCTGGCGTCTTGTGGCTGGCAGGTCACCACGGGCAAAGTTAGTGATGCTAAGCACAACTGGCTCTCGCCTGGGGATTAAGTTAAGTCTTCCTTACAAAGACATTTGGAAATTGTGATAGCCCGATGCTCATCCAGACCACCTGGCCACAGGGGTGAGGGAGACACATGCGCTGTGAGCACGGATTCTGACTGTGTGAGCTGTGCATCGCAGAACTGCAGCGCAGGTTAACCGAACAAAACTGGAAAATCATTAACTTGCACAAACCGGAAGGTCCGGGCTGGTCAGGGGCTTTCCCAGTTCCTTCTCTTTCCATGCGCATCTTGGACATTTTGCTGTGTGGTCTCTGTTCTTCCCTCCCGCAAACAGATTTTTCTCTTTGTCAATAAGTGGCTTCTTATTCACATCTTTATAGCTCTGTGATCCCGAAGGTTGGGATCATTCTCATTCTCTTCCGGCTCAGAACTGAAAAATATCTGCAGGGAAGGATTCTGATTGGCTGGTGTCTGGAGTACGGCTCCTGTGACTGGCAGCACTGGCCAGCATCACCTGATAGATGACACGAGGGAGGGGCAGCCCAGGGATGTGGGGGTACAGAGCAGCCACAGCTGTCCTCTATGGAGAGTGTTTGCATTCTGGTTATGGTTTCGGCCCACCCCACGTGGGATTCAGGGGTGCACAGTTAACGCTCAGCTCTAAGGAGCAGTTCTTGTACTCCTTGTTGTGAGTCAAGCAAAACACAGGCCAAGGCTGCTGCCTCTCTTCCAACGTGAAGAGTGTGGCTCACATACTGCACTAAGGTATGCCTTGGCCTAACAGTGCTGAGCGTCATCCAGACAGGAGATATGGGGCATGAGCATAGCTGTGGCCGATCACCAGTGCTGAGCCAGAGTGCAGATGGATCAGGACCAGGCACAAAGCCAAGCTCCTGGTGAGCCATAGGTGGAGCAGGAATCAGTGCAGCTCAGGCCGACTCCTGCCTTGGCACTGATGTGGACACATCTCAGAACCATCTGGAGTGGGGTTGGGTGTCAGCATCTCACATGCAGTCACCAGCCCCTGCCACTGTGCTGAGCTCTGTGCCGCGCCGTTCACTCCCTCGGTGAGTGTGCGTGCGTGCACGTGCTGGGGGTGGCGGCGGTGGGAGACAGGGGACAGAAGTTCTGGTGGAGGTGCCAGGGGACAGGGAGGATGAGCTGCCAGGCCGCCAGAGCACTGACTCAGGTGGCGTTGCATAATCTAACTTGGGATCATTGTTTATTATTATTATTTATGAGGGTTTTTGTCAGGCACTTTATGCTTCTTTCCCGGGGTGTGACTCTGTTTGGCTAAGAACAGGGTGAACCAAGGCACAAGCCAGTTAACTCACTCAGCACTGATGTCAGCGCTGCATTTGGGTGACACCTGGCTCAAGTGTCAAGTGATTGGCGTTCCCAGGGGAAGCTTCCCGGGAGAACCTGTCATGCATGCTTTGGCATGGGAGCCGCCATAATCCCGGATCAAGGATTCTGGTTATTTTTCATGGAAATGCTTCAGTGATGGAAGGAACTTAGCAGCATAGCCTCTGCATTCAGTCAGTGGGTGCAAACAGGGAAGCCGGGACGCCGAAGCTGGTGAGCGGCATTGCTGGGATCTGGACTCTGTTTCCTGGCTGGCTTTGTTATGCTTTGGCGCATTCGCTCATTAGCAGGTGTTTCCAGCGCCCTACACCTGCCAAGGCATTTGGTAGGAAGGAGGTTCAGATGATGAAAAAGTTCTCACTTGAGCTTTCTATAAAGGAGTCAGAAGTAATGTAATTATTTGCATATTTATTCACTTACTAAATTATTCATGGGGCGAATAATTATTGAGTAGCAACTGGGTATCAGGCACTTGTCCAGGTATCAGCCACTTGATAGCTCTGTGGCCTCAGGCAAGTTGCTTAACATCTCTGATCTTCAGCAGCATCCTCAGTTAGGGGAGAATAATAGTGGCATCCACTACGTGGAGTTACTGAGAGGAGTGAACCAGCTCATCATCCGAAAGCATCAGCCCTCTGTCTGCATATAGTAAGTGATCAGTGAACATTTAGCTGTTAGTAGCACTGATAACCCAAGTGCTTTGAGAGAACCGCATCTCCTGGTCTGCAGGACTGTGGCTGGGGTAGTCTGGGAATGCCTCCTGGAAGAGAAGGTATGAGGTGGGGCTTGAGGGGAGTAGGAGTTTGCCTTATAGAACTAAAGAGAATACAGGCAGAGGGATGCATGATGGGATAAGGAGTGTGTTGCTTATGTATTGGGAAGGTGGGGGGAAGAGGGTGAGAGCCAGAAAGAGCCGGAAGGATGGATGGCAGGAGGACACCAGGGAGAAAGACCCCTTGAGGTTGGGCTGTGAATGTCTCACCTGGAGAACCACAGACAACGAGCCCCTGACTCCTAGTCCAGGGGTCTTCCTGCCCCCTCCCATGGGCTTGCTCAGTACTCACAGGTAACAAGGCCCAACCAGGTGGCCCTGTACATACAAACATGCTTGCAGGACATGGCTCATGGACTCCTGTCACTGGCAGGGATGGGACCAGGCTCTCTGAAATGAAAAGCCCGGTGCCATCTTTGTGGAATACATGTCTGTCTTTGGTGAGCATCCAGCAGGGTCACCCGCACCTTTTGCTCCGGAAGAGGCCCTTTGTCCGTCTCTGCCTCTGCAGTGACCCGTCACTGTCACTGCCTGGCTGCCGCAAAGCATGGCGGGGTGGGTGAGAGGTAGGGGGTGAGGATGTTGGAGGTGGGAGGGGTGAAGCGGGGGCAGAGGCTCTATCTCTTGGCCTGGATAAGCCTATCTGACATTCCTGACCTCTGACGTCACGCACGGAGGCTCTGCTGGCACAGGCAGGTGCAGTACCACTTTGCCTAATATGGACAGTTGCAGTTGAGAACTGATAACACAGAGGTTGGCCCTGGGTGTCCAGACTTCTGAGCTAGAGGAACTGAGCCGTGATGGACTTTGCCTTTGCTCACTTACCTTGACTGTGGACTGCCGGCGCGGCTGCACTCAGCAGCAGTCGGCTTGTGTTAGTGACGACACTTGTCATCATGACTGCATGCGGAGTGGCAGGGTTTGCCTCAGTGTGTGCCGTGGACAGTACACACGGGCTTCCGTGAACCCCATTCCCAGGGGCATTGTGTGGAGAAGAAAGAGCTCATTTTTGGCGTCTTCACAGGAAGCAGTGTGTCCAGGCCCTCGGTGGCTGGTTTTATAAATGTATTTCACAGACTTTTCATGTCTTTTTCTGAAAAAGACTAATTGTCTTTATTAAATGTCAATCTTTTTAAAAATATTTATTTATTTTTTATTTGGAAGACAGAGTTAGAGGGAGGGGAAAGGGAGGGAGGGAGAGAGGAAGTTCTTCCATCCTCTGATCTACTCCCTAAATGGCTGTAGGGGCCGGAGCTGGGCAAGACTGAAGCCAGGAGCCCGGAGCTTCCTCCAGGATTCCCACGTGGGCCCAAACTCTTGGACCATTTTCTGCTGCCTTCCCAGGTGCCAACAGCAGGGAGCTGGATTAGAAGTAGAGCAGCCAGGATAGGAGCCAGCACCCATATGGGATGCTGGCACCACAGGCAGCAGCTTCCCCTTGCTAAGCCACAACACCAGCCCCTGTCTTACTTATAACTGACACATAAAAAATTACACATTTTTATGGTACCATGTGATGTTTCTACATTTACACACTAGGTAATGCCCAATCATGGTAAACATGTCTATGTCCTCTAACATTTAACTTTTCTTTATGGTGAAGACTTCCAAAAATCCTTTCTTCTAGTTTTTGTTATCTATCTATCTATCTATATGTGTATATATATGTATATATATGTGTGTGTGTGTCTACCTACCTACATGCATACATACACACACACACACACATATACACATACATATATGCACACACGGTTTATTCTCATTATCTGTAGTCACCCTACTCTGTGATAGAACACCAGAGCTTCTTTCTCCTACTTCACTCTAACTTAGTTCCTGTTCAGCAACCCTTCCCCACTCTCCCCAGCCTCTGGCAGCCACCATGATACTCTTCTCTTTTAGAAGGTCACCTCTTTTATTTTCTGGACATGAGTGAGGTCTGTGCTGCAGATGACAAGCTTGCATCCCTTTGTGGCAGGACAGCGTTCCGCTATGTGTCTGCACCACGTCTTCCTTATCCACTCAGCAGCCGGTGGACACCTGGGTCATTTCCATTCCTCGGCCGCTGTGATCGGTGCTGCAGGAACACGGGAGAGCAGGTGTCTCCTGGACAGACTGCGGCATTTCCCTTGCCAGCAGCCCCAGGAGCGGGGTTGCTGCATCACGAGCGAGTTCTGCTTTAGCTTGCTGAGGAACTGCCTTCCGTGCTGTTTCCTCCGGTGACTACGGATTCACCTTTGCACCAGCAGCGTGCAGCCGCTCGCTTTGCTCCATGCCCCCACCCGCCTTGGAAGCCACCTCGTTGTCCTTTTAGAATCGCTTTTCCCTGATGAGTGCTGGTCAGCGACTTTTCCTGTTGACCATTTGTATCCATTCCTATGTCTTTCTTTGAGAAATATGTATTGAAGGCCATTGCCCCCTTTTTTTAAGTTGGATATTTTGTTGCCATTGGGTTGTTTCAGTTCCTTATATAGTCTGGTTACTAACCACTTGTCAGGCAGATAACTTCCAAAAACTTCCCCTTTTGTAGTTGTCTCTTCACTCTGTGAACTGTTTCCCTACCTGAGAAGAAAGCCTGTAGTTGGATGAAATCTCATTTGTCTATTTTTGCTTTTATTCCCTGTGCTTTGAGCTCTGATCCAAAGCATCCTTGCCCATCCCGACGTCCTCAAGCATTTCTCCTGGCAGTCTCAAAGCGTGAAGTCTTCTGTTGGGTCTTGAAGCCATTTTGAGTTGATTTTTGTACACGGTGAGAGACAGGAGTCTGGCTTCAGTCTTCTGCAGGTAGAAGTCCAGTTTTCACAGCGCCACTTATGGAAAAGACTGAAAAAATTTTTGTTAAGAAGATAGAAATGCTAACCTGATTTGATTCTCCACATTGAACACATGTACTTGAGTGTATCATATTGTATCCCATAAAAATGTACAATTAAGAATTTTAAAAATTCAGAAATAAAACTGTTTAACATTCCTATAATGGAAGAACAGGAAAAAAAGAGAAATGTATGTTCATGATGTAAAAGTAGGATATAAGAAATACAGTGGGAATGGCGGCTGTTTTCCCATCCCACAGTTCCCTTCCCAGAGATGATGCCGCACCTCCTGAGAGTCATAGCTGTGTGTGCACCTGTATGTGTGTTTAGGCGTGTTGGGTAGGTCTGGCCCCTCCCTTGTTTTTATGATGGGAAAAATGTAGGCATTTGTTCTATACTTCTTTTTTTAATATTTATTTATTTGAAAATCAGAGTTACGAAAGAGAGAGAGAGAGATTTTCCATCTGCTGGTTCACTCCCCATATGGCTGCAATGGCCAGCATTGGACCAAGCCGGCACTGGAGGCCGGGAGCCACATCCGAGTCTCCCACATGGGTGGCGGGGACCCAAACACTTGGACTGTCCTCCACTGCTTTTCCCAGGCCATCAGCAGGGAGCTGGATCAGAAGTGGAGCAGACGGGACAAGAACCTGCGCCCGTGTATGATGCTGGCATCGCGGGTGGCAGCTTAGCCCTCTACGCCATGAAGCTGGCCCTGCCTACACCTTTTCCACCCAAAACCACATCCGTTGAACTTGTTCCTGTGGTTTTTACCTATGTCTCCCTTTTCTTCGTGGCTGTTACGGCTTCCCTTTGTCTCTGTCACGGTTTGCGTGGCTTCCTGGGTGGTTCCTGGCCACTGCCGTCTGGAGCTGAGCGGCAGGACATCCCCTGACCCGCCCCCTTATAGCCGCGTGAAGACACATCCAGAGGGGAAAAGGTGTGTGTGTGTGTGGGGGGGGTGGTGGTGGTTCTGAGTCAGAAGGCGCATGCGTGGCATTTAAAAAGCACAGGCGCGGCCTGCGCCGCGGCTCACTAGGCTAATCCTCCGCCTTGCATAGCCGGCACACCAGGTTCTAGTCCTGGTCGGAGCGCCGGATTCTGTCCCGGTTGCCCCTCTTCCAGGCCAGCTCTCTGCTGTGGCCAGGGAGTGCAGTGGAGGTTGGCCCAAGTGCTTGGGCCCTGCACCCCATGGGAGACCAGGAGAAGCACCTGGCTCCTGCCTTCGGATCAGCGCGGTGCGCCGGCCGCGGCGGCCATTGGAGGGTGAACCAACGGCAAAGGAAGACCTTTCTCTCTGTCTCTCTCTCACTGTCCACTCTGCCTGTAAAAAAAAAAAAAAAAAAAAAAAAAAAAAAAAAAAAAAAAAAAAAGCATGGCATCGAGAAGACTCCTGCAAAAGGGAGACTGTGGCAGGTGCTGCCTCCTGGGTTTCCTCACTGGACGGCCGCTCCTGGACCCCTCTGTGTCCCGGAGCCCCAGGCTGGGTGGCCTTGAAGACGGCCGCTGAGCGGAGAGCAGTCCCGCAAGAGCCCATGCAGCACCTTTAGTCACTGTGTTTCCCACTGGGCATTTGCATCACACTGGGCAGTTCACAAAATAGCCTGGTGGACGTAATTTCATTAAGAAGTCTGCTCTTGCCTGTATCAGTGACAGAAGGAACAGATTTAAGTGTGTCCAGTGAAATAAGCTTGCACACCTCCTCAGCGTCTCATCAAAGCGTGGGAACTTAAAGGGCCTGGACCGTGGAGACTCTGCTATTTGTGCTGAACATGAGCTTAAGCAAATATCACCTCCTCCTGGGAGCCCTCCCTGACCTCCTCCTCACTTTCTGCTTCTCGTCTGCCTTCCTAGTGTGGCTTTGATGATCCACAGGCTCCCACTGTGGTCCCACTTCGATCTCACTGGGCTGTGTGCTGCATCAAGGGCTTTGTCTCTTTTCCTCTTGACCTAGAGATCCCTGGGGACAAGGACTGCGTCTGCCTCATCCGGGTTTAGGGTGTGGCCCAGGCCAGACACTCAGGACCAGGGGAATGACCCTTGTGGCTCCAGAGGCTTTTCCTGGTATCAGCAAGCCCTGGCAGTGGGCTTGCAGGAGCCAGGACTAGCCAGTGATTCATTTCCTTCTTTAAGCTTCTCTCCAAGTCTGCATTGGAGCGGTGCTCCCTGGACGCCCCTTCCCCGTGGGGCAGCTCAGTGACCACAGCCTCGTCTGGGCCTGCGCCACCCTCGGCTGCTTGTGGAGTTCCTAAGGGGACGGGAAAGCAGCCAGCAGGCCTGAGAGGCTGAGAAGCCCAGCATCCTTTTTCCTGGAGAAAAACAAAAACCCTCTTGCAGTTCCTGGCCCACCCAGGATTGCACAAGGCCCGGGGGACTCTCTGGCCAGGATTGTCCAAACAAGCGAGTACCACTGGGCAGGGCGAAGGAAGCCACCAAGCCATGTCGCGCTCTGCTCCCAGGCTGCAGGCTCTGCCCTCTCTTCCCGCGGTCCCGCTCACTGGAGGCTCCGGCTCGGCTTTGCTTTGTTTCACAATACAAATATCTCAGAGATGAGTGTGCAGCCCAGCCAGAGAGCTCTTCCGTGGGCGTGGAGCTAACTGTCCACCTCCCGCTTCCTCCTTGGGGTGGGGACCCAGGCTGGGTTCGGCCTCCCGCCTCAGGGCAGGTCCCCACGCTTCCTTAGGCCTGACTGTTAGGTCCCTGTTCTCTGTCTGCATTCAGCTGCAAGTAAACAGACTAGGACCAACAGGGCTTGTTATTATTGTTTTTTAACAAGAAGTCAGATGAGACGAGGCGGCTGGAGCCTCACTTGCTATTACTAGGCCAGTGCTGCCCAAAAGAAATACAGTGTGAGCCACATATGTGATTTTAAAATCTCTTAAAAAAATTAGAAAGTTCTTGCAGCTACATTTAGAAAGTACAAAGAAATGGTGACATCAATTTTGCTATATTTTATTTAACCTAGTATGTGCAGAATTTTATAATTTCATCTTATAGAAATGATTCTTGAGATGTTACGTTTTTAAAATATTGAGTTTCTGAAAGCTTGGGTGTGTTTTACGGCTCATCTCAATTCAGGCAGACTTGCTACATTTCAAGTGTTCTGTTGCCGTATGTGGCTTGTGGCTACTGAATTGGACAATGAAGCTTTTCCTCACAGGTGTCAATATGTAATCCCAAGTCGGCTGCTGTAGCTCCAGCCATCACATCGGCTTCTAAGGCAGGAAGAAGGTCGATGGGGATGTTCTAGTTACCTCTGTCTCCTTATCACGTGGGCAAGCGTATCCCCAGAAATTCCATGAAAATGTAAGGCACGTGGGGCCAGGAGTTTGTGTTGTGTGTTCTTGGCTGATTCCCCAGCACCTCGTATAAGTCTAACACATGAGAAGTGTTTGCCATAGGTAGCTGTTCTAAAGCAGGTGCTCACTGGGTGTTCAGGGTGCTGGATGCTCAGTACCAATCACCTGTGGGAGGACTGAGGCTGCAGGACAGGGCCAGGGAAGAAGTCAGACTGCATGCAAGAGAACCAAGTGCCCACCATGTGTAAGCACTGGGTCTTTTCCTGCTTGGCTTTTCAGCCGACGAGCTTTGCAAAGGGTTGGGGTGGGAGGTCGCACTGTCCTTAGCTGCCATGGGATGGCTCCCTGTAAGCTGCCAACTCTATAACAGACATTAACACATGTACCAATAGAATATTGAAATAGGTAACACACACCATCGTAGAATTATACACTTTAGGGGCTGGCGCCGCGGCTCACTAGGCTAATCCTCCGCCTTGCGGCGCCGGCACACCGGGTTCTAGTCCCGGGCGGGGCGCCGGATTCTGTCCCGGTTGCCCCTCTTCCAGGCCAGCCCTCTGCTGTGGCCAGGGAGTGCAGTGGAGGATGGCCCAGGTGCTTGGGCCCTGCACCCCATGGGAGACCAGGAAAAGCACCTGGCTCCTGGCTCCTGCCATCGGATCAGTGCGGTGCGCCGGCCATAGCATGCCAGCCGCGGCGGCCATTGGAGGGTGAACCAACGGCAAAGGAAGACCTTTCTCTCTGTCTCTCTCTCTCACTGTCCACTCTGCCTGTCAAAAAAAAAAAAAAAAAAAAAAAAAAAAAAAAAAAAAAAAAGAAGTACACACTTCAGGGGAGTAGCCCACATGCTTTGTGACTCATGATGGCTTCGCACCCCTACAAACCCATCAACAATTGAAAAATCGGGGCTGGTATTGTGGTGCAGCAGTTAAGCCACTACCTGTGACAATGGCATCCCATATGGGCATTGGTTCAAGTCCCAGCTGCTTCACTTCAATCCAGCTCCCTGCTAATGTGCCTGGGAAAGCAGCAGAAGATGGTCCAAGTGCTTGGGCCCCTGAACCCATGTGGGAGGCTTGGATGGAGTTTTAGGCTCCTGGCTTCAGCCTGGCCCAACCCCAACCATTGAGGCCATTTGGGGAATAAACCAGCGGATGGAAGACCTTTCTCTCTCTCTTCCTCCCTCCTGCTCCCTCTCTCTCTTTCTCTGTCTGCCTTTCAAATATGCAAATAAATCTTTAAGAAGTTGAAAATATCAAAAGATGAAAATGTATTTCAAATACCTAACCTACCAAAAACCAGAATTCAGGAACACAATAGAGTTGTGTGTGTGTGTGTGTGTGTGTGTGTGTGAATTCTTTTTCTTCTTATATATGAAATTGTATTGCATAAGCAGTCACCCACCCCAAGCTTCTGTGCAGCTCCTTGGAGTAGCCACGTCAGCTCCCACGGTGCAGCCTCTCACTGCCGCCACACCACACCCCGGGTCTTCTTGGTCTTAGGGCACGGAAACACAGAGCACAGAGCAGCAAGCTCTCGCCACACCCTTGTCTGCAGGAATCTGCCAGGGAGTAGTTTATTCTCAAGACTCCTTCTCCAAAGGAGAGCCCCTGAAATCTGAGGAACACCCCAGGGAGGATGCCCGGAAGTCCCAGCCCGGAGGGTGGGTCCAGGGGGAGGGTCCCACCGGGGGTCCCAGCTGGGGGGGTCCCACCCCAGGCCCTAGCACACCCGAGTTCCCTGCGCACAGCTTGGCGCTCCTCTCCTGTTTAAGAAGAAAGATCACTTGCATTTTCTGGTTTCTTTTTCGTTTCGCAGCCCCATGTATATAACATAAAACTTGCCAAGTTAACAGTCTTAAGTGGACAATTCAGTGGCCCTGGTGACATGCACAGTGTTGGCAACCATCAACAGTCTTTATTTCCAAAGTTTTTCATCGCCCCCAAATACAAGCTCTGTAGCCGTGGAGCAATGAGCCCCTTTTCTCTCCCGCAGCCCCTGGTGACCGTCAAGCCACCTTCCCTCTGTATAAATTAGGCTCTGAGCTACCTTCGCGCTCTGTCTATGTGCCTGTTGCGGATACTTTGTGTAGTGGAGTCATGTGCTGTTTGCTTCTCTGTGTTGGCTCATCTCCCTGAGCATGATGCTTTCAGGCTTCGGCCATGTGTGCCTGTGGCAGAACTCCATGCCTTTTCTTTTTTCAATCTGAATAATTTTTTTATTTAATTCAAAATATCTGACTTGTTATTTCAGCATGAAGTCATTATTAGATTACTTACATTTCACATTTTTTGTATTAAGTTTTCAAAACCTAATGTATATTTTATAGAATATCTCAATTTAGATGCTAATTACAATGTTTTTAGAAGATGTATTTCTTTATTTGAAAGGCAGAGTTACAGAGAGGAGGAGAGGGAGGGAGGGAGGGGGAGAGAGAGAGAGAGAGGGAAGGAGAGAGATCTTCTACTGGGTCACTTCCCAAATGTCTACAACAGGCAGGCGGAAGTCAAGAGCCTGGAACTCCATCAGGGTCTCCCACATGAGTGCAGGGACCAAAGGGTTAGGACCAACTTCCCCTGCCTTTCCAGGCACATTAGCCGGGACTTGAACTGGTGCACCTGTGGTATACTGGCAAGCACAGTTGGCAGCTTAACCCAGTACACCGCAGGACTGGTCCCCAGATGGTAAATTTTAATCATAAATACTTTTATTATTAAATTAAGAAAGTTTACAGTTGAAAAATCACATTTATACACTGAAGTTATTTCCATCATGCTTTTTGTTTTCTAAAATTTGAATTGAGTATGAATTTTTTTTAAAGATTTGTTTATTTATTTGAAAGGCAGAGTTAAAAAGAAGCAGAGAAAGAGAGAGTCTTCCATCTGATGGTCACTCCTCAGATGGCCACAACGGCCGAAGCCAGGAGCCAGAAGCTTCCTTTGGATATCCAATGCAGGTGCAGAGGCCTAATCTCTTGGGCCATCTTCTGCTGCTTTCCCAGGCCATAGCAGAGAGCTGGATGGGAAGTGGAGCAGCCGGGTCTCGAACTGGAGCCCATATGGGATGCTGGCACTGCAGGCAGTGGCTTTACCTACTATGCCACAGCAGCGGCCCCAAGTATGAATTTTTTAAATTGTAAAATACACCTAACATAAAATTGAATTTTAACCATTTTTAACATAGTTCAGTGACTTTAAGTACACTTACATTGCTGTACAGCTCTTTCTACCACTCATCTCTAGAACTTTTTAATCTTGCAAAATTGAAAATCTGCACCATGAGATAGTAGCTTCCCAGTCCTCCTTGTTCCAGCCCCTGGCACCCCCATTCTGCATTCTGTCTCTGCATTTGCCCACTCTAGGCACCTCATATGAATGGGCTCATACAGCGCTTATGCTTCTGCAGTGGATTATTTCACTTAGCATGATCTCTTCCAAGCTCATCCTTGTTGTAGCGTGCGACAGAATCACCTGCCTCTTTAGGGCTGAATAATATTCCGTTGTCCAGAGACCACATTTGTTGATCCTGTATCTGTTGGTGGCAGCTGGGTTTTCCCAGATCCTATTGTGGTGACCACTGATGTACCAGCATCAGTTTGAATCCTGGTTCTCGGCTGTTTGGGAGTACGAGTAGACATGCTGAGTCATATGTAATTCCTAGGACTAACTTACTGAGAAACTACAAACTGTTTACATTTACTTTGTTTTTTAAATCGCCATCCCTGGGTTAAATCTTTTGTAACTATTCATTCAAAAAGTCTGCTGCATACCAGGCACAGGGAACGTAACAGCCAAGGAAAGGAACCAAATCCCTGTTCTCTTGGAATGGACATCCTTGCCAGCGAGAGGCAGACAGTAAACTAAGGCATGCAGGTGTGTGTGTGTGTATGTGGGTGTGGGTGTGGTTTTGTGTAGTGTGTGTGGTGTGTGTGGTGTATGGTATGTGTGTATGTGTGTGTGTGGTATATGGTGTGTATGTGTGTGTGGGGGTGTGTGTGTGGTGTGTGTGTGGTTTGTGTGTGTGTCAGTGGTGTGTATGTGTGTGGTGTGTGTGTGTATGTGTGGTGTGTATGTATATGTGTGTGGTTTGTGTGTGTGTCTGGTGTGTATGTGTGGTTTGTGTTTGTGTGTGTGGTGTGTATGTGTATGTGTGGTATATGTGTGTGGTGTGTGGTGTGTATGTGTGTGTGGTGTGTATGTATGTGTGTGGTGTGTGGTGTGTGTGTGGTGTGTGTGTATGTATGGTGTGTGTGTGGTGTGTGGTGTGTATGTGTGTGTGTGTCGGTGGTGGTGAGTGCTAGGGAGAAAATAAGGCATCAGGGGGAGGCACGGGTGCCCCCAGGAGGAGGCGGGGCTGAGGGGCTGCTGTTGTGTTCCCAGGGTTCTGGAAGGCTCCTGTGGGAGCGTGGCGTTGGAGAGAGACCCAGAGGAAGTGAGGTGGCGACCAGGTGGCTCCTGGAGGGGGAGATCGCAGGCAGCAGGAACAGTCGCGGGTGCAGGGATGCCCGTGAGCAGCTGTGCTCAGGACGTTCTGGAAACAGCAAGCCGACCCGCGGAAGGGCTGGAAGGAGCCCGGCCAGGGGCAGGCAGAGATGGGCCAGAGAGAAGGAGGTGCCCCGATGGTGTCGGGCCTTTGGAGGAGTGTGGCATTCGCTCTGAGTGACAGGCGAAGCCACAGCAGGCTTCGTACTGGCATGTCACGTGACCGGAAGCCACTGCAAAACCTCAGGGGGACAGAGATAAAGGGGGACCAGAGTCTCTCCTCCTGCCCGTGAGCAGCAGCTGTCTCGGGTGAGAACTGGTGGCGTCCTGAGCTCGTCGTGGCTTCCAGGAGCAGCTTGCCCTTCACCGTGAACTAGCAGGTTAGGGGCAGGCTGAGACCAGCCTCGCTGCCCAGGCGAGGCACACCTGGCCAAGAGAGGAAACCCCTCCTGATCTCCACAACACTGTCCGAGGAGGACCATGCTCGCTGTTTTGTGTGCTCACTCATCGGCTGCCCCTAAGTGCCGAGACAGGGGCAAAGATGGCAGGGGCCCGGTGTTGTGGCACAGTGGGTTAGTCTGTGGTTTGCAACCACAGCATCCCATGTCAGCATGCCAGTTCTGTCTCAGCTGCTCTGCTGCTGATCCAGCTCCCTGCTAATGCATTTGGGAAAGCAGCGGAGGATGGCCCAAGGGCTTGGGCCCGTGCCACCCCTGTGGGAGACTCGGATGGAGTTCCTGGCTCCTGGTTTCACCCTGGCCTAGCCCTGGCCATTGTGGCCATTAGGGAAGAGAACCAGCAGAGAGAAGACAGGTGAATCGATCTCTCTCTCTGCCTTTCAAATAAATAAATAATTTTTTCTTTTTTTAGAGAATGAAGACAGCAGAGAAGGCCCCTATACTGGGACTTGCCATCTAGTTGGGAGATAATAGGAACAGACAAAGGCCAATTTGTCATGTGTCCCTAGCAGGACGTAAACAGGGTCTTAGGCTAGGGGAGCTGAGGGAAGGCAGTCAGTTCTAGCTGAGGTGCCAAGGAAGGACTTTCTGGGAGATGAGAAGCAGCCACCAGGCAGAGAGCTGGGTTTTCAGCAAGGACAGCAAGTGCAAGAGCCCTGTGGCAGGAAAGTTCTTTGTCAGCTGTAGGAAGCGTCAGAGCAGCCAGGAGGGGCCTGGGGTTAAGGGAGCAAGGCGGGCACGGGCAGAAGCCGATTCGTTTTAGGGCCTCTCATGCAGGGCTCTTCAAGGAGTGGCGGGCTCACCCTCAGAGCTCTGCTTGCAGCGCCGTAGTGGCTGTGTGGCCTGGCATCATGCAGCCTTCGTGTGAGGGGAGGCACAATGACGCGGTTCTCATCTGCCAGTGCTGGGCCCGGCCATGACGAGAGTGTGCACCTCCAGCAGGGCCGGGGCGGGCGGCTCTGAATCACCTCCGCCTCCGCCTCCTCCCAGAAGCGGTCTTAGCAGATTTTGTGACATTTTTTAAAAAGCCGTTTTTAAATGCACAGTTCAGTGTGCATTTAAAGGACGATCCCATTGTTGTATGGCCGTCACCACCATCTGCTTCCAGAATGACTTTTCATCTTGCAGAACTGAAACTTTGTACCCAGGAAGCAATCAGCCCTCACTCCACCCTCCCCTCACCCCTGAAGTCGCCCTTCTGCTCTCGGTCTCTGAATTCATTGCTCTGAGGCCCTCCTGTGAGTACGGTCATGCAGTGTTTACCCTTTGTTGATCATCTCGTTTCACTTAGCACAGAATCCTCAAGGCTCATCCAGGCTGTGGCATGGGTCACGACTTCCTTTTCAGGGCTGAATAATATTCCACACATATTATTCAATATTTTCAAAATGTATATAACTGTAGAGCCACCACCTGCAGTGCTAGCATTCCATGTGGGTACTGGTTTGAATTCTGGCTGCTCCACTTCTGATCCAGCTCTCTGCTATGGCCTGGGAAAGCAGTGGGAGATGACCCAAGTCCTTGGGCCCCTGCACCCAAGTGGGAGACCCAGAAGAAGCTCGTGGGCTCGTGGCTTCAGATCAGTGCAGCTCCAGCCATTGTGGCCATTTGGGAAGTGAACCCGCGGATGGAAGACCTCTCTCTCTCTCTCTCTCTCTCTCTCTCTCTCTGTATCTCTGCCTTTCAAATAAATAAATAAATCTCTTTTAAAAAATGTACATACTACATTTTGTTCATTCAGTTGTCTGTTGAAAGACACAGTTGCTTCCAATTTTGGGCTGCTGGGTATAATGCTGCTATGAACACGGATGTACGGATATCTCTTCAAGACCAAGACCTTGCTGTCAGTTCTTTGGGGCCTGTACCCAGAGCGGAGTTTCTGAGTCGTACAGTAATTCTGTGTGTACTTTTTTGAGGAACTGCCTTATTGCTTTCTATCAAAGCTGCATCCTTCTACAATGCTGCCCAAAGAGCCACAGGTGTCAGATTTCCCCTCTCCCACCAGTGCTCGCCTTGGGGGCTGTCTGCATAGTGGCCATGGTCCTCACGGGGTCAGGTGCTGTCTCCCTGTGTTTGGACTGGATTGGCGTTGCCATGGTGATTAGCGATAGTGAGCATCTTCTCGTGTGCTTGGTATTCATCTGACCTTTTTTTTTTTTTTTTTGAGAGTTGACTGTTCCTGCCCTTGGCCCATATTTGAATCAGTTTGTTTTTTGTTGTTGGTTCTTGAGAGCTCTCTAAATATTCAAAATTTAAATTCCTTATCCTCAGATATATAACTTGCAAATAATACCTTTGACAGGGTTGATAGCGTCCTTTGATGCCTGAAAGTTTGATACTTTAATGAGGTCTACTTTATCTGTTTGCTTTTGTTGCCTGTGCCTTTGATGTCCTAGCCAAGAAATCATTTTTAAATCCCATCTCGTTAAGTCTTTGCCCTATCTTTTCTTCCAGGAGTTTTATAGCTTCAGCTGTTATGTTTAGGTTTTTGATTAATTTATTTTAAAGATTTATTTATTTATTCAAAAGGCAGAGAGAAAGAGAGAGACAGAGATATCTTCCATCTGCTTGCTTGTTCACTCCCCCAATGGCTGTGATAGCCTGAGCTGGGCCAGGCCAAAATCAGGAACCTGGAACTCCATCCAGGTCTCTCATGTGGGTGGCAGGGGTCAAAGTGCTTGGGGCATTCTCTGTTGCTTCTCCAGGCACACTAGCAGGAAGCTGGAACAGAAGTGGAGCAGCCAGGATTTGCACCAGCACTCTGATGTGGGATGCGGATGGCCTAGGTGGCAGCTTTACCATTGACTACAATGCCAGCCATTCTGTGCTAACTTTTCTAGATGGTGTTGGGTAATGGGGTGATACAACTTTTTTTGGACCCATTTTTAAAAGTCTTCTTCCAGGCCGGCACCACAGCTCAATAGGCTAATCCTCCACCTGCGGTGCCGGCACCCCAGGTTCTAGTCCCAGTCGGGGCGCTGGATTCTGTCCCGGTTGCCCCTCTTCCAGTCCAGCTCTCTGCTGTGGCCCAGGAGTGCAGTGGAGGATGGCCCAAGTCCTTGGGCCCTGCACCCGCATGGGAGACCAGGAGAAGCACCTGGCTCCTGGCTTCTGATCAGTGCGGTGTGCCGGCCGCAGCAGCCATTAGGGGGTGAACCAACGGAAAAGGAAAACCTTTCTCTCTCTCTCTCTCTCTCTCTCTCTCTCTCTCTCTCTCCACTCTGCCTGTCCAAAAAAAAAAAAAAAAAAAAAAGTCTTCTTCTAGGGGCTGGTGCTTGACATAGCAGGTAAAGCCATCCTATATAGGTGCTGGTTGGAGTCCCAGCTGCTCCACTTTTAATCTAGCTCTCTGATATGGCCTATGAAAGCAGTGGAAGATGGGAGACCCTGAAGAAGCTCCTGGCTTCGGATCAGCCCAGTTCTGGCCATTGCAGCCATCTGGGGAGTGAACCAGAAGAAGGAAGACCTCTCTCTGCCTCTGCCTCTCTGTAACTCTGACTTTCAAATAAATAAATAAGTCTTTAAAAAAAAAAAAGTTGGTACATCCCCACCTCCTTGGATCCCTCCTGTCCTTAAGGAGATGCCATGGTGGAGACCAGGGCCTCTCACAGCCTGGGAGAAGGTGGGAGGCGAGGAACTGGAAAGCCAGGTGCAGGGCCTTCCAGTGTGTTTGGATTTCCATGAAGAGCCTGGTGCTGCTGAGCTCAGCGACAGGTATGGGTGACATCAACTCGTTATTCTGGGCTGCAGGAGACTCTTGTAAGTGGGCCTCTCTGTTTGGCCCAGGAGCTCCTTATCACACGGATGACATCGCCTGGGAGATTTTTCACAATGCATCTCAGCAGTATACAGCTTTTCTGTTGACCAAACAGTTTTGTATCCAGCGTCTCGTTCAGTTCTTAGAGAAACTCTGTGAGGAGACCAGGGCTGGGGCTATTGTCTCCATTCTCTAGATGAAGAAACCGAGGCTTAACTGGGTTGAAGAGCTTGCCTGGAATTTCCTGGGGATAAATGGATGGATGCAAGAATGCTAAAACCAGAGCCCTTAGTATCCAATTGAGCAACCTTTGTTTGAGGACTGGATGGAGAATGTGACTTTTGGAAACATCGTGAGGTGTGTTCTCCGACCACTGTGTCTTGCACTGGTGGTGTGGGACGGTGGGGCTATGGAGAAGGCACAGGTGTTCTTCCCACCTTTCTCTTCAAAAGAAGCAGTCTGAAATACATCTAAGGTGGCAGCACCATCGTCTGGTCTTGCTGAGTTTCTGATTCTAGCATTTCACATTTGAATGTTTGCTTATTAGAAGCTGTTTTGATGGATGTAGGAGTTTGAAGTTTGGAGTTAAGAATGGCCATTGTAGTCTTACAAGTATTTAAACTTCAACGTCTATTTGGTTTTGTTGAGGCAAAATCAAAATTCCTACAGTCAAGTAGGAAGTTCAGAGACAGTTGCCTTTAACATTTGCTTTGCCTTCTCCTTAATTATAATAGCCCAGAAGAACATACAGTAGGCAGATTCGACTTTGAAACTAAAATGTGCTGCTGTGTAAAACAAAACACTGTTTTGTCCTGCAAATTTAAGGAAAAGGTTGACAACTGTCCCCCATGCTGGGCTTTCATGGCTGGTATGGTACAGGGATTTTTTTTCAAGTTCAGGAGCCTGTGAACTTGGGTGCAGGGAAAGCCCCTATATTTTCACTAAACTCTAACTGAAACGAAGAGTATCCCTTGGTGACAAGTGTAGGCAGCAAACCTGCAGTAGGAGTACCGGCAACTTTGTCACCCACAGAAATCAAAATGTGGCTGAGGTAGCTCTCCCCATCATTTATACTTACATGCAAGGTGTTGGACCTTCAACTGAGTCTTGCTGGATACGTTCAATGTGTTCACATTTTATGTATTTTAAGATAGCGGGCTGGCAATTCACAATAGCCAAGACATGGAATCAACCTAAATGCCCGTCAACTGAAGACTGGATAAAGAAATCATGGGATACATACTCTATGGAATACTACACGGTGGTAAAAAAAAAAATGAAAATCAGTCATTTGCAATAAAATGGATGAATCTAGAAAATATCATACTTTGTGAACTAATCCAGTCCCAAAGGGACAAATACCATATGTTCTCCCTTATCTGTGATAATAGAGCACCTAAAAGGAAACCTGTAGAAGTGAAATTGATACTTTGAGAAGCAATGACTTGAACAGCCCTTGTCTTGACTGTCGAGGAACAGTTTTGTTTTTTTTTTTCCTTAATGGAGAATGGGACTGGGAATGGGAGAGGGAGGAGGAGGTGTGGTGTGAGAAGGGGCAACAGGGTGGGTATGATGGGAAGAATCACTATATTCCCAAAGTTGTCCTTATGAAATTTGTACTCATTAAATAAAATGTTTCTTTGGGGCAAAAAACAAATAAATAAATAAATAAATCTTAAATAAAAAAAAAAGATAGCGTGCTGGGTAGGAGTCCTGAGGCTTTCTCAGGTTGCAGAAAAGTGGTCAAGGCGCCCAGGTGTGATGTCATACATCTAGAGGGATCAGTGAGGAGCCTCTGGGGCCTGCTGGGAAGAGCCCAACAGTGTCCTGGGGCCCAGTAGCTTGTCCTCTACATATTAGCTTTGTAGCCCTGGGCCAGTCACCTCGCGGCCTCCAGCCTGGCTTTCTGCGCAGTAAAACAGTGCCGAGACCTGCCTTGCTATTGCCAACACAGGCACAGGACTCATTCAGGGCGGGCCTGAGGGTGCGGCCACTTCTTGGGACACTCACACCCTGTGTCAGGGTGCCCTCAAGTTCCAGCTACTCATCCCCTCCTGCTGTGCCCTGGGAAGCAGCAGGTGATGGCTACCATCCAGGAAGACCCAGATTTAGTTCCAGGCTCCTTCCTGGCTTTGGCCTGCCCCAGCCAGAATCTAGAGATAATCGTTCTATCTCTCTCTCTCTCTGTGTGTGTGTGTGTGTGTGTGTGTCTAAAAAGATAAGAAAGGAGAAGAAGGGGGAGGGAGATGAAGAATGGTTCCCACAATAGGAAGCCCTCAGAAAGCACCTCTCACCCCGCCACCTCCCTACTCTGTCTCCTCTTGTGTGACAGGAGAGGCGTTAGTGGCCGGCCCTGCCCAGGTCTCCCTTGGATGTGCTGTGATTCAGGGTCTCTGGCTGAGACCCCCACCCCGACCCCAGCCGGCGCTCTGTCGTGCAGTCAGAGCTGGTGTGTGGCTCCTTGGGGACAGCCGTCTTCCTTTCCTGGAGCAGCAGCGAGGACCAGAGGTGCCCGGGACTTGCCTGGCACTTCCGCTGCCCACCTTTGCTTCCCTGGCTCCCCTCCAGCCTCCAGCTCATAGGTTGGGAATGCGCAGGCGGAGCCGCTGCTCCCCAGAGCGCTCTGTGAGGCGGCCTCTGGGGTCACACGTTCCAACAGCAGCCGCTGCACTTGGCGTCTGGACCAACTGATAGCAGGCCTGGGAAACCCATCAATCCTTGTCCTTGCTGGCTCGGCAGCCCCTCGTCCACACGCTCTGCCTCTCCATCTGTTGTCGTCTCCATGGGAAAATGCAGCCGTGGTCGCGTTGGTGGAAGGTGCCCGAGTGACCAAATGCTTTCTTTGCACGGGAAGTCGTGACGTGTGGGCGCCGGCATGAAACCATATCCTGGACTCTTTGTTTTTTCTTAATTGAGCTCTGAATCAAAAAAGGCTTTGTGGTCAACTGGGTGCAGATGACATGCATTGCGCTCTTCTCGGTCTTCGGACGGTCCTGGGCTCGGAGCCATGTTCTGTTTGAACTTGATTATTGTCAGAGGACATGAACACACACGGTGTGCCTGGCTGACTGCTGCACTGCTGGTCTAAATGAGAGCTCGAGTCTCGGCTTGATCATTCACCTGCACCCTGCCTGTGCCCTCCCTGGCCCAGCCCCCATGACAGCATCCACTCCAGCCCGAGCCCAGAATCTCATCCCTGAGCTCCCCACAGGCCACAGGGAGAAGTGAATGGGAGGGGCCTTTTTGCCCCAGAACAAGAGAGAGGGAGGAGTGCTGAGAGCTCTCTTGAGATGGACAGGGCTCCAGGCTCTCCTGTCTTTATGTCAAGGAGTGTGAGATGTAGGTGTGGGGCTGTGCTCCGGAGCAGGGCCCTTCTGGTCCAACCATTCAGGGTGTGTAGCTCACTTATGGCTGTGTGACCCTAGGCCTGTGGCTTAACCTCTTTGTGCATCAGTGGCCTTAATCGTAAAATAGGGGTGATAATGGTGCACAACTCGGGAGATTGTGTGGCCTGTATAAATCAGCGTGTAAACAAACCCCCAGAATGGTGCCTGGCACCAAGTGTGATCACACGTGGCATCGTTAGTGTTGTCAGGGGGCGACAGTGGGACTCCCTGTCTCTCGGCTGCCTTCCTGCTTGGGGCTGCTCCTTGTGCCCCGTTCCCCTGGGGTTGAGTGGGGGTGTCTGTGTGCAGGTGGTGGTGGGGCTCCGCAGTCCCTGCCCATTGCTTCTCTGAAGCTCTAGCTGCAGAGAGAGAAGCTGGGGAAAGCCGTAGGACGCCCACTTTCTGAAGGTCTGCACTGTGGCCTGTCCCGGATGACACCTGCCATTCGGGTGCACGATGGAATGATCTGGACTCCTCAAAGAGATTTCACACCGTGTTCAACCCAGGCCACTGCTGGACCCTTCTGTGTTCTACTGACACGAGCATGGGCCAGGGGCAGGAGGGGTGGGTACATTTCATCGGAGGCTGAGTCACAGCAGTGGATGTGGGGGTCGGAGTCGGCAAGGTTGTCCCTGTCAGACTGAAGCACCATCAGCTCGGCCTGTGCCCAGGCACCTGGGCCTACACTGTCTGCCCAAGGACTTTGCACAGCAAGAAGGGAGCAAGCCAGGCTTCCTGTGGCCTGGGGAGTTAGGAATGGGCTGACTGCCAAGGGAAGGGCTGCCCGCCTGCCTCCCCCACCAGTCCTCCTGTGTGAATGTCTGTAGAAGGCTCGTGGTGGCGGTTAGCCTCCATTGGACAAGGATGGACGGACAGATGGAGATGGAGTCTGCTCGCACCATTGTGATACTAGAGAGAGAGCAGTAGGCACTCGGTACGCGGTCACTGCTGCAATACAGACCCCACTCTTGTTTAGCACTAGAAGGAACAGGCCACGTGTTAGCCGTTCGGGAGTGGCTTCCCCTTAGAAGGTGAGCTTTGCTTGCACACTTTCTTCTCGGACCAAGAGGCCGTCCTTCTCCAAGCCCTCTGCTGCTGAATGGCTGGGGCTGGAGTCTGGGCCTCCCTGCAGCTCTCTGACGTTACCATTTAATGGACGAGCACGCTGAGGCTGGAGGAGACCAGTGCCTGCCGCACAGCAGCCCTCCCGCCTTCACTTCTTAGTTCTCAGTGTGGTTCCCGTCTGCAGTGTGCTCTGCTCTGCCTTGCGCTGCCCAGGTCTCCCAGGGTGGAGGAGGGGCAGTGACCTCATCCAGGCCCATCCACGGTGTGTGAATAGAGAGACTCCGGAGGGCCTCCGGGGAAAGCCGCCACCCTGTCATGCTGCCTGTAAACTGCTTCAAACCGGGCCCCAGGTCCAGCCCACCCTCATGTTTCCTGCCGAAGATGGAAATTGAGCACCGTCTAGCCACATGCCGCCAAGGCCCACCAGGCGCTCAGCAGAGCAGTCCTGGGACCGGAGGTTGGTCCAGTGGCTCTGAAGGGGGCTCCTGGGCTCCTGGTGCTGGGCAGGGGTTCCTTTCCCCCCGCTTAGGCAGCGTGGCAGGAGCTCTGCAGCCAGCTCAGGGAGAGGCCCTCCTTGCTGGGATTCCCTGGGGCCTGCGCTGCTGCGGGAACCCATGGGAAGCGGCTGAGAGCTCGCCCATGCTGATGAAGTTGGCTTTGAAAAATAAACAAGACCTTGCCCACGCAGGGATGAAGCAGACTTTAGATGTGGCTTTGGGAGTTGTCTTTCTTTCTTTTTCTTTTTCCTTCCCCTCTCCCTCTCCCTTCCTCTCTTCTTTCTCTCTCTCCCTCTCCCTCCCTCCCTCCCTCTTCTTTTTTTTTTTTTTTTAAGATTTATTTATTTAAAAGAGTTACACAGAGAGGAGAGGTAGAGAGGTAGAGAGAGAGAAATGTCTTCCATCCTCTGGCCCACTCCCCAATTGCCTGCAATGGCCAGAGCTGGGCTGATCCAAAGCCAGGGGATTCTTCTGGGTCTCCCACGCGGGTACAGGGGCCCAAGAACTGGGGCCATCTTCTACTGCTTTCCCAGGCCATAGCAGAGAGCTGGATTGGAAGTGGAGCAGCTGGGACTAGAACCGGCGCCCATATGGGATGCCAGCACTGCAGGTGGCAGCTTTACCTGCTATGCCACAGCACTGGCCCCCGGCCCTCTTATTTTCTTTCCTCTTCCTCCTCCAACCTCTTCCTCCTCCTCTTCCCCCTCCCCTCACCCTTGCTCCTACTCCCTTCCTCCTCATCTTCTTCTTCTGGTTTAGTTGAATGAGTAACAGATGTGAAACACCCTCACATGGGCTTTAGTCCCTTTGAAAGTAGGTCCATAGCTTGTCCAGACAACCGTGAGTTCTCTGTAGTGAGAGCAAATTTAATAACTCTTTGTAAAAGGCATTATCATTTACAAAATGCTTTCCACATGCACTGAGTGTATGTGACTATAATATGTAAACTTTCTTTTAAGGTTATCATGTTTAAAATTCATAGACACACTCTCCACTCTGCCTGTAATACAGTAGAGGTTTTCAGTGTCTGGGCCTCAGTTTACGTACCTGAAAAATGGGGATGATATGAGAGATGGGAAGGGAAGGCACCTCTCTGCCTCTGGCACCGAGCGGGAGTGTGAGGAGTGGGCGCTGAGCTGTCCGAGAGTTCGGGCAGCTCAGGGGCACCCAGCACAGGTGGTAGGAACTCCAGACCTCAACTAGGGGAGGCTTCCTGCAGAGGCAGTGGGCCGGGGGTGAGGAGGGGCCTTTCCTGAGGCCTGCGCTCCTGCCCCTGGCTCCCAGCGTGACTGGAGGGATCCCTGGTCTACCTGGGGCGCAGTCTCTCAAGGGCAGCCTCTGAGTGGTGAATTGCATTTCGAGAGAGCAGCGACTTGGACTTGTTCCTGCTGTCTCCATCTGCTCCCAGAGGGCCCCCCTTTCTCTCTGCCCCGCCCCCTTCCCACCTGGTTTGCCTGTCCTTTATCTTCTTGCTGCCTGTCTTTAACCCCATGGAGCTGTTTGGGCTTTCATTGTGAAGGGTTTTCTGTTTCTTGTTCCTGGTAAAAACAAACAAACAAACAAACAAAAAAAAAACACTCTGATTCACTAAACTGAATGCAGAGTCACAGGGGAGCATCTCTGAGACTGTTGTAATTTTTGGTCATGTGCTTCGGTTTGGGTTTTCTCCATTAAATAATGTAGGAACCATCCTGGCCAGGGCTCCCTCCAGGGCTGAGGTCTGTGCCTCCACCATACGCTGGGGTAGTAACTCTTCCCGCTCTGGGAAACTGCGGCAGCCACGTGAGTGTGGAGACCGAGTCCAGAAATCGGCAAGCCTCCAGGCCTTCTGATTACCCCGAAGATAAGCTGATGGTCCCTGCATGGTCCCAGCCATGGTTCTTGACTTTTCTGGGAGAGACTCCAGATTGATTCAGACCCTGTGGCTTTGAAAGGCCTGTGCCAGGGGTTCCTTGGGCTAGAACAGGCCCTGCGTCAGCGGCTGCTGGGAGAGGTGGCCGGGCATTCCCGGGTCAGGGGAGGCAGGGGTTGTCTGCGTTTCTCTTGCTTCTCCACGCTCGCTGGCATCTGGCAGGTGCTTCCCGGAAAGCCTGCAGGCCCCCCACTGCCTGCGAGGGTGGGACTCC
Source organism: Oryctolagus cuniculus (assembly GCF_964237555.1). Taxonomy (NCBI): domain Eukaryota; kingdom Metazoa; phylum Chordata; class Mammalia; order Lagomorpha; family Leporidae; genus Oryctolagus; species Oryctolagus cuniculus. The sequence goes on along the minus strand of NC_091432.1, from coordinate 54,052,032 downwards.
CACAGCTCCCTCCCTGGCTCCCCTCCACCTTTCTTTACTTCCCACTTGGGCCCCCATCCCAAGGGTAGGGGCGGTTCCCAGCGGGGAAGAAGTATGGGGTGCCGGGATGCCCAGAGGGAGCTCCCACACCCTCTACCGCTGGCCATGTTCAGCGTGGCTGCTGCTCAGCCTGCTCCTCCCGCCTGTCACCCATCTTGCTGCCTTGAGCCTCACTGTCCAGTGTGGCGGTCCTGAACAGCGTGGGCGAGGCCCTGGAGCTGTGCTGTGCGTGGGAGATGGTCACCTGCTTACAGAGCTGTAGTGTGGGAAGACGACTGTGACAGAGCTCATTCATCCTTTCTATGTGGATGTATGTTCCAGTGATGGTATTTTGGAAATACTGGATTAAATAAAATTTTTAAGTTAATTTTACCTGTTTTTATTTTATATTTTTAAATATTTTTTTACAAAATGTGGCTACTAGGAAATTTAAGCTTACCTGGATGGCTTACATTATATTTTTAATGCAGTATTTTTTTTAAAGGATTGATTGATTTATTTGAAAGAATTACAGAGACAGAGAGAGATCTTCCAGCTGCTGGTTCACTCCCCCAGATAGCCGTAATGGCCAGGGCTGGGCCAGGCTTGAGCCAGGAGCCAGGCACTTCATCTGCATCTCCCACATGTGTGGTGGTGGCCCAAACACTGGAGCCACCTTATACTGCTTTCCCAGATCATTAACAGGGAGCTGGATCCGAGGTGGAGCAGCTGGGACTTGAACCAGTGCCCATATGGGATGCCGGCAGCTCTCCCTGCCATGCCACAACGCCAGCCTTGGTGCAGTGACTGCTAACTGATGGCCTCTCGGGGGTCCTGGGAAATATTTGGAGATAATTCTGAGTGCCATGCCAGGGGGAGGGAGGTTGTTGCTAACCTCCAGTTGGTTGAGGGTAGGATGATATTAAATGCCCTACCACGCACAGGAACTTCTGTAACCAAAAATGCCTCTGGCCCCAGAATGTCAATAGTGTTAAGATGGAGAACCCAACTCCTGCTGGACTGAGCTGTTCTCCCACTTTGGATGAGTCAGTCTTCTCTTATTGACACTGTTTCCAAATGGAACATAACAAGCATGGTGCTGGAGTCAAATGCCTACGGCCACGGATGGGTTTTAGCATAGCCTAGTCTCATGTCCTCATCTGTGAAATGGGCGTAACAGTACCTGCTTTACAGGAGTCTAGTCAGGACCCAATGAGATTCACCACGGATTGTGGTGTGCCTGACACAGAGTAGACCTCCAATAAAAAGAAGTATCTATTGTTGTTAAGAAGCAGTGTCTCTTATTAGCTTTCTGAATCCTACTGGGATCTCTTTGTACCTTTTAGATTCCCTATGAGTACCAGACACTAAACAAATTCCTCTCCCTTCCTCCTTCCCTTCTTTCTTGATTCACAGGATCACTCCTGCTCCTACTCCGAGGATCTAAGTTGGTTGCACTTCCTCCTCCTACCCATTGCCCAAATTTGTCGTCGCCTCTCCTGTATGTGATAGGAATATCTCATCCAAACCCTGCTTTCCAGTTCCACCCAGTGGGACCTCACCACCAGCCCCAGAGTGGCTTCCTTCCAGGTCCTTGTCTCTGCTCTTCCCGAGGCCCTTGTGTGGAAGGGTGGTGGGCTCCATCCTTCCGGGAAACGTCCGTGTCCCTGTCTGCTGCAGAGGGCGTCCCTGCGGACAGCAAATGTGATGTGTCCACCTCGATTTCCCCGGCACCCAACGTGGCACCTGGAAGAAAGGTGCTCACTGGGTGTTTTTTGAGTCAATGAACAAACAAATGAATGATAACTCTCTCTTTCCCCTTGGCTTGTGGGTAGAGTCAGGTACTACAGGCAGCAAGGCTGTTGTTTCCCGAGTGCCTTCTTTTCTTTTTTTTTTTTTTAAGATTTATTTTTTTACTTGAGAGTCAGAGTTACAGAGAGAGTAGAGGCACATAGAGAGAGAGAGGGGTCTTCCATGTGATGGTTCACTCCCCAGATGGCCACAGTGGCTGGAACTGCGGTGATCCAAAGCCAGATGGCCACAGTGGCTGGAACTGTGCCGATCCGAAGCCAGGAGCCAGGAGCTTCTCCCGGGTCTCCCATGCAGGTACAGGGGCCCAAGGACTTGGGCCATCTTCTACTGCTATCCCAGGCCATAGCAGAGAGCTGGATAGGAAGTGAAGCAGCTAGGGCTAGAACCGGTGCCTATTTGGGATACTGGCACTTCAGGCCAGGGCTTTAACCTGCTGTGCCACAGCGCTGGCCCCCCGAAGTGCCTTATTTTCTTCAACAGTTCAGCAACCCTTAAAAGATGCCCTCACATACCTTATCACCCCGGCAACTGCTCCCCGACTTTGAGCTGGGGGAGCAATTTGATCCCTAGAGGGTCACAGCAATGACGCAATAGACCTAGATCCCGGAAGTCCCGCCTTCCACATGTGTACTCCCTCTGCCAGCCTAAGGACGATGACCAAGCCATGGCTGAACTCCACTGGCCCAGGCCTACCCTTGGGGCGGGCGGCCTGGATGCCTTCCTCTTGGTGGCAGAAAGAACTCCCATGCGGCTGTGCAGAGAGGCTCTGCAGAAATGTGCCCCCAGCAATGCTCTGATTAAAAAAATACACACCTTGTTCTTAGGCGTCTGTCGCATGGCACTCGTGGGCAGCAGGGCGGGCTAGGATGTCTAGACACCGAAAACCCTTTCATTACATGCCGCTGGCAGTGGAAGGAGACCCACTGGGAGTTCCCAGGCGTGTCTGAGTAGTCTCTTGTCTTTTGTGGCAGCCGCAGATTGAGTCAAAAGGTAGTCCGCTGTTGAGGATGGGTGCTCTGACCTGGAAGGCCCCGGGGGAGTTCGAGGGAGCTGAAGGGATTTGCCTTCCTCCTGGTGTCTAGGGGGCCCCAAGGCTCCTTTGCTAGGGGAAAACTCCGCTCTGCCGGTGCACTGGGGTTTGTCTTCTGGAGCCACAGGATTCTGACCTTTCCTACACAGCTGTCCTGTGTACGTCAGAACGGATGTATGTCCCACCCTGAGCAGTAGATCCATACGGTCGACCAAATGGGTTTTCCCTTGGGAAACTTGAGGATCTGCTGTCACTTCTAACTAGCTTTGTGAGATCTGCAGTTCTTTCCCCAGGTTAAGTTATTGCATTGGTAAAAGGTGAGGAAATCCCTACCTTTTTTTTTTTTTTTGCACCTTTGGCTCCTTACCCCAAAAGCTTATACTTTGAAGCACATTGTTTAACACACAAGATTTGCCTCTTCTAGATTACAATATCTTCCCTCCATTTACAAATCTAGAGCCACATCACTGTCAGCAGTGTTTCTAATCAGGATAATTTGTGTTCACACCAAATTGATGGGAAAATTAAGCGAGAGGGGGGGTTAATAGCTTGGGCCCATAGCTGGACAGGTCTGGGTTTGAAACCCAGCTCTGCCTGTGCCAGATCAGTGTCTTTGCCTGGTGACACCTTAGCTTCTTCTTCTTTTTTTTTTTTAAGATTTATTTATTTATTTGAAAGAGTTACACACAGAGAGAAGCGGAGAGAGAGAGATCTTCCATCTGCTGGTTCATTCCCCAGTTGGCCGCAACGGCCGGAGCTATGCCGATCCAAAGCCAGGAGCCAGGAGCTTCTTCCAGGTCTCCCACATGGGTGCAGGGGCCCAAGGACTTGGGCCATCTTCTACTGCTTTCCCAGGCCATAGCAGAGAGCTAGATCAGAAGTGGAGCAGCCGGGTCTTGAACCGGCGCCCATATGGGATGCCGATGCTTCAGGCCAGGGCGTTAACCGGCTGTGCCACAGTGCCGGCCCCAACACCTTAGCTTCAATGCCCTCAACTGAAAGAGGGAAGCTTGTTCTTTTTTTTTTTTTTTTTTTTTTTTTTTTTAATTTTTGACAGGCAGAGTGGACAGTGAGAGAGAGAGAGAGAGACAGAGAGAAAGGTCTTCCTTTTGCCGTTGGTTCACCCTCCAATGGCCGCCGCGGCCGGTGCGCTGCGGCCGGCGCACCGCGCTGATCCGATGGCAGGAGCCAGGAGCCAGGTGCTTTTCCTGGTCTCCCATGGGGTGCAGGGCCCAAGCACCTGGGCCATCCTCCACTGCACTCCCTGGCCACAGCAGAGAGCTGGCCTGGAAGAGGGGCAACCGGGACAGAATCCGGCGCCCGGACCGGGACTAGAACCCGGTGTGCCGGCGCCGCTAGGCGGAGGATTAGCCTAGTGAGCCGCGGCGCCGGCCGAAGCTTGTTCTTATCTCGTGGTTGTTTCTCCCACATTCAGTAAGAAAAGACATGTAAAAGGCCAAGGCAGAATGTTTGTAAATATCAGCTATGATATTTCAGTTAGACAGTGTGCATCCTCATTTGGAGTGAAGGTGTGATTTGATTTGTTTATCCCCATGACAAATTTTTTTTGACAGAGTTATAGACAGTGAGAGACAGAGTGAAAGGTTTTCCTTCCATTGGTTCACTCCCCAAATGGCTGTCATGGCCAGCTCTGCGCCAATCCGAAGCCAGGAGCCAGATGCTTCTTCCTGGTCTCCCATGCAGGTGCAGGGACCCAAGCACTTGGGCCATCCTCCTCTGCCCTCCCGGGCCACAGCAGAGAGCTGGACTGGAAGAGGAGCAACCAGGATTAGAATCCAGAGCCCATATAGGATGCCGGCTCCACAGGCAGAGAATTAACCAAGTGAGCCATGGCGCCGGCCTGTGTGACAAATCTTTACTGCTCCTGCTAATGATCAGGGACTGTCCTGGCCCCTGGGGCAACAGAGAGCCAGTGAGCAAGAGAGGCAAGGTCCTGTCCTAGTGGAGCTTATGTTCTAGAGAGAGACACACACACACAGTGCCCTAGTTAACAAAAAAGAGGTGTAGGGGGCCAGCGTTGTGGAGCAGTGGGTTAAGCACCACCTGTGATGCCAGCATCTCATATTAGAGAGCCACTTCAAGTCCCCCTGCTCCACTTCCAATCCAGCTCCCTGCTAATGGCCTGGGAAAGCAGTGGAAGGTGGCCCAAGTGTTTGGGCCCCTGCACCCATGTGGGAGACCTGGATGAATTTCCCAGCTCTCGGCTTCTGCCTAGCCCAGCCCTGGCCACTGGGATCATCTGGGGAGTGAACCAGCAGATGGAAGTTCTGTCTCTCCCTCTCTCCCTGTAACTTTGACTTTCAAATAAGTAAATTTTTCTAAAAAGTAGATGGAACTATTTGCAAACATTTATTATACTGTTTGGAAAGTTGGATATTTAATATGGAGAAAAATCAGAAAGGGCCCGTATATTTTCTGTGAAAGATTTCTTTTTATTGTATAAGGAAATAGCAAAATGTCTATTTTAAGGGGAAGAATGTTCCAGGCAGAGGGCAAAGGAAGTGAAAAGGGCCTGTGGCTGAGTGAGTCCGTTACAGCTGGAAAGCAGGTGGGTGTGGGTGGTGTGGAAGGAGCTGAGAAGCCAAAGGTTAAAGCCACACAGGGCTTTGAGTCCATGATAAGGTCTCTAGCACAGGAAAACACGGGAGGACGTGAGCGGGAATCACACGATCTGACCTCAGGAAGACCGGCAGCTGTTTTGTGGAGGACAGCCAGCAAGGGGACGCAGGTGGGAGAAGCGACACCAGGCAGAAGCCCTAACGCTGGGGCAGGATGAGGGTGACAGTGTCTCGGATAGGGTGGCAGCACGCCAGCTGGTGAGAGCTGGGTGGCTTCCGGATGTGTTCTGAAGGCAGAGTCCATGGGATTTACTGCTGGGTTGACTGTGAAGCAAGAGGAGAGGAATGAAGGTTGATTCCAGATTCTTGGACTCGGCAGCTAGAAACGTCGACGTGCATTTACCAAGCGAGTAGTGCCGGGGTGGGGATCAAGGGCTGGCTGTAGATCCGTCCCGTGTAGGATACTTAATAGCCCAGCTGGAGATGTCCCTGGCAGCTGGCTGTGGCACTCTGGAGGAGTTAGGGCTGGGGTAACCTTGAACGTTGTCAGTGTGTAGGTGGTGTTTAAAACCATGGAAGTCGATGGGGTCACGGTCAAGGTGCAGAAGTGGAGCAGCAGGAGGGCCTGAGCTGCTGCAGGCAGGCACGAGCCCAGAGAGTAGGTGGGCTGCTTCAGATGCGTGGCTTTCTCAGCCTCTCCTTTCTTTTCCCTCTCCTTGCCCTCTTTGTTACTGCTCTGGAGCCAGTTGTCCTGCAGTAGCCCCTTCATTCTATTGCAAACCCGTAATAGCGGAGGGCAGAGGGATGTGCAAAGTCTGTGGTCTGACAGCTGAGGCCCTCCGTGATCGTGCTCATTCTCTCTCTCCTGCCAGGATTTGCCTCCCCCTAGCCCCCACCCAGCCTTCCCCGCCATCCCCGGCCCCTGCACACTTCAGCCCGGCCTGAGCTCGCCACTGCCCTGCAAACCTCCCCATTCGTTCTCAGCCCACCGTTCCTTCTGGCTCTCCAAACACCAGCCCCAAGTCTCTACTCACTGACCCTCTCCTGGAGGGACTGTTTTTTGACCAAAGGCACCAATCTGTTTCATCTCCAGATGTCCACAGTGGTTCGCAGGGAGCACTGATCAATCTGGCGTCTGCTGTATGGGGGGTTCTTCTCTTATCCCTGGCTAGCCAGTCAGCTTCCCAAGGTTAGGGAACAGAGCCTACAACCCCAATGAGCCATCTCACCATCCCTTGGATACCTGGGGAGGGAGGGAGAATACTAACGCTTGACCATAAGGGCCTAGAAGGGTTTACGTAGAATTACCAGCATGGACTCTGTAATCAAGGTCGAGTCATTTACCTCCCCAAGCTCCCGTTTCCTAAAACCAAGACAACATGCATTTCTTACAGTGTGCCTGGCACGGTTCTAGTACCTCAGAAGCAGGTAACACGTGGCGCTCCATTCTGATTATCTGTTAGCAGTGTCACTGTTCCCAGGAGGGAGGACAGATGTCAGCAAGGTGGGACAGGGTTGGCACTGGTCATTGCACACTCTGAGATGGGCAGTGAAGTGAAGGGCTCTCCTGTGGGCAGGGCCGCCAGGCTGGGTGTGGCTCACACACCCTGACTTTAGGATACTTAGGGTTTGGGTGGTTGGGGGACACCACAGGACATGAACAGCACCCAGAGACTGTACAAGCCTGGAACAAATTGCAGGATTGAAGGGTGTGCTTATAACTCCCAAAGTAGGCAGCCAACTCAGCACACCTACGAGGCCAAGCACAGAAGGGTTGCCAGTGAGACTGTCCCCAAACTGAGACCCTGTGGTGTCTGGTTACAGGTGCTCACACCAGCAGGAGGGCGCCAGCTGTGGCCTGAAGAGAAGGGCAAAGTGGGCCTTTCTCAGAGGCACTCCTGTGTGTATTTGTAACGGGGTGTGCTCAAGATAAAGAGGAGTCGAGCCCTGTCAATCAGATGAGACTTAGCTCCCTGCCTGGGGCAGTTTTGAAGTCCCCCAGAAAAGCCCTCTCTGGCCAGCCTTCTCTCCTGTAGCCTTCCACAGCTAGAACCCTAGGTGACCGCATCACTGCTGAACCCGCCCCCCCCCCCCCCGCCTTAGTGCTGCTCCGTGGGGGGGTGGTGGTGGTGGTGGTGGTGGCTGTGAGGCCAGGCCCCCAAGGGAGCCCCACCCCTGGCATGAGTCGTGACCCACGACTCTAAGCAAGCTGTTTTCACTTGTAACCCAGTGACAGGCGGGGACTTCCTGTTCGGGTTTAGCTAAGAAGCTGGTGCTGAGGGCCAGTGAGGCTGTAGAGCCACCCCAGGAAGTGTGGCAGCACGTTGCTGGCACCGGAGCCCTGCCCTGGGGAACTGGCTTGCAGCTCAGCGTGCTGGGAGGGCTGCCGCCGCCAGGGAGACAGCCCCGTGCATGACCTCCGGTCACCCGGCTTTCCGCCAGGGCCGCCAGCTTATCAGAGCCTTGCATTGTCCGAGTGTAAACCCCAGCTGCTGTGGCACCTGCCACTGCGGCTTCCCGGGGCTGCACAGGCTCAAGCTCCGTCCGGCCCGTGGGTGTCCACCCCAGGGAAGCAAGCTAGCTCGGCCCTGCATACAGCTTGGTCCTCCTGCGCAGAAGCCCTGTGAACTCAGCCTCAGCCCTGCTCCAGGCCTCACTTCCTCCTGACCGTACCTACCGAGGTCGGCCATTCCTTCTGGACGGCACTGACCTCGGGGCACATGCTGCCTGGGTTCCAATCCAGAGTTGACTGCTAACTTGTTCACGTGGCCTGGATATGTTTCTTTTTATTTATTTATTTATTTATTTTTTTTGACAAGCAGAGTGGACAGTGAGAGAGAGAGAGAGAAAGGTCTTCCTTTGCCGTTGGTTCACCCTCCAATGGCTGCCGTGGCCAGCGCGCTGCGGCCGGTGTGCTGCGGCCGGCGCACTGCACTGATCCGATGGCAGGAGCCAGGTACTTCTCCTGGTCTCCCATGGGGTGCAGGGCCCAAGGACTTGGGCCATCCCCCACTGCACTCCTGGGCCACAGCAGAGAGCTGGCCTGGAAGAGGGGCAACCGGGACAGAATCCGGCGCCCCGACCGGGACTAGAACCTGGTGTGCCGGCGCCGCAAAGCGGAGGATTAGCCTAGTGAGCCACGGCGCCAGCCCTGGAGATGTTTCTTACCCTGTGTCTCCACTTCTTAGCTCACAAATGGGGACAAGTAAGGGCCCCTTGGTCAAGCTGCTTACCTTTTCCTCGCTTGTCCAGCGAGGATGATGCCAACACTTTCCCAGGGCAGGTGCGAGGGCGAATTCCTCCCAGCGATGAGAGCAGTGGCTTGCAAGTGGGAAGCTCCGCTGTTGTGATCATCCTTCGCAGGTGGGGGTATGCCGGCCAGTCAGCAGCCAACCCCCACCTGCCAATTCCGCACTGGCTGCTGCCCTCTGCCCCTGCGTGGTGTCTGTGCACCCAGCCCCCAAGGGGAGCAGAGGCAGGAGCCAGCAGCAGACACCAAGCCTGCAGACTGCCAGCCCCTGGCCTGTCCCTGGTCCCCTCAATGTCTCCTCTGGGACTGAATCCCTCACACGTTCTTGGCCCGGGCCCAGCACACCCTGTGTCTGAGGCTGGAGGATTCTCTGTATCACCAGGAAGTGAGTTGTGCTTGCAGGGGTGTGGTAGAGCGAGAGCCCTGTGTGAGCTGGGCCACCCTCGCCCCTGTGCCCTTACTGTGGGCAAGCCGGCCATCGCCCCCACCACGCACCCTTGAATACAGAGCTGCTTTTCCAGGGTCACGTTTGTCCTTTCCGCTAACGTGGAGGCCTAAACACAGCTGAGCTTATCTGTACAATGGATTTCCTGCTGGCCCTGCCCCAGTCCCCGCTGGGTAATAATTTCTGTTGCCTGAACACAGTTACGCTGACATCGGTGATGGTCGGTGGCCTTGGCCAGTGCCCCAGTCTGGGTGGGAACCTGCAGACCCTGACCCCAGCTGATGTGCGCTGAACTCCCCAGTGGAGGACAGAGAGCCGGAGCCCATGCGTGGGGAGGGTGTGTGATGGTCATTTCCCCATCAGCAGCCAATCAAGGCCCAGTGTATGCCAGGTCCTGCCCTGGGCTCTGTGCCCGCAGAGTGCAGAGGACATGGAGCAGCTTTGGCGGATGGGCACATGGATGGACTGTGGGTCAGGCCCCCAGAACTTAGTTCTGGGCAGCAGGAAGGCCTGCTGGGGCTTGGCGGGGAGGGACGCAGGTATTTCAAAAAGCCCACAAAAAAATAAGATTACAAGGTAATTTTATTCTCATGCAAAAAAATTGAAATTTATACATGAGGGGTCCTCAAAAAGTTCATGGGAAATGCTGGTTATGAAAAAAACCCTGTGTGGGTTTCAAATCGCTTTGCACCTAAGTGAACATGTCTTTGTCTGCCCTCCTTCCATGAACGTTTTGGAATGCCCGTGTACGATCTGATCTGGGGGCTTGAGGTGGGTGTCGGGCTGAGTTTTAAGGAAAACACTTCTTTCTAGGATAGGGTCCTGGGCAGCAGTAGACAGCAGATGGGCTTGGGGAAGCAGAGTCCCTCTAGGCCACCTGGTCTCATCCCTTTGCATCTGTGGCCTGGGCGGACATGCCCAGCGCCCAGGGCGTCAACAGGGTCCGCCCAGGGAGGGGAGGTGCTCTTCTCTCTAGCCCCTCTGCCCAGGCATGTGGCTGCATGGTGTCCAGCCCCGGGTCAGGATGCTGAGTTCCCACGCTAAGCCTAACAGGCACGTTCAGAGGGGAGCCGGCCCTGGCGCCTGCCAACGGCCTTGATAACATCTGTGCCGAATTTTCTCTCTGGATAGAATCGAGCCCGTTGGTGTTGGCCGTGACTGGCCTCTCTGAGGTTTCAGGCCCTGCAGCTGTGCCGGGGCCTAGGAGGGTGGGAAAGCGGAGCTTTTGCTGATAGATTGCAGGTTTAGCCAGGAGGGCAGGAACCCCACCCTGGCTACTGTTGCCACGCCAGATGCACGGCAGCCCCTTGCCCCGTGGGAACGGGATCTGCTGCGCTCGGGGAGCAGCGCTGGGACAGACCTGGCGGACAGAGGCTATGGGGGGCTCTTCCCTCCCTTCCTGCCCGCCCTCACCCTACATCCTCCCGCCCCCCGGCAACCCCTAGCCCCGGAGTGACAGAACTCCAGAACTCGGCAAACAGGAAAAGATGCACTAATGGCAAAGAAATGCAGTGAGTGTAGACTCTGCCCCCAAGCCCGGCTCACTCGCGCTGGGCTTGGAGCGGCGCTGGGGCGAGCCGTCACTGTCTGGCTATGTGTGTGTGTGGCAGCAGCTCCGGGTGCGCGATAAGGAGCGGAGCTGGGCCTGCTGGCTCCATCTGGACGGTTGGCCAGCGGCTCGCACACCCACACACTCCCCGCCGGGCTCTGGGGTGAACTGTATCTCAGCGCTGACTTCATTTCCCCTAATTGGGTGTCCACAAACTCTCTGGAAGGTTCCAACCAGTAAACCACACTGATTGTGGTGTGGGCGCTCCTGATACATTTGTTTGCACGCTCCCCTTGGGGCCCCGCTGACTGATAACTGGGTGATGGAATATTTGCTCGGGGAAGGGGACTGTATTTCTTTAAGATAAGGTTTGATCCTGAGCCGAAGTCTCTGGACGCCTGCCCTGTCGAGCAGTGAGGAGGAGCCGGTGCAGACCCCGTGCCTGTTGCCTGGCTGGGGCAGCGTCAGCTGTGTGGACCTCCTGGCCCCAGGAAGGAGTGTCTTCCCATTCATTCAGTCACAGCATTGCCGTTTTCTTTGGTGTTAGGATCATTGCTCCAAAGGAAATGTTGCTGGAGAGGGAGGGCGGGGGCCCAACACGACGCTCCTTCCCCTGCAAACAGGCTGCGTCTCCTCTGGGAAGGAGCCTCCGAGGACCTGCTGCGGGCCTCGGACCGAGCCTGTTCTGCCACCTCTGCCCATGGGGCCCCCACGCCCGCAGGAGCCGGGCCGCGCTTCTTCACGTGGCGTTAGGCTCTTCAGCTCTGGCTCCAGATGCTCTCTCCTGTCTCCCCTCTCCTCTCCTCTCCTCTCCTCACTTCAACTACAACAGCCTTCCCTCCACCCACTCGTGCTGCTTCCTCTCTCCCTTCGGCAGGGCCCTCCCCGCTGCTGAAATGCACTTTTTGTCTTTTCATTCTGCACGAACCAGAGGCATCAGCATGGTGGGCTTTGGAATGAGACCACCTAAGTTTGCCTCTTGGCCCTGTGAAACCATGGTTTCTGTTACTTTGCTTAGCACCTAAGGACTTGATGTGAAGATTAAGAGCCAAACACATAAAATACTTGAAAAAGTGTCCAGCACATCCTAAGCATTCGATGAGTGCAAGCTGCAATGATAGCAATAATCAGCGTTTTTAAAGACTGTCCCTGGTGAAGTCCTTTCAGCCCACCAGGCAGTATTAGCTGTTTCCCTGCTGAGCTACAAATAAAACTAATCATCCAGGGTTCTAGATGTTTATTCCAAAGTCTGGAGGACCAGCACCAGGTCACAGCGGTGAAATTTGCATATGCCACGCCCTGCACCACTGTCTGCTTTTTTCTCAAGTGTTTTTATGAAGACATGATTCATGCACCGTGACATTCACCTTTTAAAATATACAGTTCACAAAGGTGTGCAGCCATCGCCACCATTAAATTCTGGAACATTCTCAAAGAGAAACTCCATTAGCAGTCACTCCACAGTCCTGCCCACCCCATTCCCTGGAAACCACCAGTATACTTTCTGTCTCTACACATGGGCCTGTTTGGACATTTCATATCAGAGAAATCACACAGATCCTTTCACATCTGGGTTCTTTTAAGGTTCATCCATGTTTTGGATCTTCATTCCTTTTTATAGCTAAATAATACTCCACATTTTGTTTATTCACCACCAGTTAAAAGACATTGGGCTGTTTGCATTTTTGTCGAGTCAACGATACATGATGCTGCCATGAGCATTTGTGCACAGATCCATTTTGCTTGGGTATATACACCTAAGAGTGGGATTAGTGGCTCGTGTGGCAACTCAGTTCTTAACTCTGAGAAATGGCCAAACTGTTTCAAAGCATTTGTGCCATTTTACATTCCCATCGGCGACGTATGAGGTTCCAGTGTCTCCATCTGTCACCAACATTTGGTATTCTCTGTCTTTTGTTGTTATAATCACCCCAGTAGATATGATGTGATAGCTCGCTGTAGTTCGATTTGCATTTTCCCAGTGGCTAATGATGTTGAGGATCTTTTCAGGTGCTTATTGATCATTGTGGATCTTCTCTGGTTTAGCCACTGCACCACAGCACTGGCTCCCATGTGTATCTTCTCGAGCAAACATCCATTCAAATCTTCTGCCTGTTCTTTAATTGGACTATATGTGTTTTCATGGTTGAATTGTGAAAAATCCTTAAGTGCTTTGGGTACAAATCCTCTATTGGTTAGTCAATTTGCAAACATTCTCTCTTCCCTGCAGAGGTTTTTCACTTTCTCGATCATGGCCATTGAAACACCAAATTTATTAATTTTGATGAAGTCTAATTTACCAACTTTTCCTTTTGTTGCTTGTGCTTTCGGTGTTGTGGCTAAGAAATGATTGGCTAATCCAAGGCTAATCCAGGGATGCACGCTACGCTCTTTGAAACTGATCCTATTTATAGTGAGCCTATAAAGAAAGAGTAGGACACCCATTTCACAGAGGACAGTAAAGCCCAGTGCCAGCCGAGATTCAAACGCAGTTCAGTCTGACTCTGAACCTCGCGTGCGTCTTACTCGTCCTTCTCCCCAAGTCCCTTTAGCTCTGTGTCCCTCCCAGGGCACAGCACAGCGACTGGGGTGTAGCAAAACCACAGGTAATGGTGTCAGACAGGTGAATGACAGGCCCTGCCAGGGACGCAGGTTGCACTTGCCCGTTGATCTGGGTGCCCTGGGGTTTGTTCCTCACTCACACGGTTGACTGAGGGTTCACGTCCAGCTGCTGGAGGTTCCTGAGCGTCTCCCTTCTGTCTCACCCCTGCAGTGTCTCATCATTGGGGGAGGACCATGTGGCTTGCGCACTGCCATTGAACTTGCCTTCCTGGGAGCCAAAGTGGTTGTGGTGGAAAAGAGGGACACCTTCTCCCGGAACAACGTGCTGCACCTCTGGCCATTCACCATCCATGACCTGCGAGGCCTGGGAGCCAAGAAGTTCTACGGGAAGTTCTGTGCCGGCTCCATCGACCACATCAGTGAGTGGGGCCCCGTGAAGAGGGTGTTGACCTTGGTGGGGTACATCGTTCTACGACTAGGGGGCCCAGACCACTGAATCTTGTAGGAGCCTGGGGGCACCACACGTCCATCTAACAGACACTTAGTGAAGGGCTACTTGGTGTCTTGCAGTTCTGTGGGCTTTGGCCCAAACACCTTCCCCTCCCCAGGCCTCAGTTCTAGCTGCTATGGAATGCACGGAACGCCTATCTCAGAGTTGCTGAGAAGATGAAATGGGGCCAAGGATCTAACACGGCTGGCACATAATAGGTGCTCAGGAAAATGCGTCCACTGGTGTACAGTGAGCCCGAAGCTGTCATGGTCCCCCAGCCTTCAGAATCCAGGGCTGCATCCTCTCACCCAGTGTCTTTCTGCAGGGGTGGGTCAGGGATGGCCCTAAGAGCCATGTTCTTAAGGGGACAGGAATTAATAGTAAAAGAGAGTGGGGTCTGGGCAGGATGACTGGAGAGAATGACCAGCCACACAGGGTGTAATTTGTTCAGACGCAAGAGACTTTACCAGCAGTGGCCCTGGAGTTTATTCCCACTTTGGGATGAGAAAATTCCAGGAGGACAACGGAAAGGAACGTGGACTTGCCCTGAGAGCTGCAGCGTCAGCTTTCCGGGTGTTCTCTCCCAGCCAGGGAAGAATGCGTGTCGGTTAGCAATGGGCAGTAAAGATGCTGAGCTCCACTGTCTCGGCAGCTCTCCTCCAGAGGTAGTGCCGGGCACCTGGGGGTCCCTGGGGCTGTCGGGATGGCCTCCCCGTCGTGGGAGCCCCTCCTGTCCCCACTGATGGAGCTCGGCTCTGGAACTGAGAGAGCACCATCCAGGGTAGCGACAGTGCCCGGGAAAGGGGAAGCAGGGAGAACATACTGCGCACCTACTGTGTGCTGGGCCCAGAGACACCAGGAACCTTGGAACTGGAGAGAGGCCAGCCTCCCCTGGAAGTTCAGTTTCCTGGCAGGAGGCGGCCGCAGTTCTTTCAGTCCCAGCTGGTTGGCTTCCTTCCAGGCCGGCCGTGGTCTGTGGGCTCGGCGCTGCTCAGCCGTTCTCCAGGGCGGCAGCCTCCTCCGGTCCCCGCTGCAGCCCTTCCAGACCACCGTGGCCACCTCGCTGTCACAGACGGCCGCCTCCTGTGTTCTTGGGCTGGAGGCGTTGGCCATGCTCCCGTTCCAGCTCCTTCCTCCCTCACACCCCGCTCCCCTTATCAGCACAGCTGGCCCCCTCCTTCCCCACACCGGTCCCCCTGGGTTTCCTGCCCGTTTGTCCCTGTCACAGCCTGCTCCTCCCCTCACGGCAGCCCTCCAGCCCTCTGCGGGTGCCTCCTTACCTTTCCTTACCTCGGATATTCCCTCTAGAAAGGGGAGCTGTAGACAGTCTGCACCTCCTGCCTGTGCAGTCAGGTTTCTCCCTTATCGCTGTACCAAGAGACTGTCACCAAGATCTCCCAGGTGCCCTGGCCTTGTGTGGCCACCAGGATCCTGGACCTTTCCATGGGGTGAGATGTTCCTGCTGCCCCCTCTCTCAGCTTCCAGGACCCCTGTGTCCCGAGATTCCTCCATTTGAGCAGGTTTCCACATCCACGGCCTGCAGGGCACGGGCACATTGTGTTTCGTGTGCTGACTGGGGATTCAGCTGCTGCATCTGCAGAATGGTATTAGGAGGTGCACCTGCTTAGGCTGAGCAGCCAGGGGCATGAGAAGAAACTGAGGCTCTGTTCATTGGGGAGTCTGAAAGAGTGAGGAGGAGGATGGGGAGAACCACAAGCCCAGTGGTGTAGGGAAGATTTCTCACCCCACCCCTCACCATGCAATGGCCATGAACTTGAGCACAACCCTGTATACTGAGCAGTGGCTTTACTACTGGCACTGAGGTGCTCTTCTTCCAGCTTTACCACATCACACCCAGACCCAAGGCTAGGAAGGAGGCAGAAAAGGCAGAGCGTCCCACGTGAGACCGTCCTCTGACAGCCAGGCAGGGTTTTGGAGTTGGACAGAATGAGTGGCTGCAAGTCACTGAGCCTTGTTAAGCCTCCATTTCTCAATTGTGTAATGAAAATGAAGAGTGATAATCCCAGTGGTTGGTGTTAAATGAGACTGCGCTCCGGGCATGGCGCATCACTGGTGATGGTTGTCGTCGATCTGTTTCTACACTCAGAGGTCACAGGGCGCTGTGTACAGGAGGCACGCAGGCATGGCTCCTCACGGTCCACTGCTTCTCTCCTTTCTGCCCAACAGGTATTCGTCAGCTGCAGCTCATCCTGTTTAAGGTGGCGTTGATGTTGGGCGTGGAAATCCACGTGAACGTGGAGTTCGTGAAGGTTCTGGAGCCTCCTGAAGATCAGGAAAACCAAAGTACGGTACACTTTTCCCTTCTCTCTGCGAGTCGGGTGTTGCAAAGCAGACATGATGTTCAGAGCTCTCAGCGAGTGTGTCTTTAGGCGTCGGTCTGTTAGGAGCTGCTGAGCGTACTATCACTGAAGGATGCTTGGCGTTTTTTGACCCCTGCTACCGTTTTAGATGAGCTCTTCCCCAAGGATCTAAGCCATCCGACTTTTGTAATTTGGTCATCCCGTCCCTAGGAGATGCTCCTTTGACAGATGGAATCTAGCCAGTAAGTAGGCTAGAAGGCGAAAATGCGACTGTTTGATAAAGTTCATTCACATGCTCAATTCATGCTGTGTGGGCTCACCCACAGACATGTGGATGCACCTGTTGTACCCCTAAGATATTTTAAAATCCAGTGAAGCTAGTAAGACTTTTATGGGCCAGCATTTGGTTTAGTGGTTAAGCTGTCAGTTGGGATACCTGCATCCCATATCAGAGATCCTGGGTGGAGACCCAGATCTGCTCCCAGTTCTGGCTTCTGGCGAATGTGGAC
Organism: Oryctolagus cuniculus; assembly: GCF_964237555.1. NCBI lineage: Eukaryota > Metazoa > Chordata > Mammalia > Lagomorpha > Leporidae > Oryctolagus > Oryctolagus cuniculus. The sequence goes on along the minus strand of NC_091432.1, from coordinate 54,035,467 downwards.
CCTGGGAGAAGGCAGGTGGTGGCGCAAGTAGTGGGTCCCTGCCCCTGACGTGGGAGACTGGGATTGCATTCCTGCCTCCTGGCTTCTGCTCCTGACCCTGGGCTGTTGCTGGCATTTGGGGAGTGAATCAGCAGGTGGGAGCATTTTTTTCTCCCTCCCTCTCTCTCAGATTAGAAAGAAAGAAAGAGAGAGAGAGAGAGAGAGAGAGAGAATGAGGCTTCAAAAGCAACTCTGAAATAAAGATTCAATATATAATTTGGTATATAATATTTTTAACCTTAGCATTCACACATATAGTTATGTCTTACTATGCTTCTCTTTCTTCCCAGTGTGTGTTTAAATTCTCATCCTTTACAGAGAGTTTTCTCATGAAGCCTTTGCATCCTGTTCATGGTCAAGGTCTCCTGCCTGGGAAGGGCTGTGTGTGTTGAGCCATCTCAGTGTCGGAGACTTTGCAGTTCCCTGCTGAGGGTGCCCCTCGGATTTCTGGTGTCCTGTGCCCAGAACATCTAAGGCTTAGGGGAGGCTGTAGGCAACTTTTGTAGCAGGACAGCTCTCACCGTGTGGTGTCGTGTGGGCGCTGAGCCTTTCCCAGACCCCTGGTGCATATTAAATCCTGACTGCTGGAGCCAACTGGGCTTCACCTGCTTGCCCTGCACCCATTTCACGAGGGCCGTGTGCTACTCTACAGAGCAGACGAGCGCGAAGCAGTCCCCCAAACAGGCTCTGACGCTCTGCACATCCTTTGGGTCTGTTTAGCAGTGGGAAGGCCCTGGGACGTACGGAGACCGTGGAGAGAACGTAAGCGAATCTGCCGAGAAAATGAGCTATGAGGGATACTAGTTTGAGAATCGCTGAAGCCAGACTCCCAGCAACCTGGTGCCTGGTGCTGATGTCACTGTTTCCTCTGTCCTGGACGGAAGCGATATGAAGCCAGAGGGTGGCCAGATTACCGTGAGAATCTGGACTCTCCAGGCTCTCGGGAGGGTGCGCCTTGGGGCACAGACCTGGTTGCCTTGTTGACTTCTCACCCGACATAGTGACATAGCGGGGATAGCGTTGCTCCCTGTCCCCACAACTCTCCGCCAACTCGTTCTGTTTTTCTGTTCTGTAGAAATCGGCTGGCGGGCAGAATTCCTCCCCGCCGACCACGCCCTGTCAAACTTCGAGTTTAATGTCATCATCGGCGCAGATGGCCGAAGGAACACCCTGGAAGGTGAGCGCTCTTCCTCTTCTTTGGGCTGGGGATGGAAGAAGGCAGTGGCAGGGGGAGGGAGGAGGGGCTGGAGAAGGGTGAGCAGGATGGCAGGTGTCAAAGCTAGAGGGCGGGTCTTTTTGTTGTTGTTTTTTTTTTTTTTTAAAGATTTATTTATTTATTTCAGAGGTAGATTTATATAGGCAGTGAGAGTGAAAGACATCCGCTGGTTCACTGGTTCACTCCCCAAATGGCCGTAATGGCCAGAGCTGAGTCAATCAGGAGCCAGGAGCTTCTTCCAGGTCTCCCGCGCGGATGCAGGGGCCCAAGCGCTTGGGCCAGCTTCTACTGCTTTCCCAGGCCATAGCAGAAGCTGGATCAGAAGAGGAGCAGCACCCATATGGGATGCCGGCACCACAGGCAGAGGATTAACCTACTCTGCCGTAGTGCTGGCCCCGGGGTAGGGTCTTGACAGAGGCACAGTGTGTCCTGCCTGCCTGGAGGCTGAGTACAGGGGACAGCTATTTCATCTCTGCGGATGTCAGTTTTCCCAACTACAGAATCTAGCACAACTCTCCGGAGCTTTGTGATGAGGGCTGGGGAAGGACTAGTGTTTTGGGAAAACAATGCTTTAAACAGATCAGTTGCCATGGGGGAAAAGTCAACATACAATTACCGAGCCCTGTGATGCTCAGAACTTTGACCCCCACTCCATCTAAGGTAAGCATTTTATACTGTTAATGGAATGCATTTATTTTCAGGTATAATACTCAAGAAAGAGGAGCTCATCTCTTTGCATAACTTTTAAACACACCCACTGCTGGGCAGTTAGAGAGTTTGCCTAAAGCATCAGGGTGCAAAGCCACGCTTCTCTGAGTTCCAAAGCCAGAAGCATAGTGTGCTTCCTTAGGATATGATCTAGTCAGACTGAGAGAGCAGCCACATTCTGGCACTGTGGCATAGCAGGTAAAGCCACTGCCTGCAGTGCTGGCCTCCCATATGGGCACTGGTTCGAGTCCTGGCTGCTCTGCTTCTGATCTAGCTCTCAGCTATGACCTGGGAAAGCAGCAGAAGATGGCCCAAGTGCTTGGGCCCCCGCACCCACGTGGGAGACCTAGAAGAAGCTCCTGGCTACAGATTGGCCCAGCTCTGGCCATTGCGGCTATTTGGGGAGTGAACCAGCAGATGGAAGATCTCTCTCTCTCTCTCTCTCTTTCTTTCTCCTTCTCCCCTGCAAAAACAAAACAAAACAAAACTCTGCCTTTCAAATAAATAAATAAATAAATAAATCTTTTTTAAAAAGAGGGGGAGAAACCCCATTGCTAGGAAATGCTTTGATCACCTTTACCGCAGCCCTAAGATGAATTAGTCCACGGGTTTTGTACTAATTTATAGTAACTGCAGTCAGTTGAGGTCATGTTGTAATTAGGCCCAGATGGCATCTCATAGACTGGGGATCCTATAGACTGGGGATCCTTCTTCTCTTCCCGCATGCCCCCTTGAAGGACCACGGGCTACAGATGGCTGCCTGCCTGCAAGGGCACGTTCTCTGAGGACAGGACATTCTCCTTGAACTAGAGCTGACCTTAGCAAGCTCCCCATGTGGGGGCCTCTTGCCCAAGGTCCTTCCACCTGCTGTGCCCCCACTGCTGTTTGCCATCCCCTCTGTCCCTACTTCTGAACCCACCTCCCCACCACCAATACCCAGGATCAGACGAGGAATTCTTAAGCTGCCAACCTAGAGGTTGCAGTCTCAGGGGTTTATGGAGTCATTTAGGTGTTTGGTAAAATGCTGAATATTTCAAAATCCAAAATCTGTGCTCAGCTTGAGTAAAGTTTGGCATCCTGTGAATATGAAAAGGGTGGGAAGGATGGGGCCGCCTGAGCACTTAGGAGCAGCCAGGTGGACCGGGTCAGAGTTTCTTAGTATTGGCACTGTTGCCCTCTGGGGCTGTGTTGTTTGTTGTGGTGGGTACTGTCTTATGTGGGATAGGATGTTCAGCAGTGTCCCTGGCCTCTACCCACTAGATACAGGCAGCATCTCCCAGTTGTGAGAACCAGAAAGGCCTCCGTACATTGCCCAGTGCCCCCGAGGGACACAGTTACCCCCCCACACACACACTGACAAATACCACACAGGAGAGTGGTGGCCACTGGGGACACTTTGACAAAGGAACAGCTGGAAGGAAGGCTACTGGATAGAGACCCAAGCTTCCAGTCAAGGGGACTTTGACAGAGATGACTGGCAATGGGCATGAAGTTGGAGTATGTGTTGAGCAGTGTGCAGGGAGTTCTGGAAGGTGGCTGTAGAAGGCTGTGTCCACCAAGCCTGTGTCCATGCCTAGGGCCCGAGGTGAGGTTGTTTATCCAGAGAGAGAGAGAGCTCATGGTTCTGCAGTCAGAGAGGTGCAACAGCACCGTGCCGGCTCTGGTGAGGGCCCTCTTTCTGCATTACAATGTGCTGGATGGCATCACATGGCGAGATGGAATAAGTGTGCCAGAGCAAATTTGCTTTTACAACAGTCACTCCCAAACCAACCCACTGATCCGTTAATTCCCGGGTGAATCCATCCATCTTTGAGGACAGAGCCCTCATGGGCCCGTCACCTCCCAAAGGCCCCACCTCCAAATATTCTGAACGTTTAAATTCATGGTACATGAACTTGGGGCCACCATCTCACCAGAGCTGGGAGTGCCTGGAGGTAAGCAAAGTAAAGAGCGTGTCTAGGGCAGGTGGAGAATGTGGGGCTGCTGGAAAAATCAGATGGGAAAAAAAGGCAGCGGGGGAGAGAAGGAGAAGGCACTCCCCTGAAACGAGACCACTGCTGCCATCCTCTGTGTCATCACATTCTAAAAACACTTTGTGTTAGGAGCCTGAGCATAAACTCTTGCGTTCTGTTACACGGCCTTGTTCACCTGACAGTAAGGCAATGTGTCTTTCAAAATAGCCAGGAGAGGGATTCCGAAGTCTAAGGGGAGGGATATATAACTACCCTCTTAGGATCCTTGCTCAGTGTAGACCTGTATTGAAGAACTGCATTGTATACCTAAATATGTACAATTATGATGTGTCCATCTTAAAAGGAAGGCTGAGGCATTAGAATGCATCGCATTTGGAATTCTCTCAGCTCATCACACATCGACTGGGTGTGTCCGAAGCATCAGTCACTGGGATTGGTGTGTTAGTTTCCTGATACACCTGTCCTGACAAAGCACCACAACTGGGCCACTTGAACAAGAGAATTGTACTGTGTGTATCTTCTGGAAGCTGGGAATCCAAGACCAAGGTGTCCCCGAGGTCACTTCGCTCTGAGGACGATGGGAAGAGTGTTCTATGCTGCTCTGCTGCCCATCCTTGGTGTCCTGGGCTCATAGGGCTGCCCCTCTCCAGCACAGACCTTGCTCCTGGGTCTTGTATTTTTAGCTCTGCTCCCAGCAAGAAGCAGGAAAGAGCTTGCACATCTGTGCCTCTCATTCACATGCAGGCTCCCTGCAAGCCAGTCTTGTGTTCAAATCCTCCCTTTGCCTAGGAACATCACTCATTGTGGATTGGGGCTCACCCTACCCCAGTATAACCTCCTCTTCACTCATTGCATCAGCAACAACGCTATTTCCGTATGAATTCACAAGTGCTGGGGCTTGGCACTTCAGCATATGGATTTGGAGGGAGTGGGTAGAGCAGGTGGAGATACAGTGCATCCGACATCAACGGGAGAAGCAAAGAAGAGTTGTTTAAATCCCTGTCCTGCAGGACTTCAGTAATCTTACTTTTAAATGGTAAAAAAAGCGCAGAACATGTTAGTTAAGCACTTTTCATCACATACATTCCAAGTGCACATGGGCCTCTCAAAAGTGTGTCTGGTACAGTGCCAAGTTCATCTTTAAAAAGACAAGCTTTATGATTGCCTGCTATAGTTGATGTTAGCCTTTCATTTCTCAAAAGCCTAAAGGGAGTGTTGGTCCTACAGCCTTGAGAAAAGGACAAAGTCCTATTGACTCAAACTCCAGCCTTTCCCCTGCTCCTGTTCCTTGGCTACCCAGAACCCTGGTTTTGAGTGCCTGGGGCATCTGAACATGGGCATCTCAGTGGGTTTATTTGGGGGGGGGGTCCGTTTTCACACCAACCCAGAAGCAAGACCCACTTTTCCCTCTCTCCTTGTGCAGGATTCAGAAGGAAAGAATTCCGTGGGAAGCTGGCCATCGCGATCACCGCCAACTTCATCAACAGAAACAGCACAGCGGAGGCCAAGGTGGAGGAGATCAGTGGCGTGGCTTTCATCTTCAACCAGAAGTTTTTTCAGGACCTTAAAGAAGAAACAGGTGGGCCCTTCCCCTTTCTCCACTGGCCACAAACTCTGAAGGGTTCAGAGAGAGGCAAGCTGGCCTCTGGGGCTCTGGGCACTTTGTCCAGGGAGCAGCAGAGACCCCTCCTTCAGTCCACAGGCAGGTTCCTACAAGGATAAGGGGAACTTTCTTGGTGGAAAAAATTAGATAAGATGTGTTTCCTTGCTGGGCATTTACTGAGTGCCTGTGATATGCAGGTACTCAGGTGGTGGGGTGTAAAGTTGAGGTTGTCATGCTCCCCCTGCAATGGGCCCCTGCCCCAGGGGTTGGTTGGGAGATTCAGGAGCACTCTGAGGAAGGAAGCAGCAGACTGTGGGTGATATCTGGAGGCCTCGGTGTCTCTGTGCAGTACTGCCCTTCTCCTGGAGGGCCATCTGGGGACGCCCACTCACTGGCATCATGCGTTACCCAGTCATGGGCCTGGAGCACAGAATGCATGGGCGCCCTCACTCAGCAAGTATCTGTGCCGAGTACCATCCTAGGGCCTGTGACGGAGCAGTGAGCAAAACACAGTGATGCTCTCTTGGAGCTATGGTCCTTGTGGGTCGATGGTCAACAAGCAAGAAAAACACCCAGTGTGTGGTGATAGAGGATGATGAGGGCGGTGGAGCTAAACAAAACAGGGTGAGGGGGAAGAGAGGGATGAGTCACCCCTTGCCAAGTAAATTCCAAATCTCTGCCCTTTCTTCTTAACCTGACTTCTCTATATGTATCCTGAAAAACAAAACCGTGTTAATGCAATCTTTATACTGAAAATAAATTGCCCCTGGATGACCGCCCAGCTCAGGAATCATCTCTGTCATGCTGTGTTCCTTTTCAGCGGTTCTCCCCGGCCCGTGTACTCCTTACATTGTTCTGGCTCTAATCTTAGTGTCCCTACTCTTGATTGCTCTGCTTTTCCCATTCAGCAACACATTTGCAATTTTTAAAAAAGATTTATTTATTTATTTGAAAGGCAGAGTTACATAGAGAGAAGGAAAGACAGAAATTTTTCATCTGCTGGTTCACTCCCCAAATGGCCGCAATGGCTAGGGCAGGGCCAGGCCAGAGCCAGGAGCTTCATCTGGGTCGCCCATGTGGGTGGCAGTGGTTAAGTCACTTGGGCCATTCTCTGCTGTCTTCCCAGGCACATCAGCAGGGAGCAGGATGGGAAGTAGAGCGGCCAGGACACAAACTGGCACCCGCATGGGATGCCAGCATTGCAGGTGGTGGTTTACTCACTGCGCCAGAACGCTGGCCCCTGATCCACCTGATGGTCAGCCCTGCGGGCTGCAGATCACTCCATAATGTAGATGTGTGGTCCATGCCTAAAGCATTTGAACCAGGGATTGGCAAACCATGGCTGGCTGCGTGTTACTGTGTTGTGTCTAAGCTAAACATCATTTTATAATTTTAAGAGAAGAAATAAAATAGAACAATTTGTGATATGTATGACTTCTGTGAAATTCAAATGTCCAGGCCCCCTTTTTTTATTTATTTATGGAAATAAAGTCTGGTTTGAGGGGGTGGTGCTGTGGCGTAGCAGGTAAAGCTGCCACCTGCAATGCTGGCATCCCATATGGGCGCCTGTTTTGAGTCCTGGCTGCCCCACTTCCGATCCAGCTCTCTGCTATGACCTAAGAAAGTAGTAGAAGATGACCCAAGTGCTTGGGCCCCCTGCCACCCATGTGGGAGACCTGGAAGAAGCTCCTGGCTTCAGAAAAGCACAGCTCTGACTATTGCAGCCATTTAGGGGGTGAACCAGTGGATGGGAGGCCTCTCTTTCTCTGCCTCTGCCTCTCTGTAACTCTGCCTTTAAAAAAACAAAACAAAACAAAAAAAAAACGTGGTTTGACACAGCCGTGCCCATGCATTTCCATCGTGGCCCATGGCATCTCCCACTGTGAGCTGTGAGCAGTTGTAAGAGGCCATATGACCCACAGGCCAGGCACGTTTACTCGCTGGCACTTTCCAGCAGGCATCTTGCACACTCTGGTTCAGACCTTCCCTTTATTTGCTGTGCCAGACCCAAACGTTGCTGTTGAACCCTTTCCTGAAGATCATTTTCTTGGAGCCAGACCGTGCCTCCTGCCGCCCACTCCACGACCCATTGCATTATTTTCCAGCACCATTGCATTATTTTCTTAAGCGTTTTGATATTTCCTTTGAGCATATTATGTCCTTTTGAATGATTTAAGAATTCCCCAGCCCTTCCTTCCCCTCAGAACCCAAGAAAATAAACACTTAAACCACCAAGTGGAAGTTAGACAGGCCGTTGACAGTGCTTTTCCAAACGTTCCAGCGAGCTTCCTTTACACTTTGCTGTGGTTGTCACCGTGGGCCATGGTCTCACAGCAGTGTCCTCACACAGCGACAATGATGGATTTCCTTTGGTTCTCTCGGGGCCCTCTGCCCTGCGGCTGTTTCCTATTTGACTGTAATAAAGAGGTTCCTATGGTTACCTGGCACACCTTGTGCTGAGCGCCCCTGGGTCATCGTGTGCCTGTCCCTTTATTTCCTTTCCAACAAGCTGCACCAGTGGCTCTCGCACTTGAGTGTTCACCAGAATCACCTTGAGAGTTTCTTAAGACACGGATAGCCGGCGCCGTGGCTCACTAGGCTAATCCTCTGCCTTGCGGCGCCGGCACCCCAGGTTCTAGTCCCGGGCGGGGTGCCGGATTCTGTCCCAGTTGCCCCTCTTCCAGGTCAGCTCTCTGCTGTGGCCCGGGAGTGCAGTGGAGGATGGCCCAAGTGCTTGGGCCCTGCACCCCATGGGAGACCAGGAGAAGCATCTGGCTCCTGCCATCGGATCAGCGCAGTGCGCCGGCCGCAACGGCAAAAGAAGACCTTTCTCTCTTTCTCTCTCTCACTTTCCACTCTGCCAGTAAAAAAAAAAAAAAAAGACACGGAGTGCTGGTGTGGCCCCAGAGCTCCGGCTTCCTTCGGGCTGATCTGGCCCCGATCACTTGCATTTCTTCCAAGTTCTCAGGTGCTGGTGCTGCTGGTCCAGGACCACCATCTGAGAACCACTGGACCAAGCTGCAATCTCACAGCACAGTTATCGGTGCAGAACCCCGGTCTGTAGGGTGTTTAGCAGTTAACGGGAAGTGCAAAAAGATACAACCCAGCCGTCTACACTGAGGTGTTCCTCCCACTGCAGCTGGGCAGAGAATGCAAGAGACATTCCTTGGTGTAGTCTTTGGAGAATTCCCATATCCATATGCCACTCTGGCCGCATGGGGGGCATGGAGCCAGATGGGGCGGCGGTGGGGGGAGGCCACAGACAGCCAGACAGGCACGGCACTTGGAGCCAGAAAGGCTTGGGTTCAATTCCCGACTGTGCCATTGCTTAGGTCCCATGGCCATGACCAGCAACACAGCCACCTCTCCTGGCTGGCACCCCTACAGACATTGCATGTTTTCAATGCTACCGCGGGACTCTAAGCAAGCTGCCTTGGTGTGGGTAACTTCTGGCCTCTGTTTTCCCTTTTCCAACCTTGTATGTGTTCAAAGCATGTCTCAGCTGTATCATGTGAGCATTCTGCAGCTCAGTCCTGGGCCCTGTGAGGAGGCATGGTACTGTCCCCGCACACAGTTGGCACTGAGGGTGTAGGTCTGAGCCATGACTGTGTCTCCTTGCAGGGATCGATCTTGAGAACATTGTTTACTACAAGGACTGCACCCACTACTTCGTCATGACCGCCAAAAAGCAGAGCCTGATTGACAAAGGGGTCATCATTAAGGTATGTCCCTCTTGGCTGGGCCTCGCCACCATGTTTGTCTTTGTGACCTGGGTTGGCAGTGGCAGCAGGTACAGAAGCAAAGCGTTGTCCTACCAGGAGCTGAGTAAGGGCAGGGCCTCTTCCTTCCACCTTCCCCTCTCTCAGTGTCGCACGACGGCTGGGCAAAGAGGTTGCCCCAGCACACACGGAGATGTTTCTGCAGACACGTGCGTGGCTTCAGGGGGCCTCTAGCCAGGTGTTGGTGTGGATCATCATTCAGCCCTGCCCCGTCTCTGGGAGGCTACACATCATATGGAGGCAGAGGAGGGCTCCTCGTCCTGGGGGCACGTGGAGCTGCCTCTGTTTGTTCATGGCGCGCTGTGGCCGCTCGTCATGGTGGAGGAAAGCTCACCACTGGTGCAGCCGGAGAGACTCGAGCCTGCCACAAACGAAGCCGGGTCCCGGACAGGCTGTTTATGCTCTCGGAACCTAGCCTTCTCGTCTACAAAGCAGTGATCATGGTTTCTGTCAGAAGGGGCTCTGGAGAGGAGCGAATAAAGGCATCTGCATGTCCAGCGCCCGGTGGGGGTGAGGGTTCTAGCTTCCCTCTCTAACTCTTGGCCTTGTTTGGACACTGGCTTTTATGTCCTGCTGGCTTCCTGGCCTCTTCGCTCCTAAACAGAGAGCATGGTAGGAAGGAAGAAGCCCACAGGGAGGAGGCCCTGGGGCTGGAAGCATCTTTGGTCAGAGTCTCTGCCTGTCCACTGTTCCTGCCACCGCCACCAGCACTGTGTCCTCAAGATAAGGATCCCGCGGTCCTGGCCAGCCCGCTCTCTGGTGCCAGCCTGGAGCCCAGGCCAGGCGGTGGCCATTTGTTGCTGCTTGTCAGAGAAGAATGCGCCCGTCTCCTCGCTGGCTTGTGCTGGCAGCTGGCCGGGCGGCATTAGTAACCCAACCCTCCCGAGGGCCTCCCGTGCAGCGCTCGGGGCTTTGCTGAGAGCTTGTGTTGTGGATGGAGGCTGTGAACGGGTGCTGGGAGGCAGAGCAGGCTGGGCACACTGGCAGATGTGAGGGCGCTGGGCTTCCACGTCGCGTGCCCGCTGTGGACTGCTCAGGCCAGGGCGGGCAGTGTCCCCTTCACTGTCTTCCCTCTGCCCCACAGGCGTCCCTCCTGGAAGTTGTAGCTGACCGAGGCAGTGCAGGGCCACTCGGGTGCAGGGGCAGTGGGCAGCCTGGCAGAGAAGGGATGGGCGGTCAGGCAGAGTTTGACTTGGGTCCTGTGTTTCAACGGCCGAGTACTCCAGCCTCCTGGGATGCCAGGGTCACCTTCAGGTCATCCCAGGCCTGTGTGCAGGCAGTGCTCTGTGGCTCATGGCGCCTCGATTCCTTGGCAGTCATCAGAGCCCCTCCACACTCGCGTGCCGTCTCGCTCATGGCAGTGCTGGGTGAGTGACTCACTTGCTCCAGCAGGGCTGTGGACAGCCGGGAGCAGGCCCCTGGTCCCTGGCCCCTGGTCATACTCGCCGAGGCCTTGCCATCTCTCTCAGAGGATCCCACAGCATGGTGAGCTGCTGCTTAAGGCCCTCAAGAGACAAGGAACCCTCGTCCAAACACCTGAGTCCAGAGGCTGGACGTAGGTCTGGAGGCCACGTAAATCAGAAGCTGTGACCCAAGCATCCAGGCGTCCAGCTGAGCTCCGTAGCATTCACCCGGCTCCTGTTCCCAGAGCCACTTCATTGACATTCCTCTCTTGGTCCCCTGAGGAACGGCAAGTCCTCTCGGGACGTGGGCCAGTGTCTTCCTACAGGCACACAGAAAGTCAGTGAATGTTTGGTGAATGACTGACTGACCTCAGGACCACAGGCATCCCTTGAATGCCTGCCTGCCCTTCTGTTCCAGCTACTCACATTCAGGTCCAGCCAGAGGTCTGCTTACTCTCTGTCAGTTCCCCGGCCTCTTGCCTGGGACGTGAGCAACAGGTGTTGTCTTCATTGTGTAGCGTCCATATTCACTGCTCCTGCGGCGTGTGCTGAAGAGCATGCGTGTGTGTGTGAGTGTGTTGTGAGCGTATGTGTGTGTGTGAACATGTGTGTAAATGTGTGTGAGTGTGTCTGGGTATGTGAGTATGTGTGTGAGCCTGTGTGTAAGTGTGTGTGAGAGCGTGTCTGGGTGTGTGAGTATGTGAGTGTGTGTGTAAGTGGGTGTGAGCATATGTGTAAGTGTGTGAGCCTGTGTGTAAGTGTGTGTGTGAATGTGTATGTGTGTGTGAGGGTGTCTGGGTGTGTGAGCATGTGAGTGTGTGTCTGAGCGTGTGTGTAAGTGGGTGTGAGCATATGTGTAAGTGTGTGAGCCTGTGTGTAAGTGTGTGTGAGCATGTCTGAATGTGTGAGCATGTGAGCGTGCGTCTAAGCATGTGTGTGTGTAAACGTGTGTGTGAGCGTGTCTGGGTGTGTGAGCATGTGAGTGTGAGTGTGAGCGTGTGTGTGTGAGCGTGTCTGGGTGTGTGAGCATGTGAGTGTGTGTATAAGTGGGTGTGAGCGTGTGTATAAGTGTGTGTGTGTGAGCGTGTCTGGGTGTAGGAGCATCCAAGTGTGTGTCTGAGCGGGTGTGGCCCTTCCCTCTCTCTATTCACTCTTTCCCAGAGGGCAGGTGGCTACAAAGACACCTGTCAGAAAGGAAACCAGATGACAGGAACTCCCTCCCGACGCCAGCACCTGAAGGGGCTCTTGGGCCGATGCCGAGCGCGGTTTGTGGGGTGCGGTTTGGCTGTGGAAATGTGAGCATTTTCAGAGCAGGGCGTTTGAGATCATGGCTACGCAGAACACCCCGGCAGGAGGCCCGGCGCTGTGAAGGGGCCTTGACTTCCCAGACTTTGGTCAGCGCTCTTGCCGGTGCCTCCCTGGGTGCAGGTTGTGCTTCCCAGTGCTGCACTGGACACCTTCATGAATGACGGGGGACAGGAGCCCCTGTCCGTGGGCTCTGCTGTGTCCCAGGCAGGAGCCGGGGCTCTCCCGTGTGTGCACAACCCCACTCATCCTCACGTGGCTCTCTGAAGTGGGCTTGTTGTTCCCACTTGACAGATGGAAACACTGCAGACTCCGAAAGTGAAGTGGCAGGGCCGAATCTGTATTTAGGCCCAGCAGGGGTGGAATTTGACCCACGGCGCTCATCAGACCTGAAGCCTGTGTTCATCCAGGGTCATGTCCTTTGCTGTGACTTTGAGAAGGGCGGCCTTTTAGTTTCTCTTGCCAACGGTGATCGGGTCAGACTCTGGAACTCTCCAAACGTCCCTGGCTTCCTCAGTGGCTCATCTCAAGATAATTTCCTTGTCTTCCAAGCTCAGGGTTCTCCACCGCCCAGCAGGAAAGCGAGCAGTGAACGCTAAGAACAAAGCCGATCCCTGAGCAGCTCTCCGCCTGCTGACAGCTGGGGAGAAAGCCCGGGAGTTCGCATGAGCACCGTGTTTTTCCTGGTCCTGCTGCACACAGCCTATCTGGACCTCATTAGCTTGGCTTAGTCCCTTTTAAAATCGCACTTAACGACTCGTGCCTTCGTTTTTGAATCGCGTTATCAGGAGTCCCAGCCGTGGGAAATGCGCCTGCACAACCGTTATCAAGTACACAGTCCGTTGCCACTCCGAGTGCTCGCTGTTGGAATTCCTACGTGAGACCAATCTTTTCGGGTTTAGTGCCAGGAAAAAAACCGCCTCCCCTGGGGACTCGCTGTGCTTCCTTCTTTCTGATAAGGGAAGCCTGAAACTTATCCCACTTCCCTGTCGCCTTGGATGCCAGGAAGCTCAACGCCAGAGCCGATGCGTAATCTCAACAGTGTTCACCCTCATAGCTGGCTCATGCTTCTCCTCCGTAATCCCTGGGCCCTGGTTTTCTATTTCTGTGTTGACTAGCCACGCTGGGTAGACCCATTCCAAGTCCTTGCGCCAAGGGGTGGGTATGAATTCGAGCCCCTTAAAGGAGCAGGTCACTGTACTGTGTCTCGGTCTCCCCAGGACTACGTGGACACAGAGATGCTGCTGTGTGCAGAGAACGTGAACCAGGACAACCTGCTGTCCTACGCCCGGGAAGCCGCGGACTTCGCTACCAACTACCAGCTACCATCCTTAGACTTCGCCATGAACCACTACGGGCAGCCTGACGTTGCCATGTTTGACTTCACCTCCATGTATGCTTCGGAGAACGCGGCCCTGGTGCGCGAGCGCCAGGCACACCAGCTCCTCGTGGCCCTCGTGGGCGACAGCTTGCTTGAGGTATCAGCCATGTGTCTGGAGCCCCCTTGTTCCTGCGAGAGAGATCCCTGCGTGTGTGCAGGGGCACACAGGCCGGGGCAGGACGGGCTCTCAATCGGTTGGCACGACTCTGGCCCTGGAGCCCACCCGCCTGCCTGCCTGCCTGCCCTTTCATGGCATCCGGGGGCAGCTGCCTACCTGCGTGCAGATGGGAGAGCTTTCTCTTCCGCCTCTGGGTTTTCCTGCACTACTGTCTTTGGTGCAGTACAGAATCAGACAGTCCTGGTCTACATCTGGTCAGAGAGGCCCTGAGCAGGGGCCACTTGGCAACCTTTCACTATGGAGAGCTGCACAGACTGCAGTAGACTCCTGTGGGCCCCAGAGTCCACCTTCCGTGAATGACCTTCCTGCTCAAGATTTTTCCCAGAAAATCCGCAAGCACAAAGAGCTTTAGATTCCATGAATACTTTCAGGAAGGATAAATTTTTTATCTTTAATGGAAGCACTGACCAAAAAAACGTTTATGGATTTATCCCGAGTCATATTCCAGACCGTGTTTCGGCTGTTCCTGGGACGGAGTGGTTGGTGCTTAGCTTGGTAGAGTGGGTCCCTGCTGACCATGGTGCACGGCCTCCTGGGTGGATCCATGGGCGAGCAGTCAGCACCGCCTGCTTCTGTCCCGGGCTCCCTCCTGGCGTTCCCTCTGCCTGCGCTCTTCCTGTGCTCTGCACTGTCCACACCCGCTGAGCTGTTCTTCCATCAGACTCTGGCAGGGTGCAGCCACCAAGCCTTTACCCAGGTTATTCCTCAATGCATCACAGCAGAATCCCATCCATTGTTTAAAGTCAGCATCAGGGCAGGCGGTTAGCTCAGCAGTTAAGACACAGTTCAGACGCCTACATCCCATATCAGAATACCCAATTTCAACTTCTGGCTTCAGCTACTGACTCCAGCTTCCTGCTAATGCAGACCCTGGGAGGCAATAGGTAATGGGTCAAGTAGTTGAGTCCCTGCCACCCACTTGGGAGATCTGGATTGAGTTCCCAGGTCCTGGCCTCAGCCAAGCCCCAGCTGTTGTAGGCATCTGAGAGGTAAACCAGTAGATGGGAGACCTCTCTCTCTCTCTTCCTTTTCTCCCTCTCCCTCTCTCCTCCTCTCTCTCTCCCCCTTCCTCCCTCTCTGCCCCTCACATTATTTAATTAAGTAAGTAAAAAATATGAAATACAATTGATGTAAATGCATCTCTTCATCGACGTGTTCCCTGGTTCCCATCTTACTCTCACAAAATGGGACTGGGCTTGGCCTCCTCTGAGTCCTCAAACAGTCTTGCTGTGCCTGTGTCACAGCCCTTTGCATCTGGCTTCATGCTTCAACCATTTGTGACTGTGGCCCGTCCTTGCAGGCAGCAAGAACCCTGCCCTGTTGCCTCCTTAAACCCCTCTGCCTTGCAAGAGGCTAGAAATCAGAGAGAGCTGGGTAGGACGGGATAAGGCGCTAGGAGTCGTTAGTGTCAACAGGGATTTTGCGTGTTTTTCCTTGCAGCCATTCTGGCCCATGGGCACCGGCTGTGCTCGCGGCTTCCTGGCGGCCTTTGACACAGCGTGGATGGTGAAGGGTTGGGACCAGGGTACCCCAGCCCTGGAGCTGCTGGCTGAGAGGTGAGTGTTGATGGCAGTGCTCCCAGCAGGGGCAGAGCAGGAGAGGGGCAAGGCCAGCCACCCCGTCAGACTGTCCCTGTCTCATCTGCTGTCCCTGAGTTGACCATCAGGGGCCCCAAGGACACTTCCTCTATCCTGACCTCCTTCAGGGACTTACTTCTTCTGCCACCCAGGGTCCTGGAACTAAAGGGAAGCCTTCCCCTGGGGTGGCCCTGACGTCGGGGCCTCCTAGCCCTGCTCCTTTACCCAAGAGCCAGCCAGGCATCTTTAGAGGGGTCTTTCAGGGCATTGTGGGGTGTCCTGCCTTGGCTGCACTGCTGAGATCCTGGGCTTCTTCCCAGGCCCCTGTTGTCGGCCATGTGGCCATGTCAGCTGCTGGACTACCAGAAGCCAAGGCTGGCCGGTGGAGCAGGGCCCCTGGTGGTCATGGGAGCCAGGCCACGGGAGGCAGCGTGGCTGAGTGGTGGTTATAGCCAGACCACAGGCCATCGTGCTGCCAGTTCTACGTCCCTACCTTCTGCCCAGGGAATGGGCTGGTGTCCCTGCCGCCTGGCCACCCCTTTCTCTGGGCCTCTGTGACCTTCCCTCCACTCTGCAGAGCTCAGGAA
This sequence comes from Oryctolagus cuniculus, assembly GCF_964237555.1. NCBI lineage: Eukaryota > Metazoa > Chordata > Mammalia > Lagomorpha > Leporidae > Oryctolagus > Oryctolagus cuniculus. The sequence goes on along the minus strand of NC_091432.1, from coordinate 54,019,718 downwards.
CCACAAATGCCAGGCATTTCAGGGCAGGGCTGTGCACACACACCCAAGAAACCCTTGAAGCGGGGCCTGGGGGAGGAAGGGGGCGGGTTGGGAAGTGACTGGAGCAGATCCTGAGCTCTGGGCTCTGCCTCTCTGCAGAGAAAGTCTATACCGGCTGCTACCTCAAACCACCCCAGAGAACATCAACAAGAACTTCGAGCAGTACACCTTGGACCCAGGGACGCGCTACCCAAACCTCAACTCGAATTGCGTCAGACCCCATCAGGTAAGGCCGTCCCCATGGCCCCACTGGGGTCTCTCTGCATTAAGCCAAGGGGAGGAGAGGCTCACACGAAACACTGGCACGTTCCCAGGGTACCAACACCTGTTGGCCTAAGGGAGGGACCAGGGCTTCTCCTGGGAGGACCCAGGAACACATAGAGTGAGCGTTCTTTCTAGGCCACAGGAGGGGGCCAGAACACTTAGAGATGATAGATAGATAGATAGATAGAAAGATAGACAGACAGACAGACAGATAGACATATATAAGTATGTATACGCAGTCTCATGTGCATATTCCTGAGTGCATATATTTGCATGTTAATTTGCTACTATGCGTATGCATTGCCAATCCTACTTTTCTCAATCCTCTTGGCCCAGTATCCTCTCTCTGTACCATCTTTGGTCCTGGAGTCCATTTCTACATACACATAGCCTTCAATCGAAAGAACAGTGTGTGTTACTGCACACTGGGGCAGATCATCAAGACCTATGCCTGCAGGAGTCGGGTCACGCAGGTTTCCTTGCCAAAGGTCACGCTGGCTAGCAATGGAGGAAAATGCAGAGGCCCTGAGACTAGGGTTCGGGACAGTGGGCAGATGGTGTGGTCTTCCTTGTCCACAGGTGAAGCATTTGTTCATCACTAAGGAGCTGGACCGCTACCCTCTTGAGAGACTGGGCTCAGTGCGGAGAACTGTGGGCCTCTCCAGGCGGGGTAAGTGACCCTCCTGGGACCCTGGCCAGCTCGCTCGGTGGCCATGGTAACCTGCTCTGCAGGCAGCCTGGCTCTGCCCTGGTTACCTGTGTGACCTCCTCTTGGAACTTCCGTTTCCACATCTCCTAAGTCCATAGGAATATTGCCAGGAGTAAAGGGACTTGGACGTGGGATGCTTAGCACAATAGTGCTAAGCTATTGAGACCTGTGGTGCTGGCGTCGGAACTGGATTTTATTGCTGTGGCTTCCAGCGCAGGGGCCTTGTCTCCCCGACTACAAGAGGAGCTCCAAGTGCTCTCCTCTCCTTGACTCTTGGGGCCCAGCACAGCCCCAGACACAGGGCTGCTGCCCACGGTGGTGGGGGAAGCAGCAGTTCAGGGAGCAGCTCCTCCCAGCACCCAGCTCCTCCCAGCCACGCCCCTGCCTGCAGATCCCTCTGGCTCCCTTTGCCTGTCCAGACCGTGCCTCCTCCCCTCCCCGCACACACCACGTGCCCCGCTGCTGTCACTCTCCATGTACTGTAACGAACCCTTCTCCTGTTACAGACAGGGCAGCTTTTCCAGAGTCTTTGCCACTGCACAGTCCTTTGTGCCTTCCCGGAAGGCCGTCTTCTGTTGGATGAATTCCTAGACATTCTTCAGAGCCTGCTGAAAGGCACCTGCCCGCGATGCTTTCTTTGCAAACTCGGGTCACATCTGCTCCGTGCACCCTGTTTCTCCTTCCACTGCAGCCCCATGTCCCCATCACCTGCTTCCACCTCTCTTCCCCTCTAGTTGAGCATGCTGTGGGCAAGGGCTGTGTCCCTAGCCTCGAACCTGGAGCCTGCCCACGGTGGGTCTTAGGGATTCGGCAGGAGGAGAGCCTGCTTCCTGTCCCGGGGTCCTGGGTCTTGACAGAGGCTGTACCCACACCTCGTACCCTCTGCCCTGGCCCCTTGCCTGGATGCAGCTCCTCCTGGTTCCTAGCCCTGGTAGCAATGGGTGGGGCTGCCCAGAGCAGACTCCCTGGGCATCCCACAAGGCTTCCCTTCCTTCCTGCAGAGTCAGACATCCGCCCCAGCAAGCTCTTAACCTGGTGCCAGCAACAGACCGAGGGCTACCAGCACGTCAATGTCACCGACCTGACCACATCCTGGCGCAGCGGCCTGGCGCTGTGTGCCATCATCCACCGCTTCCGGCCGGAGCTGATGTGAGTCTGGAGCCGGACTGGACCAGGGCTGTTCTGCCAGGTGCTGAGCCTTCACGGCTTGGTTCAGTGCTTCCTTTGTGTGGTTTCAGTCCGGGTTGTTCCCAGTTGTGTCCCTTTCCCTCTCCACTGGCTGCCCTGTCCACAGCAGGTTTGATCTGTGTTCTTTATGTGGGAGTTTACAAATGGGCTCAAGCTGAGTGATCTGCCACCCCCGCTTCTGCTGCTGTGCTGTGGAAATTTGAGCATTCATACCTTGCTGTTCTACTCTCAAAAGAGGAAGTCGGGCAAGACCTAATTCTGGGCACCAATGAGAAGGGTTCCAATCAAAAGAATCAGGCTTGCGGGGTCAGCTTTTTGGTGCATGCAGCAGGTTAAGCCCCTGTCTGTAACTGGCATCCCATAGGAGCACCCATTCTAGTCCAAGCTCCTCCTCTGCTGATCCAGCTCCCTGCTGATGCACCTGGGAAAGCAGTGGATGATGACCCAAGTACTTGGGCCCCTGGCCCCCATGTGGGAGACCTGGATGAAGATCCTAGCTCCTGGCTTCAGCCTGGCCCAGCCCCGGCTATTGCAGCCTTTTGGGGAGTGAGCCAGTGGATGGGAAATCTCTCTCTCCTCCCCATAACTCCACCTTTCAAACAAATAAATACATTGAGACCCAGACCCATTAATTGTGTGCCAGTGGGCATCCATGTAGCCTGTGTGAGTGTCAGATGCTTCATCTGTAAACTGAGAATGGTGGCAGGGTCCTGGGAAGATCAGATGAGACAGCCTCATGTCCACGTGCAAATCCACCCAACAGGGCTGATAGGACACCTGCTGAGGGCCACCAGCCGGTCCTTGTAGGAAGTGAGGGTGCTGTGGGAAGGAGAGGGGACTCCCCCTTTCTGCTCTGTGGGGCAGTAACTCGATTCTCTTAGAAGAATCCCATATTCCTTTGTAAGTCAAAGAGAAAGCCATGTAAGGGAACGACTGAAAAGCAGAGTAGCTCATATATCTTCCAGAGAGGCTTACATGATATTGTGACAATTTCAGTGTCAGTGTCACAGCCCACGTGGATCTGGGCCCTCCCTGAGTGAAGGTGGGGTTTAGGTCTTCCAGGACCAGGGCAGGGCACCTTGTGGGCTCTCCTTGAGCTCACCCACCTCCCCCTGAACCCTCACTGTGTTCTGATGCTGCAGCAACTTCGACTCCTTGAACGAAGACGACGCAGTGGAGAACAACCAGCTGGCATTTGATGTGGCCGAGCGCGAGTTTGGGTTCCCTCCGGTGACCACGGGCAAGGAGATGGCCTCGGCCCAAGTGCCCGACAAGCTCAGCATGGTCATGTACCTCTCCAAGTTCTACGAGCTCTTCCGGGGCGCCCCACTGAGGCCCGTGGGTAAGCAAAAGCAGTCGCTCTCCACCCTGGGAGCCCTCTCTGTTCCCGTGCCTGCTTCTGGCTGCTCCAGCCTTGAGTGTTCTGGGACAGACCTGAGCCTTCCCTTTGACTCGGAGGGCAAAGAGGGGTGGCACAGTGTGTGACTGGCTGTGGTTGTGGGTGGAGGGTCCGTGTGGGGCTCCCCTGCGCCATTACAGGGAGGTCAGAGTCAGGACTGCATCAAGTGGCCAACAAAGGCCACGTGCCTCTTCCAGTCTAGGGAAGGAATTAATTATTTCAGAGGGACTTTGTTACGACGGTGCTCCCTGGCTAGACGACCCCTCCAGGGCCTGGGGAATCCAGACCTCAGTTTCACTTCTCTTTCCCCGACAGATTCTTGGCGCAAAAACTACGGAGAGAATGCCGACTTCAGCTTGGCCAAGTCCTCCATTCCTAATAACTATCTCAACCTCACGCTTCCAAGGAAGCGGACGCCGCGGGTAAGTCTCCGCCTGGTTCTGTTTTGCTTCTCGTTTTGCCCACGTGGATAGGGTCAAAGGGCAGGAGACTCCCGCACTCAGTCTGTGTGCAGCGGTGACAACTCCAGGTCGGGCGCTGGCAGAAGATGCATGTAGAGGTGGGTTTGGTAGCAGGGGATTTCTGGACGCTCTCCCTGACCCCGAACCACTGGTATGGGAAGGGTGCGGGAGAGTGCTGAGTGTGTGCGCATGCGCTAGGGGGTGGTTATCCGCGTGAAGCCGCTGGCGCTGCCTCTAAGGGTTGGGGAGGGGGTGACTCCTCCCTCTAAGGAGCCATTTGGAGTGGGAGCACAGTGACCAAGGTGTGTGGTGCTGAAGTCCCATTTACACGTCTGCCTCGTGAATCTGTGTTCATTCACTTGTTCGACAAAGGCTTAGGGCCAGCACAAATATCTGTGTGCCGACCTCGCAGCTATAGTTTTTTGTTTGCTCTTGATGGGGGCGGGGGGAGCACATGCAGAAGTGAGTCACATGCGGACCTTGCCTTTGGGGAGCTCTGAGTCTAATAAACAGGTTCCCCAGATCAACAGGAATGCCTAGCGGTTCTGTTTGTTAAGTGCCTAAGTCCACTTAGCAGGAGGATTTTGCAAGGGACCTGACAGACTTCACCCTATGTTCCTGGAAAAAGTAAAACATCCTGCAAGTCCTCTGAGAATTCACTACCGTGTCACAAGCACTTTGGTTCACACTTTGGGAATTAAAAGCCTAATCAACAATTAGAATTTTACTTGAATGACAGGTGCCTAACAGGCAGTATGAGACAAGCTTTCTTCATTTTTTTTTTTTTTTAAAGATTTCTTTGTTTGAAAGGCAGAATCACACAGAGAGAGGGAGAGACGGAGAGAGATCTTCCCTCTGCTGGTTTACTCCCCAGATAGCCACATTTGGCTAGGCTAGGCTGAAGCCAGGAGCCTGGAACTCCATCCAGGTCGCCCACAGGGGTGGCAGGGAGCATCTCATACCATCTGCTGCTGCTTTCCCAGCAGGGAGCTGATTCAGAAGTGTAGCAGCCAGGACTCCAAGTGTCACCCATATGGAATGCCGGGCTCCCAGTGGAGGCTTAACTCGCTGCACCACGATGCCAGCCCCCATGTGCTCATTTTACAAATACAAATAGAGGCTCAGGGGGCTGGGTGCCCAAGGTCACGATGGCTTAGTGGTGCTTCATGGACTCGACCCTACACTGGGCCACCCTGCCACTCATTACAGCTCATTCATTACGAGGCGCTTAGTGTGTCTCTGGTGACAGGGCATGCAGACATGACGTGAGGCTTCATCCTAGAGTCTCATGGCCAAGATAAGATACTGGTAAGCCAGAGAGAGGGCTCGAACCAAGGTCACAGCCTACGGGAATGAGCGAATGGAAGGGGCTGGCCAAGGCAGAGCAGCCCCACAAGCAAGATGGGGAGGGAGCAGCCAGAAAGGCAGAGAGGAATGGGACGACCTGAGAAGGAGAGTGAGCATTGGCCTGGGGACAAGAGTAGAGCTGGAGGTGGCGGGGCGCGCATTTCAAGGAGTAGTGACAGGAAGGGGGTTTTAGGACCGTGAGTGGAGTGGGAGCTTCTGGGGTGGTCAGTGGGAGCAGAAGACAGGGGAGGGACCCTGGGGACAGGGGCTGAAACAGGGCACCCTTGAGGACCCCCCCGGGCCGATGATCCGTCTGCAGACCAGCAGTAGGCTGCAGGCCTCTGGGTGGCTCTGGGTCTTCCTCGGTCACAGCAGTCTCGTCACCCCTGGCCAGCGCTGCCTTGTCCTGCCAGCCTGTCCACCTGGCGTGGGCTGGGGCTATCTGGCCTCCTGTCTCTCTGCTGCAGGAGGCAGCGGCCACTTTTCCCACGGAGGCCTGCCCTCCCTGTTCCCAGGAACACAGCCACAACTGCTTCTCTGTCTCCGGTGCAGCTACTTGACACCTCTGCCTGCCCGCGGCTGGAGGAAGGCAATGGCCAGCCAGACCCGGGGCTGGCTTCTCAGCACAGCTGCTGCCGAGACAATGAGTGACCCCAGCTGTTCTCTCTCCCTGGCCTAGCAGCTGTGAGGGAGGGGCTACCCGGCCCACCGTGCTGTCTCCTGGAGCCCCATCACTGGCGTGCTCCACCCCGGCTTTGCCGTCTGCCTCTGAAGCCCAGGAAGCTGTGCCTCAGGCGGCCATGTCCCCGGCCAGCCAGCACAGTCGTTCTAGAAGCTCCGCGGGCCAGATGCTGACTGCCCTCGGCCCACACATGCAACTGGAGAGGAAAGCTCAAAGCTTCTGCTCACCACACCTCTGTTGACAGAGTGACCCCACTGGAGCAGACTGGCCAGCACTGGCTTGGTTGCAAGGCAGGAGTCGGCGAGGCCACACTGCCTCTGGCTTGCAGGGAAGCGCTGGGGAGTGGGGGAAGCTGCCTGTCCCCTTTGAACCTGACCAAGGTCCTGCAGGGTATCCTTTGGCTGCTTGGCATTGTGAGAGGGGTCAAAGCCCATAGATAAGACCCCTCCTTCAGCCCCTGTAACATCAGTCATTGGCCCTTTGAATAGAGAGGTCTGGTCCTTGCAGTACGTGTTGTCTGTCTCTCAGACTCGTCGTCAAGTGCTCCCTCAGTGAGGCTAGGGGCTTAGAAAGGTCACTGGCTCCCAATGCCACGGTCATCGCTGAGATGAGCCTGCATGTTGTCTATCGCCCACTGCCAGGTGGTCAGGACCACGTGGAACTTGCCTTCTCCCCATTCCCCCTGCATCATCTTCTTTTACCTAGATAGGTTTTGGGTTTGGGAACCTACCTGCCGGACTCTGTGGCCTCCACAGCTCCCTCAAATAAGGAGTGCAGCCCCAGTCTGAGCCTGTTTTGACAGACTCTGAAATCCACACACACATCTGTGCCTGGGCATGCAGGCTCCACCCCAGGCCCACCAAGGAGAGGTGGGTACAATTAGACATGCAACCCTCAATGCCCTAACTCATACCCCCTTATAGAATAAAGACATAGGGGGGTGAAGTATGGCAGGGGGCTGGCACTGTAGTGTAGCAGATTAAGCTGTGACCTGCAGCACCAGCATCCCATGTGGTTCCAGTTCAAGTCCTGGCTGCTCCACTTCTGCTCCAGCTCCCTGCTAATGCACCTGGGAAAGCAGCAGAAGGTGGCTCAAGTACTTGCTCCCCTGCCCTAACATGGGAGACCCAGAATAAGATCCTGACCATTTGGAGAATGAACCACAGGATGCAAGATTTCTCTCTCTCTCTCCCTCTCCCTCTCCCTCTCCCTCTCCCTCTCCCTCTCCCTCTCTATAACTCTTTTGAATCTAAAATCAACTCTAAAGAAAGATGAAAGATACAAGGGGAGGCATTTGGTGGTTAAGCTGCCCCTTGGTTTGCCCACATCCCATATTGGAGTGACTGGGTCTGAGTCCCAGCTCTGCTGTCCATTCCAGCTTCCTGCTAATGCACACCCTGGGAGGTAGCAGGAGATGGCTCGAGTGCTTGGATCCCTGACACCCATGTGGGATAGACTTCCAGGCTGCAGGCTGCTGACTTTGGCTTGACCCAGTTCTGGCTGTTAGGGGCATTTGGGGAGTGAGCCAACAATGGGAGATCTCTCTCTCTCTCTCTCTCTCTCTCTCTCTCCCCCCTCCCTCCCTTTCTTTGTCTATTTTGCATATGGAATGCAAAAAAAACGCTAGGCCAAGCTTGCACAATTCTATCCCATAGCCTCCCCCAGGATTTCTGTCCATATTCATGTATCTGTATTCCAGCTTCCTCCCTGCCCTTCTCCCCAGCTTCTTGAGGAACATACTGTCCTGGAAATTGAGCGGCAGGTACGCATTCAGTTATAACCTGCGCCCAAATCTGGAGAGAATCCATTAGCTATCATTTGAGCCAGTGTCAAGAACCCCTTTCCCTCTTGGTTTTCATTGTTGATGTTAATTTCTTCTCTCCTCCCTAATCTTATCTTCCCGATAACATCCAAATCCCAACAAGATTTATCAGCTTGAAGCAAAATGAAATACTTTTCTCCCTGGAAGGCCTTGCTTACTTTTGGGGCAGGTGACGCGCCCCTCCCACTCTGAGTGTAACCCATGGGCTGATTAGCTCTGAGGACTGGGTGACCCCTGCTTAGGAAAAGGACAGGAGCTTGGGGATTACGTTTTCCTTCTAAAAAGCCCTACGTCTGCACATCTGCAGATCTCCCCGTGATCCTGGTTGGCATCTGAACGCCACACCACGTGGACAGTTCCTGAGGCTGCATGGCCGTTGTCACCATGTCTGCAGGTGACACCTGAACACACATCTGAGGCTTGCGTCATTCCTGCACGCACACACACACACACACACACGCGAGTGCGCGTGCTGCCTGTCTGTGGTCTCCCAGTGGCGCCTAGATTCACAACTGCAGCCATCACGTACGCTATGTTACGTACACACACAGGGGCCCTGACTTTTGCCACTCTCTGAGCCCATTCCTTGGAGGGCAGCACGGAAGTTCTCCCCTGTCAACCCATCCCAGAAGCCAGGTAGGGGACCCAGGATTCATCCTGCCCAGCCTGGTCCTCCTCCTCCAGCTGTCGTCCCTGGTAGAGTGGCGTTCACAAGTGTGCATACTCGAGTGTGTCCGTGTCTGCTCTGAGTGAGAGAGAGAGAGAGAGAGACCCTCCCCTCCCCCTCCCCTTCCTAACCTTCCTGCACGGACGCTTTCCACAGAGCCAGGGAGGGTCAGGTAAGAACAGGCCTTCTCCATCCAGCCACTCAGCCAACAGCTGTTTCCAGAGTGCCTGATTCACCCTGAGTCCTAGGTGCTGAGGACAGAGCAGTGAGCCAGACGGTGAAGGGCCCCACCCAGGGAGCTGACCCTGTGGCGAGATCAGAAGTTCTCACTCCCCCGTCCACACCCGGCGGCCTATGCTCACACTAGATTTCTAGGATCTCAGAGACTAGCAGAGGGCTCTGAAGATTCGGGAGCATGGGGGCTTCCACTGCTGGGCAAATCAGGCCCTAGAGTAGCCCTGCAGGCCCCCTCTGGGCTGCTGCGTCTCCCTTCCTCCTGGGAATCCGAGCGGATTTGTGCTTCGGGAATGCATGTTGAAACCAGGCAGAGAGAGAGCTCTTCCGACCTGCTGGGGATTTGACAGATGTTCCCACTTCTCAAAAAGCTCCTTTGCGTCTGCATGATGAGGGTAGTAACACACACTGCAGCACTGCCGCAGAGCTGGCGCGAGCAGTACACACTGCGGGCCTGAGCGCCGGGTCCGGCATGTGGAAGCGGCTCGGTGAACGGTGGTTTCAGCCCTTCTGGGATGCTGATGGAACGAAGAGGCTTGTTTTCTGAAAAGGTGCATGAGATTATTTCATCACTTGGCTCTGTACTGCAACCAGGATCAATCCAGCATCTTCCAATGTACAAAGCACTTTTATTTAAGAAGGATCTTCCCGATGTTCATGAAGATGAGGTGTAGATTTCAAAAAATATTTTGCATCCAAGTAAACGTTTCGCTCCCTTTTCCCACGAACTTCTTGAAATGCCCTTGTGCATCTCCTTTGCTTTTCATGTTGCCTGTGGCGGGAGGCTGGGAACATAGTCTCATCCCTGTTATAGCTGGGGAATCCTGGACTTGGAGGATTCAATTTTGTAAGTCACACAGGTGGCAGATGTGAGCGCCGGAAGTAGGATTCGGATGGGTGAAATGCCGTTACTAGCACTGACCCTGCTAATAGTGTTTCATGCATCGACAGCACTCCGCAATTCAAGACATGGCTTACACCCATGTTTCATTCATCTTCATACACCTTAGGAGCCAGACAGGTCAAAGGTTGCATCTTACAGTTTAGGAAACTGAAGTCAGAGTAGCTAGGTGATTGCCCTGAGGTTGCACCAGAACTCGAGCCATGGTCCCTTGGATAAAGAGCCCGCTTGCTTTTGTTGCTGACCATCTCTCCAAATATCATAGCTGCTGCTCCAGCCACCCAGGTCAGAGCACACAGCGCCAACCTCTCTTACTCCAATCCACAGCTAGATTTCTCCAGCATTAGGCTGCACCAGCTAACTAAAGTTTATTTGCTTTGAGCTAAAATCACAATAACTCAGGAAGTATGGGAGCATGGCTATCTTGTGCTGATCAAATAAATAGAAGATACGTCTTGATTATTTTTTTAATGAGGAAACCCATTAGTTTAAGACATGCCTTTAGATGTATAGAGTCCTTGACATAATTGGGAAATCATGATAAGGAGGTGTTCTCCCTAAAGGAGGTAGGGAAATTAATTGGAAAAGAAAGGAAGCTATTTTTTTTTTATTTATTTGACATTTATAGACAGTGAAACACAGAGAAAGGTCTTCCTTCTGTTGGTTCACTCCCCAAATGGCTGCTACAGCTGGCGCTGCGCTGATCCGAAGCCAGGAGCCAGGTGCTTCCTCCTGGTCTCCCATGTGGGTGCAGGGCCCAAGCACTTGGGTCATCCTCCACTGCCCTCCCGGGCTACAGCAGAGAGCTGGACTGGAAGAGGAGCAACCAGGGCTAGAACCTGACACCCATATGGGATGCTGGCGCCACAGGCGGAGGATTAGCCAAGTAAGCCACGGCGCTGGCCCCAGGAAGCTATTTTTTCATACTGCTGCTCCTTCCAACTGGGCATAACTGTTTTCTTCCTCCTTATAGAGTGAGATAGAGTTCAAGGGGAGAGGGTTGCATAAATATAGAGAAGCAGATAAGAAAAAAATAGGTTAATCCTGGGTTTGAATTTTCTTAACATTTTTGTTTTTACCTAGATCTTGGTTAAGAATCAGTGCCTGAATGATGAACCCACAGGAAAAGTAGAAATCAATAGGATCTGTGTGTTGCTCACCTTTCTCTCTAGACTGCATTGATTGTCCCCGGGCTGCAGGAGAGCAGGGGAGCTGAGGTTGCCCCTTTGCGCTTCTTGATCCCCCCCACCACACACACACAGGGTTTGGGATCTCCTAGGACTGCTGGCTGGGCACATGTCCCCCGGGAATGCCTGTTCTGAGCCCGTGTGTATCCATACAGTCTGCAACTGCACAGCCCCTTCCTGAGCTGTTGAGGATGAAGGGAGAACGGGGTGGGCTGCTCTTTGGAGAAAAGACCAAGTCCCCGCTTGAGATGGAAACACACACACCAGAAGAATCCTGGTTGTGCATCAAGTGTTCCTGTCGGGTAGAACGTTTTGTACTTTCCCAGGCTCCGGCCTCAGGGCCAGAGCTGCGTTCACAGGCTGTGGAGTCGGGGCCCAGACTGTCTGCGCCTCCACAACCTAACCTAGTTGCAAACGAGGTCATCTGTTTCTCTTGGTGTTTACCCAAGTGTTTGGGTTGAAACCATTTCCATTCACAGAATAGGAGTGGAGGAAAATGCCAAAGACAAGGCGGGGCTCTTTCATCTGTTGTTTTGTGCTGCCTGGGTCAAATTTTTGAACAAATGTCAACAACTAAACTGTGGTTGATCTTCTCTTAAAAAAAAAAAAAAAAAAGAAGAAGAAGAAGATGGTTCTAGTAGACCAGGGAGAGGCAGGCTGGGGACAACACGGGTGCAAGTGTAGGGGAAGCAGCAGGCCCGTGGGGAATGAATGCCAGGGCGCCCATAGCTACTGCTGCAGAACAATCAGGAGGTAAAAGACTGTTCCTGTGGCCAGGTTAAGTTAGGATTTATGGGGCCGATTGGGCCGTATGCCTGGGTTTGAGGTGAGCAGGTGGCCTGCAGCCCCTCCTACTGCAGCTGCAGTGGTACAAAGACTCGCACTTAACAGGGGCCTTCTCTGGAGGGGCTCTCCCAGAGTGGGAGGCGTCCTGCAGAAGGGAGGGGTGTGTGTGTGTGTGTGTGTAGACTCAAGGGCCCTGAGGGAGCTAGCCTCTGGGAGAGGGTCCCACAGCTGGGGACTGCTGGTAGCACAGTCCAACCCCAGAAGGGGATGGTGGAGCCCAGGTAGACCCAGCCCAGCCTGGGACAGCTTACCCAACAGGGTGCAAGGAGAGGCTAAACCTCTACCGCAGCTCTTAGCATCAGCTCAGCCTGTGCCATCCTACTCATTCCTTAGGGGATGACAGTGGTTGGAGCCCTTTGGTGGTTCTTGCAGGGCTGATGCAGTGGGCTTAGATAAGGCAGGGTTTTCCAGGTTTAAATGTCCAGGCAGCAGTGGGCCAGGAGAGGTTATCAGTAGAACAATAGCCTTGTAATGTGTTGTGCAAGCTGGGAAACTTTGGAGAGTGGAAGGGGACACTGTTAATAATTATGCAGGGGGGGCCGGCGCCGTGGCTCAACAGGCTAATCCTCCGCCTAGCGGCGCCGGCACACCGGGTTCCAGTCCCGGTCGGGGTGCCGGATTCTGTCCCGGTTGCCCCTCTTCCAGGCCAGCTCTCTGCTGTGGCCAGGGAGTGCAGTGGAGGATGGCCCAAGTGCTTGGGCCCTGCACCCCATGGGAGACCAGGAGAAGCACCTGGCTCCTGGCTTCGGATCAGCGCGATACGCCGGCCGCAGTGCGCCAGCCGCGGCGGCCATTGGAGGGTGAACCAATGGCAAAAGGAAAACCTTTCTCTCTGTCTCTCTCTCTCACTGTCCACTCTGCCTGTCCAAAAAAATAATAATAATAATTATGCAGGGGGGAGGGAGGCAGTAACCTGTTTGGCTTGGGCAAACTGGGCTGCGTGGTTATTGTAGGCATCAGGCCAGCTCTCATGCTTATTTGAGATTAATAAAATATCACAGCTGGGATGGTGCCTCAGTTGCCGATTTAATTCATCACCAAATCCCTGGACAGCTCACTTGAGTCCTGAGAATGCCTCTAAAGTGAGCCAGTGTCACCTCCGTGTAGGAGAGAGGCTCTCAAGGTACAGAAAGACCGCAGGTGGCCTCCAAAAGGCAGTGCACTGAGGGCATCGGCAGGCCTTCCTGTGACCTTGGATGAATCGTTAATCTGCTCGGAGCCTTAGGTCGCGTTGCAGCAGTGACAACCCCTGCCTGCCCATGTCACAGGGATTCACTTTGCTTGGGATATTTCATCATGAGCTTTTGGGATGTAGCTCGCAACTGCTCCTACCGAACCCTTGGCACCTGTGCAAGGTCAGGCACTCTCCAATGCTTGTCACAGTGCAGGTCACTGATGGCCATGTCTGCCTGCTGGCAGGGATCCAGCCCCAGTGCCAGTTCAAGGCTAGCCCACAGTGTCCCTGGGCTCACCATGTTTTCTTGGTCGTTGCAGGTGGATGGCCAACCCGAAGAGAACGACATGAACAAACGCAGGCGGAAAGGCATCAACAACGTGGACGAGGTTTGTGTGCCTGGGGTCCCTATAAACAAAGGCCTTCTCCTGACAGCTGGTGGCCAGAGACCCGCCTGACCGCAGCTGCAGCCCCGACCCTTCTTTCTGTCCTCTCCCAGAACCACTGGGTTCCAAATCAGTCAGGGGTCGTGTCCTCGCCTTGCCTCAGTACTTGGCAGCTATGCAACCTTGAGAAAGGTAACTCCCAGGGTGTGGACCCTACCCATATAAGGCAATAATACATTCAAAACAAACTGCAGGGTTTCTAAAGATCAGTAAGATGACTTACACAGCCTGGCACCCATGGGCTACTCCGCGTACAATCACTGTTAAGAGAAGGTAGTCCAGGGGCCCCAGCAGTCCCACTGTCCTCCCAGGCAATGTTTGGAGTCTTCCCATGTTTTCTGCACTTTCAGTCTAAGACAAACATCCCAGTGCCCACGAGCGCCACCGTCTGGTGAAAGAGAAAAATTGCAGAGTCAAAGGAGGGCACTAATGGAACACCTGCTTCTGAAAAATTGCTTAGCAGAAGCGAGCTGGTTCCTGCTCCACGAGGCAGATCTTTCAAGAGACCTGAGATACGCACTTCATCCAAAAAAAAAAAAAAAAAAAAAAGCTAATTCAGAAAGTTCGTGGAAATTGAATCAAAACATAAATTGATTTGGGGGCGAGGAAGTTTTTTCATAATGCTCACTTTCCATGCATTTTTAAGTGTTTGCATGTTGTTGGTGACGTGAGGGGATACCACCCTTGTGTAGCCCTTTTCTAGAGTGTCTTTGGGTGACCCCAGCACCAAGTGTTGCTTGCAGCCTCTTTAGCCAACAGGGAGTTCATTGAGAGGCGGGGCAGGGGCTGAGTGGCAGCTGCCAGTCACAGGTGGCGGTACCTCCTCCCCAGAAGCTTCCCTGGGTGTACTGTGTCTCAGCTGGAAGTCTCTTCCTGCCTTTCCTGCTCCTGCTCCTTCGAGGAGGGCCAGGTGCTGTTTCCTTGGCTGGCAGCCCACGACCAGCAGTGGGGAGAAATCTACTCTGCATCTGCTCCTTCTCAGGAGGCGCTGGGCTGTTTCCTGGGCAGCTGTTTTGCTGAAAGTCAGCTCTAACAAAGCAATCAATCTTTCTAAAGTCCGGCTACTCAAAGATCTGGCAGCTTCGGTGTCACCTGGCAGCGTGTTTAGAACGCAGACTCTCGGTGCCCACCCAGTCCTCCCGCCAGCAAAGCTGTCTTTGCACATCAGTTCCTAGGTGCTTCATGTGCACAGCGAGGTGTGGAAGGCGCCGCCGGTCCGGGTGGCTCTCTGTCCTGGCTGGCCTTGGCCATGTAAGGTGTTTGTGCTCAGTGCATTTCCCATGGTGAATTACAGAGGGCCTCTCTGGTCTGTGTTTGCCCAGCACTTCAGAGTGGCTGTGCACACAAGGCTCCCTGAATACACACAGTGAACGCAGCTTGCCTCTTCCAGCCCAGTTCTTTGTTATGGTGAGAACCCCTGCTCTGTCTCCCTGGGGGAGCCTCCTGCCCCCAGACAAGGCAGTGCCATTATACACTTCTGAGGCCTGCGGGGCTGGGGGGGAGGGGGCAACAGACACTCCTGCAGGCCCCTGGTGATTTTCTGTTGCTATTGTTAGCAGATGAGCTGGAAAAGTCTTACAGGGAGCCTCGTGTTCTAAAACAGCACACCCAAGCCGTCAAGATCTACTTCACCATTATAAGCCATGTTGGCATCACAGATCCCTTTGGGATGTGATGAGAAGAGCAGTTCCCTCTGTGGTATCCTCCCACAACCCAGGGCTCATCGTGAGCAAACAGCAGAACAGCCCAGACTGGGGGACTTCCTACCAAACAGCTGCCAGTGCCCTTGCAAGGTGGCATGGCCAGGAAAGACAAGGAATGGAGAGAATGGAGGAAACCCAGGAAGGAGAGTGGCTAGATGCCGCGTGGGTTCCTGGATTGACCCTAGAGAAGGAAAAGGATCTCAGGGGGAAAGCCGGGGCAGTTGGATAAAGTCTAACTCGAGTAGCATTGTGCCACTGTGGATTTAGTTCTGATAACAACAGTAGAGTGATTATTCCAGATATTAGCGGTCAAGACAATTAAATGTGTGCAGGGTGTGCAGAAACAGTCTGTGCTATTTCTACAACATTTGTGTAAATCTGAAATTGTTCCTAAATTAGAAGGTAGCAAAACCCAACAGGACTGGGCGAAGTTGGGGGGAAGAGAGAGGAGCCCAGAGCCTGTGCCTGGCCAGGCTGCTCCCCTGCGCCCCAACCCTTCTCAGGCTCAGGGTGTGTTCTGAAACCCATTTTGCTTGCCATGTTTGATTCCTGCACGTGAAGTGGGTTTCCTTCCATTGACCGATGAGGGAATTCCAGGGATGCTGAGCAAATATCACACAGCTGGGGAGTGAAAGTCAGGACTCAGGCCCTAACTGGCTGCCTCCTAAGCCCAGCCAGGCTCAGGCTCTGGAAGGCGTGACCCCTGCCGTGAGCATGGTCTCTACCGGGTATCCCCGCTGCGCCGGCCTCACGTCCTCAGCCCACAGAGGGAGCCCCACTTCAGGAACCCAGTCCTGTGTCCTGAGTCCCCGGGCCCCCTCCCTGCTATGTGGGTCCAGGAGCCAACCTGCCTTGTGCTGTTGTGACTTCTACAGCCACCAGCCTTTTCCAGCCGGAGCCTGGGCTCCAGTCAGGAGTGTGGCAGCAGTAAGGAAGGCGGCAGTCAGAACAAAGTCAAGTCCATGGCAAATCAGCTGCTGGCCAAGTTTGAGGAGAGCACTCGGAACCCCTCGCTCCTGAAGCAGGTGAGTCACATAGCCAGCGCTCGCCGGGCCTGCGGCTGCCGGGAAGGTAGCAGAATTGTTCAGGCTAGAGATGGATTGCCACTGTGCCAGCCAGGCCTGGTTAAAGCGACACCCGAGCTTCTAATCCTGGAGTCAGCAGACTTTTCTAGAAGAAGCCAGATGAGCAACTTTTTCTACGTGTGGGAGGCAGTGCTGTCTCTGTGGCAACTACACGATTCTGCCATTGAAGTGCGAATGTAGCCATAGACAGATGAGTCTGACTGTGTTCCAATAAAACTTTATTTCCAAAGCAGGCAGCGGGCCAGTGTGCTGGCACCTGTTCTGCGTTAAGGAAATCCATTCCCCTATGTGGTTGTGCTTTGCAACCGCGACATGAGAGGCACACTTGAGGGAGCTGCTGAGTTGCAGGCTGTGTGTTAGTGTTGTCCGTGTTGCAAAGAACCATTCAAACCCAGGGAAACTGAACCAGAGGTGGACAGGCATTCTGGCCACACCCGAGTCCCCTGGGCCTCCCCTCCTGCCCTCTACCCCGGGTCAGCCTGAGGCTGAAGAAGGTCAGGCTGCCAGCTTCGCTTTGACTCTAGCTGCTGGGCCTGTGCCTGGGGCGCTCTTTGCCCCCCTGAATTTCCACTAGGGGTGCTGCTGCCTCCTTACAAAAGCTTGCGAGAGGGTCTGGCTCCCCCGCAGAGAACACCTGCCACACAGCAGCCAAGACCCCTTTCAAAGGAGTGGGCTCTGGGATCATTGGCTGTCTTGGTGGTCTTGAGGTGGGCCCTGCCTCTCCTGGACCAGCTGCGCTTTCCCAGGTGGTGGAGGAGCTTTATTCTAAGGGACCACTTTCTGAGACTTGAAATTCTCAAGAACTGTCCTCAGTGGCCCCTTGTGGAGGCCCACCCCCCACAGTTACTGGATGCAGACGAGGGCTCTCTTCCATCAGAAGAACTGGCAGGTCCTCCCCCTCGGGTGGGCGGGAAGCTTTCCTGCCCCCGGGGAGCACTGCTGGGCTGGCCGCCCGGCCCGGCGTGGGCTCTGGCAGTGCCAGCCCAGGGCGCTGTGTCTGAGCCAAAAGCAAAGCCTCCCTGGGATTCACACGTTGTCTGGGAGGAGGGGACTCTAGGAATCCAGGCTGTTCACAAGGGCTCGGGTTTCCGGGCTGGGCCCGGCTTGCGGGAGCTCAGGCCAGTGCTCCAGCCGCTCCTGCCCGCTGCCCCTCCTGCACCTCCTCGCTCCTCTGTCCTCTCTGACTCACCTTTTCCTTCCTGTCTCCTGTGGCTGCTTTTCGGGACTGGCCTTTCTCCTCCCAGGAACGCCGTAACTCAGGGATAGGTAAGACCACCCTGTGCTCTTCCTCTGACCTTCCTGCTAGCTCTCACTGCCCCAAGCCGGACGAGCCCACACCCAGCCCATCACCTCCTCTGAAAAGGCAGGTAGGGCTCCGTCCAGTGGATGCTGTGTGGGTGAAGCCAGAGGGGGCTTTGAGCAGAGGGGTAGGGTTAGCAGCTCCGTCCACCCCCCAGATAGGGCTGATTGTAGAGGCTGTGGGCAAATGACACAGCTTGAGGTCCCCACATTTCCAGGTAAGAGTAACCAAGTACACGGCATCTTGGAATCCATGCCAGGACCCCCTCGACCAGTCGAAGGTACCAACTGGCCAACCGCCGTGCTCTTGGTGTTGTTACCTGGGGAAAATGGAACCCCGGCAACGTGGGATGTTCCGTGTGATGCCCTGTGACACTCAGCTTTGTCTGTAGACTGATGCTTGAATAGGCTGATTTCCAAATCAATGACTCAGCGATGCTGGAATGGACTCGGGCCATGTGGCCGTCACCATTGAAGGGGGAAGGCATGGACGTGGCGAGACGTCCTGGCTGCCAGAGTAGCCAGGGTGGCAGCTGGCGGCCACCGACTGTAGCTCACTCCAGCCACGCTGTCCGGGTTTGGAATTTGAACAGAATCCCTCTTGCTGACCACAGAGCTCAGAGCTGTCGGTCAGTGTTAGGAAGTTGGTGCTGTTCCCAGGTGGTGGAGGTTGAGGGAGACGGCTCTGAGCATAGCACAGCTAGCTGGGGAGCCGCGTGAACTGTGCCGACGGCTACTCTCTCTAGGGCCATCAAACCAGCATCTCTGGGGCTGGGCCAGACTTGGGGGCTTTTTCAGGTACCTGAGATTATTCCAATGTTCAGCTGGGATTGAGGACCAGGGTGGAATGGGTTTTGATTCAGGGGGCCCGGGGTGAGGGGCAGACTCTGTGTCGTGATCGAGGGTGCCAGGTGGTTCCGAGGCAGGTAGACGAAGCTCAGCCGGGAGGCCAGTCTGGAGTCTGACTCACTGTGGCACCCGGTGTGGCCTTCGGCTCGGTCCTCGGCGGGGGGACTCCCTAGAGCGGGGCCTAGGGCAGGGCCGCAGGAGGGAAGGAAGCTTGATTTTCCCTCTTTCCCAGTTCCCCTCCACGGCTGTGCCAGGGCACGTGCTCCGAGAGCTCAAGCAAGTGTCTGCAGGCGGCGAGTGCCCGAGCAGGCCCTGGAGAGCCAGGGCCAAGTCTGACCTGCAGCTGGCTGGGCCCGAGAGCCCCCCGGCCCTGCCTCCCGCCTGCCAGGGAGCCCTGGCCCTTTCAGGGGTGCTGCGGCGGCTGCAGCAGGTGGAAGAAAAGATTCTCCAGGTGAAAGACTGTTCCTGGCCCTCGCCCCTGGCCATGCCTCGGTGACTTCCCGTCCTGTCTCCCCTCCTCCTGCCTGTGGGGGGCGGGGGTCCCTTCTCCTGCTTGCTCCCTGCCTGCTGTCCCACTGTCTGTGGTGAGTGGACAGGGTCCCCACCAGCCTTCCTCACCTTTCTCTTGGGGGCACCGCCATAGTCTCTGTCACTGCCTCTCTCTTCTTTCTCCCTTCTTGCCTCGACTGCAGAAGAGGGCCCAGAACTTGGCCAACAGGGAATTTCACAAAAAGAACATTAAGGAGAAGGCGGCTCACCTGGCCTCTCTGTTCGGACATGGGGATTTCCCACAGGTAAACCCGGGGCGCCGGAGCCCCCAGGAACACACAGGCCGGCCGGCCCGGCACCCAGGAGCAGTCTCCGGAGTTTGGTCTGCCCCTCCCGCCTTCTACTGCCTGAGAAGTTATCCAATTTTTAAAGCTGCTCAGATGTTTGAACTGGCATCTGAAAAAAGACCTAAGTGAGAGACTCAGCATAACTAGATGATGCCAAAGGGGAGGTCAGGGCAGGAGCTTGAGCTCACGTTAACAAAAAATGCTACTAAGCAGAAACACGGACTGTTACAGCCCAGACAGGTTCTGAGCCAGCCTGGAGCTTCCGAAGGGCCCACGCAAAGAGGGCATGCTGGCCAACTGCAAGCGTAACACTGCCTTTAAGGTGAAAGCAAACCAGCTGCTCGCGATGCCTAGGGGCACGGTGGAGACATCTCCCTGAGGCCCTGACAGGCGACCCTAAAGGATGAGGTCAAGCTCGTGCTGTCAGCTGGGTTCTGCTTGGCAAGAGGCAGTGTCGGGCCAGTGAGAGTGACTTTGCCTTAGACCAGGGAGTGCAGCCCCCTCCGAGTCAGGTCCTGGTTTGGAGACTTGCTGGGGAGAAGAGCGTGTGCTCCCAGGGAGGTGTGAGCTGACCGTGAGTGCCGGCTCCCTGTCCCTGGCCGCGAGCCCACCTCTCAAACTTCTCTGCTCCACGCTGACCTCCCAGATGAGGTAGAATCACTGATGTGCGCACAAGGCTTCATGTTCAGTTCATGTTCAGGGTTGCCCGGCACAGTTGTCTGCCTGCAGCTGCCGAGCCCCTGCTGGGGCCCTCTGCCCCGAGGCAGCCCACGGTGCCCCCTTCCTAAGCCTGCAGCTGCCACTTCACGCCAAGCTCCGTCAGTAGCCCTGGCATCCGGGGCGGATGGAGGCAGAAACAGCATTGCTGCAGCTGTTTTGGTGTGACGGGGGAGCTGGCACACTTTGTAGCTGAATGCGGCGTAACCAGGAGCCAGATAATCCTGCCTGGCTCCAAAGGCAGAGCTTTCAGTTTTGCTCCGAGCCACAAGCCCAGTGTTGGCCCTGTGCTCTGAGGCCACGGGCGTGGGGCCGCATCGTGGAGGCAGGCGTGCCTGGGCAGTCCCCTGGGATAATCCTAGTTTCCTCTGTCTCTGTTCCGTGCAGAATAAACTGCTCACTAAAGGCCTGTCTCCTACTCATCCTCCGTCTCCTCCCTCTTGCCTTCCATCTCCTGACTCCGCTCCACCCTCTCCGCCGGCTGTCAACACTGCTTCCTCTTCCAGAAAGGTAGTTGTCCTCAGTGGTTCGCCTCCCTCGCGCTGCACAGATGGACATCTGGAGCCCGGCCGCGCTGCGCTGGGCTGAACGTGTGTGAGCTATTTTACAGCAGCCCTGGAAGCTGATTTGGCTTTGCGCTGGAGCATGCAGCGTAGCAGAACGGGCAGCCCACGAGAGCCTGCCAGGCGGCGCTCACTGACCGGGCAGCATTCATGAGTACCCACCAGCCACCTCCCAGAGCCCGCAGCGGCACGGGGCGCGGTGCCCTTACAGAGCTTGGATGAGAAACAGCATGCTGGTGTGGGAATGCTGCATTGTACTGTGTGACGTTGCCGATGTGTGGCTAGCGTTGATCTAACAAGATGCAGTTCAGGACAAGGCTGCGGGAGCAGAGAGGGGAGAAGCGTGGGAAACATTCGGCAGCCAGGGGGTGAAGGCTGGGTGGGAGGGTTCTGCAGGAGAGAAGTGCAGAGCCAGGAGCATCTTGGGGAGCGGCTGGCGTGTGCAAAGGCAGGCAGGCAGACCTGCATTACGCCAGGAGGCAGAATGTGTGGCGGGACTTGAACTCAGGGATCAGAGTGTCTGCAGGGCGTCGTGTGTCAGGGTAAAGTGAGCGCACACCTTTCACGTTAAGGAATTTCATTTCACCCTCCGGGCCGCAGGGAGCCGCTGGAGCATCCAGTCCGTGCTTTGGAGGCACATTCCACGTTTTCCGTGTGTCCTCCTGTGACCTGGCACAAAGGCAGCCCCCTGAGAGGAGAGGGGAGAAGAGGGGCTTGGGGAGCCTGGCCTCTGGCTTGTGAGAGCATTGGAATTCACAGGAAGCCCCCACGGTGTGAGCTCTTGCCCCGGGGACAGGTCTGGTGTCTAGCACACCCAGTCCCTGTGCCTCCCCTCCGAGGCTTGGCTAGCTGCGCTGAGCTGCCCTATAGAGGCTCTGCTGGGCTGCCGCGTGCCGTTAGGCCGGTGCTGAAACTGGCTCCTTGCTGGCACACTGTAGAAAGATTAGAAGCCGCCTTTTGGGGTGCAGCTGGAGATGCCGCTCCTTGGGCCCCCAGCTCTGTGGGGAGCACGGTAGCTGTAGGTTCCCAAGGAAAGAGCAAGGAGTCTTCCCAGCTCCAACCCCCGCCCCCCGCCCCCGCCCGCCCAGGCCCCATGCGACACAGCCACAGGCAGGATACCAAGACACTTAGCATCTTGTTCGGCCTCCATCCTGGGCTGGCTTTCGGGCTGAAGTCCCCCGGGCTGCGGACCTTCACGTTCTCCGCAGTAGCAGAATGGTTCCTGGCCCCTGACAGGCTAGAAACAGGCATGTGCGCCCCTTGCCATCCGCATAGAAAGGAGCCTTACCCGGGGTGGGGGGTACTTCCTGCTGCGGGGAAAGGTCGTTGGCACCCTTGATGAGGTGACAGGAGGGGCCAGGGCACTCTGCACAGACCCCGGTGCAGGCTGAGCTGCCTGGCCCAGGCCTTAGTTCCCTCTGGTCCAGTTGCTCTCCTGTGACCCCAGGCCCATCAGGGCGACTTCACCAAGGCCCCTCCCGTCCCTGTTGCTCTTCCTTCTGCACGAGGACCTGGCTTGTCCATCGTTTCTCAGAGCCGAGGGCAGAGCTGGAGCAAGAAAAGCCACCCCTTCCCTGGGTTGCATGACTTGGCTTCCGGTGTGCATTTGCTCCTCTGACAATGGCAGGAGACAAGCTGCTGGGAGCACACAGAGCCGTGAGGTCTGACCCAGGCATTCATGGTGGCCTAGCCCCGTCACATCTGCGTCACCCCCGTGGAGGCCTCCGGCTGCTTCTCCACTGGGCTGTTCAGGCAGCATTAATACAATGTCATTCATTAAGCAGTGAGCAAACATTCAATCATTCATTCAACAAATATGGAATGATAACTCGGTGTCAAGCACCCCAGGCAGCGAGTAAGAGTTAAATTCCTGCCCTGTGAGGCCTGGGATTGGGGTACTAGGGGGAGAGTAGTCTTGAACAATAATACAAAAAAGTGATCACATACTAGTAAGTTTCAGGCAGTTAGGGAAGGCCAGGAGGTCTCAGCTGTCAGCGGTCGGTGGTCGGTCGTACAAAGAACCTCGCCAGCCTCAGCCCCGACCCAGCCCCTGCCCCGCCACCACATGCTGTTGATTCAGCTCTGGGCTTTGCACACTCAGAACCTGGCAGAAGCACAGCCTCCCCGAGGAGAGAGCTGGCTGCCCCTTAACGTTGTGCTGGGTGCGTGAGATGCAGCCCCGAGAGGCTCTTCCTGGCGGGAGTCTGGGGCCTCGATGAATCCTGCTCTCGTTGCCCGGTGCCCCAGCGTCTCCCCAGCGCAGGGGAGCCAGAGGGAGAAAATGCTCTGAGGCTTGGTCCCTGGCAACCTCCTCCTGGCAGGCGGCGTGTCCCGGCTCCTGCCCCCCAGAGCCTTACACCTCAATTCAGAGGGCCCAGGAATGGTCACTCCCAGGTGTGAAAACTTGTCACCAACTTAAGGGCTGTAGCCAGGGCTCTACCTTCAGACTACACTTGCCCGTGCTCTCGCATCGACGGCAGCTTTAATTCCGAGTGAGCCGTCGGTTTTGTTTGGCCTGGACAGTCACAGGCGGTCTTCACGCTTCCTCATTTAGAGCCCAGATCCTGGCCAGAGTCTGTCGCTCATGACCATGGCCTATGGGCACCACGCCCAGTGTTATGTCGCCAGCACCATTTTTTCTCTCCCAGCCCCACAGACCAGCCCTCCTCTGGTGGCACCAGCTCCCCGTCAACCATCCATTCATTAATTGCATTCTTCAAGAAGGGAGGCCACGGTGGATTTAGATGAGCACCGCTGGCTATTTGCTGAGACTGGCAAGCTCCGGCAAGGACAAGATGGCGACTGAACTTGCACAGCTGAGCCAGGGCACCGTTTCACTGGGCTGGGAACCCCAGCTTAGTCTTCCTGGGTCAGAAGAGCAATGAGCATCGCCATAGGAGCTTTGTCTACCCTTGGAGTGTTTGTTTTAAAACCGGATCTGCAGGGTTTCCTCTAGACATTTGCATAGGAGAGGGAAGCAGGAATGCTGGGCCCTTCTGGCTGGGCATCCTGCCCTTGTTTCACTGGGTGCAAAGGTGAATCTGCAGGATGGACCCCGGGCCGCCTCCAGCCTCCTGGCCCCTCCCTCCGTCACAGGGCAAGAGCTAGGCAGCATCTTCCAGGTCTCCAGTGTGCATCCAGCCTGGGGGTTTTAATTTGCCAGGTGCCGGTAGGTGACAGGGAAGCACAGCGCTACACGGGGAAGGATCTAAGCTTGCAGTCCGACTTGCACACCTGTCCCTCACTGTGTGACCTTGCACAAGGCAGCGGACTGCTCTGCGCCTTCGTTTTCTAACCCATAAGATGGAGATGGCGGCAGCTGGAATGCTGAGGGTGCCAGGTGCCGGAATGCCGCAGCGACTGAAGCATCCAGGCTGGTGCTCATGCACAGCGGGAGGGAATTCTGAAACGCATGTTGATTCCTCTTTCTAAAGGGAATGTCAGCACCTTCAAGTGGCCTTGTCTATCCCGGGCGCTTAAGAACAGTGCCAGCTCAGGTGAGTGAGAGCCTGCCTACACCACGGCTGCCTCACCTGCCCAGGGGCTCGGCAGAGCCACCGTGCGGGGCTG
Source organism: Oryctolagus cuniculus (assembly GCF_964237555.1). Lineage (NCBI taxonomy): Eukaryota > Metazoa > Chordata > Mammalia > Lagomorpha > Leporidae > Oryctolagus > Oryctolagus cuniculus. Next base: position 53,995,730 of record NC_091432.1, on the reverse strand, counting down.
CGAGGGTTAATGTGCATAGGTCCATACCCTGGTGCCTGCAGCTAGGGGACTGCAGGGGGCAGAGCCAGGCTCACCAGGGGCTCACAGCCCCAAAGGCCTGTCTCAGCTCTGAGCGTGAGATTTCCAGACCCCTTCCAGGAAAGCAGTTTCATTTCCTCCCCTTCCCTCACCCTGGGCACATGTCTGAGGCATCGAGTCCCTGTCCTCTGCTCTTTTCTCACCCAGGGACTCCTCCCTGAAGACGTCCTTGCTCAGCTGGGCCCAGGGACACGTGGAAGTTCCCCTTCCCAGGCGGCCTCAGCCCTGAGACCCTGGCTTCACCCCCTTCACCCTCACCCTGCCTGGCCTGTGTGGGCTTGGTTGGTGCTCAGAGCAAGCCATATAGTCACAGCAGCTCCAGTCTGTGGACAGGTGCAGCCCGGACACCTGTTATCCCTGGCTGGGGTCCAGGCCCCAGGGGGAAGTTAGCATTGTCTGGAAACAAAGGCCCAGGGGCCGGCTTCCTCCTTCATTCAGAGAACTTGCCCTGTGCCCGGAACACAGAGAAGGAGACAGGGCTCCTGCCGTGGGGGTGAACACTGGAGGCAGACGGGCAGCCCAGGGCAGTGTGAGACTGGCTGGCATCCAGGAGAGAGCCCTGTGTGTGGTGCTGAGGGGCACAGGACTGGCTGAGCAGGGCCTCTCTGGGGAGGTCCCTACGCCTGTGGTGTTGGCATGACCACAGTGGGGTCATCATGTTTGAATCGAGGTCAGCTGGGGGAGAGAAGGATGAATGGTCATGGAGGGTGAAAGTCATCTAAGGGAACAGAGAAAGAAGTTCTAGAACATGGAAATGCAGAGCTGCACACGTGGCCGTGCTTCGGACTCGGTCACTGTGGGCCCAGTGCCTTCTGGTACCCAGCACCATTTGGGGCGTGGCCTAGATTTTTTATGATTCTTTCCTATAGCTCAGCAAGCTTGGTGTCTCCTCATTTTATAGATGAGGAGGCTGAGGCTAAGAGGAGGAGGAGGGCGGTGCGTGGGAGGCTAGCCTGATGTAACACGGGGTGATGGCCCACTTAGAGTGTCCAACCATCTAGCTTGTTCTAATGAGCCAAAAAAATAATTCGAGTTCAACATAGAGGAGGTGGTGAAAAATATATCCTTGAACATTAAGAGACTTTTGAAAACTACATAAAGGGTTGCCAAAGTGCTCCCAAAATTAATTCTTTAAAAAAAAAATGACTGGGCCTTTGTTATTGGATCACTCAAAGTGGACTCCAGATTAACTGTTGCCAGCCAAATCCTAGCTCTCCCTCTGCCCAGCCCTCCTCAAGACACACTGGTGAGAACCTCTGGCTCTTATTCTAGGTCAGTGCTAGGGTGAGTTCTCTGGAAGTCTCTCCATGAGTTAAGCTTTTCATTACTGCTCCGGATCCTGACAACCTGGTAGCTCCCCAGTTGCTTGCCCCAGGGCTCCTCCCAGGGTACCTCACACACAGGTACTGGCCTGTGATCCAGTGAATACAATGAGAGTACAGCATTAAAGGTATATAGAAGGGCAGGCATTTGGCTTAGTGGTTGAGACACTTCTTGGGACACCTGCCTCTCACATCAGAGAGTGTAGGTTCAAACCCTGGCTCCACTTCCAATCCCAGCTTCCTGTCAATGCATACCCGTGGGAGACCTGGATGGAGTTCTAGCTCCTGGCTTTGACCCAACTCAGTCCCCGCTGTTGCAGGCCTTTGGAGGGTGAGCCAGTGGATGGAGATCTGTGTCTCTCTCACTCACTCTTGCGCTGTCTCTCTGCCTCTTGAATAAAGACAGGAAGAGGAAAGAGACATAGAGGGCAATCTGACATTGCCTCACATTCAAGTGTATAATCCAATTTCTAGTATCTGAAAGTACCAAGCCACCATGGATCAGAGATTTTAAAAGAACAAACAAAAGCTGGTCATGGTCCACAGATGGCTTCCCGAGTCCAGAGCCAGCAGAAGCCAGGTGGCCGGATCTTCACACCTGGAAGCCAACATGGCTGACCCAGAGTCGGGAAGTAGTAGACAAAGCTCCGTCCCCAGGCAAGGCTCATCTTCACCCCGGCCTCGGATGACCCTTAATGAAAGGAAGGACCGACCAGGTGTGGTCTTGTTCCGGGCCCCAGCCCAGTGCCCTGTGCTGGTAGAACCCTGAGCAGGCTGCAATGACATATGCAGGTTTTGGCGACAGCACCCAGCCACTTCCCAGCCCTCTGCTCGCTACCGCAATTGTTCCCAAGTCAGCATTGCTCGGTGGCACAAAGTGCTTATTAGCTAAGTGATTAATAAGACCTCATTAAGACTTGTATTTAAAGACCCGGAAAGTGTAGTCTCACTCTCTGCTAAGTTGGGGAAGCAGTAGCTGGGCTGAGTCTCACAGCATCACCAGGGTCCCTTTCTGGGAGAGTGCTGGGGAGCCAGCTCACACACTGGGCCCACCAGGGGCTTGGGCAGGCAGTACCAAGGGTAGACCTGCGCTCCCCCTCATTCCTTTGGAGGAACCCAGGAAGTACTTTGGATTCCATAGCCTCTGTCTGAGGGGCCATGTCCCCAGTAGGGGGGACAGGAGGTCTGACAAACAGTGGCTGATTGTCCTGCACCAGTGCACTTGAACCCGCCTGGGAAGCAGGTGCCAATGGCAAAGAGTGTGCTCAGAAGTGGTATCCCAGGCTCTCAGGCTGGGCCGTGTGGGGCAGGGTGGGAGGGGGTGCCTGGCCTGGCAGCTGCTGCTCCTCACAAAAGACAGGTCTTGAAGCATCTGAGGGGACCCCATCTGCCCAAATCTGAAAGATCAGACACCTCCCCACCCCTCAGCAGGCCACATTGTCTACAGTCCCCAAGAGCCGAATACATGGTCTGGGACACCTACTCCAAAGTTGGCGTGGGCCTTGGGGTTTCCTTAATGAGAACAGAGCCGGGGTCCCTTGGACACGGTCACTCTCACCATCCTGACCCTGTCCATCCCTATTCACTGCAGTTTGGCTGGAGTCCACTGAGTTAGCCGTAGGCCCCGAGGACGGCTCTGCCACCAGCAGGAGGGGACCGTGCAGGCTGTGGGCACTCCACTCACTCTGCCCTTCCCAAACTTCCTGCTGATTTATACCGCGCTGTGGCCTCCCCCACTCTAAGATGGCCTTGCCCAGCACCCAATCTGCAACCTGCTGCAAGCTCCCCGCCTGCTCCGTGCACTTGCTCAGGGCACCCCGTCGGCCACACACTCCCAGATCTGTGGTCCTGCCGGAGGGACTCAAGCCAGCCGCAGACCTCATGACCCTTCAGGTCATCCTGGCCCAGCCCTGCTGCTAAGCACCAGGCAGTGAGACATCTCTTCCCTCACTCAATCCTTCCCACGAATCCATGAAGCACATACAACTATCCATTTTACCGCAGAAGTTCAAAACTTTGTGCCAGATCTGAGAGGTCCTTTGTGGGTCTGTGCAGGGCCCACTGCCCACTAGGCAGTGACCCATAGCTGTCTAGACAGGAGGGCTTCCTGGAGGAGGTGACTGTGGTTTAGCTGTCTTCCTGGGAGGACTGGGTTCCTCACTGTTTTCTTTGCCTTGCTTAACTTCTCTGTCTCACAGACTTCTGGAGGCTATGGAGACACAGGTGCAATGCTGGGAGTCACTGAGCCTGAGCAGTGTTGGTTTTCCCAGCCTCTGATGAGAGAGCCTGGTGTGACGGCCCCTGGGCTGGGAGTTGGGAGACCAGAGTGTGGTCCTGAGTCGCCCATGTGTTTGCTAAGTGGCTTCAGATAGAGCCTTGCCCCTCTTGGAGATCCATTTACCCTATCTGTGCCATAATAAGCTCAATAAATTCCCAAAGGCCTCACGTGGATGTGGTTCCAGACCCATTGCCTGATTTACCCAAGGCCTGGGAGGGTTTCTTTTTATATTCTCCATATCCCAGTTTTTTTTTTTTAATTGGATTAAAATACACATAAGCACAAAATTCACCGTCATGGCCATTCTTGAGAATACAGTATAGAGGAAGTAAATACGTTTATAAGGTATGCAGCCATCCATCTCTAGAACCTTCTCATCCTGTGATGCTGAAACTCTGTACCTGCCCCAGCCCCTGCCCCTCACTGCTCTCCCGGTCTCTATGGTTCTGGCAGCTCCAGGGATCTCCTGGGTGCAGCGTTTGGCCATGGAATTTTATTTCTCTCCTTTTCCCCATGTCCAGAATGCCTGTGCTGAGCTCCCCCTGGCTGGTCTCGCCTCTCCAGGGCTGTCGGGTGCTGTGTGCATGGGGACGTGGAGCCCTGTCCCACGTCCAGCCTGTTGGCGGTTTCTCTCTGGGTGCTAACGGGCCTCTCCCTTTGTCTCTGTCCCCTCTGCCTCCGCTCTTGCTTAGCTGACGGTAGGGAAAGTGTCCAGCGGAATAGGGGCTGCCGCCGAAGTCCTGGTCAATCTGTACTTGAACGATCACAGACCCAAGGCGCAGGCCAGCTCTCCAGACCTGGTAAGGCTGCGTCCCCCTCCGCCACCGCCTGCAGGCACTGGCTCTGGCCTGTCGGGATGGGCTCGCGGGCCACGGAGGATGGCCAGGCCCCCAGAAGGCTCCTCTGCTGGGGAGCCAGGGGGCGCTGAGGACAGGCACGGGCTGGACCATGGCAGAGGTTGGAGGGAGGCTGCATTTCAGAGCCTTCGTGAGTTATTTCCAGGACAGCATCGCCCCTGCTCTCTCTGGCCTCAGTCTGGCAGTTGGCGCAGCCGGACGTCCTGTGCTGCCGGGGCCCAGTGTCCAGGGATTGAGAGACAAGCAGTGCAGCCACATCCCTCTCCTTTGATGTCTCCCTTCAGCGCCCCATCGCCAGTGACAGCAGCTCACTGTTCTGTTGGCTTCCTCCTGGCTCCTTCCTCTGGAATCGCCAAGGTTTATCCCTGCCCTGGCCCTCCCTATCCTGCCTAGTGACTAGGAGATGCAGCCTGTCCGTGTCCCTGTTCGGGAGCACAGCCGGCGCCATGCACTTCCTTTGCCTCACTAAATTCCCTGCAAGGATGCATCACACATCCCCAGTGCAGCCGGGTCAGTGACCTGGCTCAGAGCAGCGGACTCTGGCCCCAAGCACGGATCCCCAAGACGGCGTCCCTGGACAGGCGTGTCTGTGAGCAATGCCCACTCCATCATCCCAGGCAGCCTCACTCCCACCCTGAAATCAGAGCAGCCAGCCTGTGGAGGGATGGGGGCCCCCCGCAGAGTGGGCTCTGTGTTGGGCGTGCATCTCACACCCCTCACTTTTGGCTGTACAGACACAAGCAGTAAACAGCCCACAAGTTCCCTGTGGTTCTGTTTGAAGTGTCCTACAGCCTGAGCCTGGCGCTTGAGCCCGTGTCCGCCCTAACTCTCTGCTCTTCCCTCCCGACCCCCAGGAGTCTATGAGGAAGGCGTTTCCCCTGAGCGTGGGCGGCAGCGACACCTGCTACTTCTGTAAGAAGCGCGTGTACGTGATGGAGCGGCTGAGTGCCGAGGGCCACTTTTTCCACCGCGAGTGCTTCCGCTGCAGCATCTGCGACACCACCTTGCGTGTGGCCACTTACGCCTTCGACTGTGATGAAGGTAATCCCAGTGGGCCTGGACAGCACTCGCTCATGGCCTTGGCCTGGGCTTCCCACCCTTCTGCAGCCTCTGGGCCACCCCACTCTTCCTTAGCAGGGAGTGTGATATCATCAAGCAAGCTGTTTAAGGAAACTGGGAGCCCCTACTAGAGAGAAAGGCCGCCCGGGGCTTAAAGGAAGGGAAGCCATTGGCACCTGCAGTATACAAGGCACTAGGGGGCATCTAATGTGTGCTGAGGCTTCGTATACCTCATTTTTCTGTTAGCCTCACCACCCTCCATGGTCCCTGTGTAGCTGAGAAACTCAAACCTGATAACCTATGTGACGTGCTCAGCGCAGCACCTGGCCCGCTGTAGAGGTTTAATAAATGATGGCATGTTAATGCTATTTTCAATTATATATTATAAAAATAACTGTAATAATCATACCCCCTCTGATGGGTTGCCTGCCAGTGAAGGACTCACGCTGGCTAACGTGAGTGATCATTTTCTAACGTTCAGCGCTTGTCATTCTCAACAGCGTCGTATCGAGTGGCAGGCTAGCATCATGCGTGCAGTTGCCCGCCCTCAACCTAAACTGCCTGGGTTCAAATCCGGGCTGTGGCACTTCCTCGCCACATAACCACAGACCTATGGCTGGCCTCTTGGGTCCTCAGTTTCCTCATCTGTAAAGTGGAGTTGACAGCAGTGCACGGCTCAGGAGGGGACCGTGACGGTCGCTGAGCGAATTCCTGGGAAGCGTGTGGAGTCCTGCCTGGTGCACAGCAGCAAGGCCTGGGTGGTTTCCATCCAGCAGCAGTGAGCCGGGAGGGCTTACCTGCGAGGTGCCCTGTGGCCCTACACTGTGGTCACTGCCTCAGTGTGTGCCCCGCCCGGGTCTCCTCCTCCCCGTCACGGCCGCCATCTGCCCTCGGGGAGAAAGATGGAGGGCACTGATACTCAGCGCTGTCTGTTGTGCCACCCAGCAGCTGGTCTGGCAAAGAATCCAGGCTTCCGTTGCCTTGAGGATTTTCTGAGGATTGTGGGCCGGGCCTTGGGAGCCCCAGCCGGGGCAGCAAAGGATCCAGCTGGCCTTATCTCAGGCTCCTTTTTTTTTTTTTTTTAAAGACTTATGTATTTATTTGAAAAGCAGAGTTACACAGAGAGAAAGAGAGACAGAAAGAGGGCTTCCATCCGCTGATTCACGCCCCAGTTGGCCGCGATGGCCAGAGCTGCACCAATCTGAAGCCAGGAGCTGGAGCTTCTTCCGGGTCTCCCACGTGGGTGCAGGGGCCCAAGGACTTGGGCCATCCTCTACTGCTTTCCCAGGCCATAGCAGAGAGCTGGATCAGAAATGGAGCAGCCAGGTCTTGAACTGGTGCCCGTATGGGATGCCGGCACTGCAGGCAGTGGCTTTATCCGCTATGCCACAGTGCCGGCCCCTCAGGCTCCTTCTTCAAGGCACGTGGCAGAAGGCATTTCCCTGGCTTGAGGCATCAGAAGTGGGCTTATTTCCATCGTTGGCCTCTGGTCGACCGGAGGAAAACTTGGTGTGCATGTGTGTTTCTTTTTGCAGGCAAGTTTTACTGCAAGCCCCACTTCATTCACTGTAAAACCAACAGCAAGCAACGGAAGAGACGGGCAGAGCTGAAGCAACAGAGGGAGGTATGTGGTGTTTCAAAAGTGCTGGTCACATGCAGAGGAGCCCTTGATAGAAGAAGGGTTTGCCAGGGTTCCTTGAAGCCAGGCCAGCTCTCCTGGCCCTGGGGGTGCTGACACTACTCCCAGAGGAGCCATTGAGCAGCTGCTCCCTGGGGGGGAAGGTCCCTTGGCCTCTGTGTTTTAGCTGGCCTCTGGGGTCCGTGGCTAGCAGGCATCGTCTAAAAAAGCTGAGAAGAGCTCGCCCTTGTGCCAGGGATGGGACGACCTGCCCAGTCACAGAAAAACCTCAGGGTCCCTGCATGCCGGAGGCTCACCGGCCACAGGCCAGTGCTTGCAGGAATGCCCGGTATGGGGCCAACCTTTGCCCTTCCCAAGCCATTTCCCCAGGCTCTTGCATGACAGTAGAGCCATCTGTGCGCTGCATTTATAGGCAGTCTGTGATAGCGCCCCCTCTGGCGGCTCTTAGCAAATACCTTCTGCCCGATTTGAATTTCTTAACAGCAGCAAAGACCCACAATCTAAACCGTGTTCCTGATCCTGTGAGTAACATAGGCTCAATGTAGAGAAACAGGGAAATTAATAAAAGGGTATAAAGAAGGAGAGTCACGTCACCTGTCATCACTTTAGCCTTGAGGAAACCATGTGAAATTTTTGTACCGTCTCCTCCCAGACTGGTCCCTAGGTGAACATATCTGAACCTCGTTGGAACCCTTATCACGACAGCTTTGTATCTTCCTCTGCCCACTAATGGGCTGTGAAGAGCGGGTTTCTACGGCATTAAACGTTCTTTGGATGGATGTTTCTTTAGTGCGTAGGAAAGATCCTAGGGATTGATGTCCCTGGTCCCACACTTTGGACCTTTGTGTTGTGTGAGACTTTGTCTGACAGGTGTTTTTGCAGTGAACATCCTTGTACCCGCATCTTTACCTGTAGCTCAAAGCACTACTTGGTATCTAGCGTTAGAAGTAGGATGGCTGGCCAATGGTCAAGTGCATGGTATCTGGAAACTCAGGAACCCCTGTGCTCGGTTTGTTTGCATGCTCCCCTCCCCCCACCCAGAAGAGCTGTGCCCGGATTGGGCACCACCTTTGGAAGTGAACTGGAGCTGAGATTTTTCAGGGTGCAGGGGCTGCTGGCAGAAGCCACAGTCAGCCCGGCTCCCTGAGTGTCGTCTCCCTAGTCTGCTTTGTTGCAGGGGCTCCTGCGTAAGGCTTGAGGACTAAAAGCCCTCCCTGTGACCTCTCTCTCTCTCTCTCTCTCAGGAGGAGGGCACGTGGCAAGAGCAGGACACCCCTCAGCGAGACACGCCCACCGAAAGTTCTTGCGCAGCGGCCGCCATCGGCACTCCAGAAGGCAGCCCCCCAGGTATCTCCACCTCCTTCTTTAGGAGGGCGCTGGCCTGGCCCCTCAGGCTGCCAGGGGCCCTGCTCGACATCCCCCGGGGCCTGCTTAACTGGATTCGGGGACTCCTGCGTGCCGTCGGCCTCCATGTCAGGGACAATGCTCACAACTACTGCTACACGTACGAGCTCCTGAGCCTGGGGCTGCCGCTCCTCTGGGCGTTCTCCGAGGTGCTGGCCGCCATGTACAGGGAGTCCGAGGAGTCCCTGGAGAGCCTCCGCAGCTGGGTGCTCAGGTGCATCCCGGCCAAGCTCCATTGACCCCCCCGGCTGCCCAGAGTGTAGACGGCAGCATGGGTGCCCCGTGCTGTGGCTGTGTTGGTCCTTCACCCGTTTAGCTCAAAGCCAAAGAATTTCACACTGGCCATCTCCGCCTGGCCTCGTTAGGGGGAACACCTGCTCTCGGTGCTGGGCCAGGGACGACATGAAGGATGTTTTTTATAGCTTTTTACATTTTTGTACCAAAGCGAGCCATATTTCTGGGTTTACATTTCAATTTTTAACTTTTAATAAGCCAAGAGGGCTTTTTTTTTTTTCCTCTATGAGTGTCAATTTGGCTAGACATGGGTTTGAAGTTCATTACCGGTTTTCAAGTCGCTTCAGCAGTGCAGTGTGTTCGAGTGGCCACTGCCTGCAAAGCGATCGATCTGGGCTTCGACAGACACAGTCGTGTGCCACCTCCTGAACGGTGCCTTTCCGTCTACGTGCCTGGGTGCCACCTGACTATAGGAGCCAGTTGTTTGCAATGTGAAAGCGGTATCCTTCTGCAAGAAAGGAACACAAGGCAGAACAGAATTAAACCTACACAAGCACACGGCAGGGTGTTGTTGTCCCTTGTCTGTCCTCCTTTGGAGTCAAATAGTTGCTCAGAGGTTTTTCCCTCCAAGCTATGGGAAAACCTTGGGATTCAACCACACTGCTACAGGCACGCCTTTTCCCTTCCCCACAGTGGGCACTGCGCTGAGAGCCCCTGAGCCCCAACCATGGAGCACTCCCTGGGGGCATTTTAACCCTGGGGCTCCCCGCCTGGTCCTGCAGCCCAGCTGCAGGCTGAACCAAGGCCATTCAGGGTCCGTCACGGCCAGGCTGAGTGGAGTGGAAGATGCTGCCCTCTCCCATGGTGCCCTCTGAGCCTGCGGGAGTGGCTCGCACCCCAGGCTGCTGCGAGGCAGCATAGCTTGCAAGTGTGGTCTGCTCAGCTGCCGTGCATACTTGATCAAAGCAGGCAGAGGCCATTTTCACACGGCCTGGGCAAAGGAACGAGAGTGACCTCCGGAGAGAGGCTCTGCCGTACCATGAGAGGCCGGTATGGCTGGGCATACAAGCTGTTGGATGGCTGATTCAAGAGCAAATGCGCTAGTAAGGGCAAAACTGAGCCCTGGTCCCACCAGCAGTCTTTGCTATGGGCATCTGCACGAGTCCTCAGCTCTCCCCACTCCACTCTGCCAGGTTGTGCACAGCTGCAGGGTCCGTTGAGCAATCGAGAGGCTGGTAGAGGAAGGCCTCCTAGGGGGCTCTGCATGTCCAGATTTGCAGGGCCCAAGATAGCACCATGTGGTTGTTATCATAGAGATTCCTCGAGATTAACAAGGCGGGCAAGCCCTGCGTGCATGAAGAGCCAGAGCTCCGGGGGAGAAAGGGCTGGGGAGGCTGTGTGTCCACACACACATCCCGCAAGTCCTCGGGAAAAATGGGCATGGCCTTGGCCGAGTCCGTGGGAACCAGAGCCTCTGTTCTTGTTGGAACTGCACTCAGTCCAATGACTTGCCCTGTGTTGTCCCGGATTTTTGCTAGGATTTTAATGTCCAGCGTGTCAGGAGGAGCCCTTGATACCTTTTATGTTTCATGATAAGAAAGTACATTTTTGAGGTCATGACATGAACAGCCATGTGTTTGAGACTATCATCCACTCAGGGTGGACTAAGATGTTTTCTGGAATGTTCCATGCAGCCTAAGTGGAATCTCTAAGAATGTATTCATAGGCCCCAGGGAGACTGGTTTGCATTACTCTGGCAGACAGGGTGTGCCGGTCACAAGACTGAGACGTCTGTGTGTTCTGGGAACTGGAACCTCCCTGGTGGGCAGACCCAACACGGGATGGGTCCTGAGGGGAGACCCTCGAAGCCTCCACCATGTGTTGGAGAATGCACATGAGACCCTAGAATAAAACGGGGCTGGAGGGGCTAAGGAGGGCCGGGTGTTCTGAAGGCATCTCCGGCTCCCGCGGAGGAGGGTTGGCGACATGCCAGCCTCACGTCGATCAGTAGCTGGGCTGCCGTGGGAAATGTGACTTCTCTGGGGGACGTGTCCTCTGTTTTAACAGTTGCCTTATTTGCACTTGCACTGCCTTCTTGGATTGTCACCTGTTTTCTTCCTTCTCGCCTGCACTGAATTCTCTTTTCTGTCTTTCTCTCTCCTTCCAACCTTACACTGTGGCCGTCAGTTCGTTTCAGCCTCCCAGTGCTCCACCCACTTCTTGGCTGACCCACTTCTGCTCTGAGGTGACTGGTTTTCTTGCCGATTTTCAGAGAGTGGTACTAACCCCTAACCCGCTGCCTGCACCTGTTCTCCCCCACCGCTGGTGGTACTGGTTGCACTAACTGTGAGTGTCTTGCATACTAACGGACTCATTCAGTGGCATGGTTGGGTAACAGCGTGGGGTAGTGTCCAGCCCAAATGCCCGTATCCTGGTTCCACTGCCCTGCAGCCAGCAGCCCGGTCCTCGCCAAGTGCATGCCCTGCCTCTCCTCTGGGCCAGTCTCCGTGCCTGTTTCCCCACCTGTGCCTGCACAGCCTCGTACCTTGTTGGGAGGGTTAACCCTGATTGTGAGACAGAACCGCATAGGGAGGGCTTCTCCTTGGAAAAGATGCTTTGGTCTAGCGGCTGCCGAAAAAGCTCGTGCGTACCTGCCTCTTCTCCCTCTGCCTCTGAGATAAATACACGTCAGAGCCATAGGAGGGATTTGACCCACATTCCGTGTTCTCAGGATGGAATCACGGTGATTCTAGCAACTCCTTTCTTGCAGCCGGCCCTAGAGCCCAGGGTTTTGCTGTGGTGCTTCCTGTCTGCCTTGGCACGTAACTCCCCGGGACCCTCCCCCAAGAGCAGACACCATCAGGCAAGAATGGCCTTGGGAGATGACTCAGCCCAACCCCAGGCCTGCCGCCGCCAGTTTTAAGACCCCCGTGGCTCTGTTTAAAGCATACTTTCCTGCTGACTCCCTCACTGGAGCAGCACCGTCTTTGACGAGAAGCAACACACCAAGTAACCCTGGAGCTTTGCAGGCCAGGCCCCGCGGTGTCTGTCTCGCACGTGCCCAGAGCTATCACAGCCTCCTGGCCTGTCCAGCCCTGCGTGCTGCATGCTCGCCGCGTGTGTGTGCAGAGCCTGGCCAGTACCAAGTCGTTGCTCTTGTCCTGTCTTCTCTTTCAGAGTCTCCCTCCCTTTCTAGAATGTCAACCAAAGAGTGCCCTCTCCCCTCTGCCTCTGCTTAGCTAGCCTCCCCATCTCATCACAAGGCATGTCCATGACCTTGGGTAATCATTTACAGTGCCACACAGAACCCTGTATTTTGCACACGGCAAACAATGTCTAGCTTTATTTATGGTATTTGATGCTGTAAATGAAAATAAATATGGTTCTTTATAAAGCTCATTGTTTCCTCTCTTCTTTGCCTGGGGCAGCTTCTTAAACCTCCAACACGGGGACCGGTTTAGGGGGTTCGTGTTCCCTAAACTGCTGGCAGGACCTGCACTGTGGCGACCCGGGACTCTCTGGGGGCTGCGCTGGGGGCACTCTCAAAGGAAATATTACCCAGGGGTAATATTTGGAAAACATCACCCAAGCTCCTGGGCCAGGCTTTGCGGTCTCTGTCTCGAAAACTCATTGTACTTGGCTGTTCTAGGTGCTGGGCATACTGGGTGAGGGTCTCAGGACAAGTCTGTATGGAGAGCTCCCTGTACCTCTTCCCCCCACACATACACCCAAGCCCACGGCCCCATAGCAGCTCAACCTGTAAACTCTGTATGATTCAGGCCCCTCTGTAGCAAAGGTTGGTCTTGAACATTTCAGGCTGGCCTAGCTGAGTGCTGGGTGGAAGACAAGGAGGAAGGACTGGACATCGGTGTCAGGGTGGCAGTGGGCACGCAGGCATGCTCATCCGCCAGAGATCTAGAAGACCTGCCCTGCCTGGCAGAGGTTCAGGTCACTCAGCATCTTACGTGCTGAGGCTTACCCCATGGGGCCATTCGGAGTACAGCTCCCAGGGTTGGATTTGAGGTCTCCCTCAGTTAGCCTGAGAAGTGCCCAAGAAGGCTGCCCTTCAACCTTCCCAGGGTGGGCACCTGCCTTCGCCAGCCTACATGTAGCTGGTATAAAAAGTTACCTGTGAACTTCGTGAGTGCACTTGTACTGTCACAGTGCCTTTCTAGGGCCCTGGCCTCCAATCCCTGTTGCTGGCACATGGATCTGCCTTCAGAGCTACTTAGATCATGACTGAGGGTCCTGTACTCTCGCCCAGATGAGCTATGCTTTCCTCCCACTCAAGGATGCATGTCAGGGTCTGGGAGTCAGGTGCTGTGTTAGGCAAGTGAGTTATTCAACAGTTTGTCCTAGGCACCTTAAGAGGAAGCCATACAAAGTCCCCTTACCTCCCTGCATCGTAGATTAGGCATCCAGTCTTGCTGGACTAGACCTGATTTGTTTATCTGTGCACGTGCTCATTTGTTTATTCAACCAATATTGACTGAGCGGTTACCATATGCTGAGAATACAAGAGGGAATGAATCAGACAAAAGTCCCCCACTCGATGGAATTTACAGTTTGGCTTTGGGCTTTTTGTTTGCAGTTGGGTTAAAGCAACATTTTCCAATCGTAGCGCCCCAAGAGGGGCTTCCTAAATAAAGGGCTCAGGGTCACAAAGTTTGAGAAATGCTTTATACCGATCTCACAGTCCTCCTGGGCCTTGGAGAAGCATGAGATTCATGAGCACGGTAAGTCCCTCAGGAGTCGTCCAGCAAAGAAGCCTAATTAACTTTGCTCAAGTCCAAGTTCCTTTTACCTACTTGATCTTTTTTTTGTTATTGTTGTTTTCAGATTTTTTTTGACGATGCAATCTACATAAATAGGGCTTCCCAGGGTATTATTTTATTAAGACTTATTTATTTGCCAGTTAGAATGGGTGGGGTTGGGTTGGAGAGAGCTTCCATCTGCTGATTCACTCCCCAAATGGCCACAATGACCTATGCTGAGCCAGGCCAAAGCCAGGAGCCTGGAACTCCATCTGGGTCTCCCACATGGGTAACAGGAGCCCATGCTGGACCATCTGCTTCTGCTGCTTTCCCAGGTGCATTAGCAGGGAATTGGAATGGAAAAGGGGCAGCTGGGACTCTAACACCAGCACTTCGATCTGAGATGCTAGCATTTCCCAGCCATTGCTTAACTAGCTGAGCCCCAATACAGCTTCCTACTCTTTTTTTTTTTTTTTTTTTGACAGAGAGACAGAGAAAAAGGTCTTCCTTCCGTTGGTTCACCCCCAAAATGGCCACTGTGGCCGGCACTGCACCGATCCGAAGCCAGGAGCCGGGTGCTTCCTCCTGGTCTCCCACGCGGATACAGGCGCCCAAGCACTTGGGCCATCGTCCACTGCCCTCCTGGGCCACAGCAGAGAGCTAGACTGGAAAAGGAGCAACCAGGGCTAGAACCCAGTGCCCGTATGGGATGCCAGCGCCACAGGTCGGGGATTAGCCAAGTGAGCCACTGCGCCGGCCCCAGGCTACTATTTAATCCAGAGACTAGGTTAAAGACTGAAAAATATTTAAGTAACACAGAATTAAATATTAAATAGAATTAAATATTTATTAGATCTTTCTAAGCTTTAAAACCTCTAATAGAAAAAAAAACTAAGAAAAACATATTTTTAATGAGAATGAAAATATTAAATAGACTAGAGAAAATCAGAATTAAACGTAATGACATGGGGCCAGTATTGTGGCATAGTGGGTAAAGCCATTGCCTGCAATGCCTGTATCCCACATTGGTGACAGTTCAAGTCCCGGCTGCTCCACTTCTGATCCAGCTCTGCTAATGCACCCAGGAGAAGCAGCAGAAGATGGCCGAAGTCCTTGGACCCTGCATCCACATGGGAGACCCAAAAAAAAGCTCCTGGCTCCAACCTGGCTCAGTCCTGGCTGCTGTGGCCATTTGGGGAATAAGCCAGTGGATAGGAGATGTCTCCCTCCCTTTCTCTCTCTCTCTCTCTCTCTTTCTCTCTCTCTCTCTCTCCTCCCTCCCTCCCTCCCCCCTCCCTCCCTCCCTCCCTCTCCCTTCCCCTCCCCTTCTCTTTCTCTGTAACTCTGCCTTTCAAATTTTTTTTAATGTAATGACAAAGAAGTGTATTGCCATGGTCTTTAAACCATTCATTTTTTAAAAAAAGATCTATTTATTTATTTATTTATTTAAAAGAGTTACAGAGGCAGAAGCACAGGGAGAGTGAGTGAGGAAGGTCTGCCATCTGCTGGTTCACTCCCCAGATGGCCACAACGGCCTGAGCTGCACTGATCTGAAGCCAGGAGCTTCTGCTGGGTCTCCCTTGAGGGTGCAGGGGCCCAAGAACTTGGGCTGTTTTCTACTGCTTTCCCAGGCCGTAGCAGAGCGCTGGATCAGAAGTGGAGCAACTAGGACTTGAATCGGCGTGCACATGGGATGCCAGCACTGCAGGCAGCCCCAAAACTTTCATTTAAAATAGGTGTTCCCTGGCATCTCACGTGGCAGAGGATCAGTTTATATTCACTGATTGTCCAGTGATAAACAGACAAAGACTGTGAAAAATAGTTCACACTTAAGCAAATTTTAAAAAGTAAATACCAGATAGAAAAAGGCAAGAATTTGCAAAAATGTCATTGCGGCAGTTGGGCGTCTCCAGCTCCAGTGTCCACCTCCATCCCTGATTTTCCCCTGAGACGGTCCCTGCCTTTGATCTTCCCCATCCGTGGAAATGGCTAGCCCCTTTTTCCTGCCTTCAGCCCAAAAGCCTTGGAGCTATTCTCAACTCTGCGTTCTCTCTCTCTCTCTCTCTCTCTCTCTCTCTCTCTCTCTCGGCCTTAGCCAGCATGTGTCTCCCTGGGATATCCCAGCAGCCTCTGCCACCCCTCCTTCCCTTCCTCACACACTCTGTCCCAGCCATACTCTCTGCCCCGGGCCTTGGCACCAGCTGCTCCTCTGGCCACAGCAGCCTCGCAGCACCCCACAGCTGACCCCTCCTATGGTGAAGGTCCCCTCTCGGCCCTCCCCAGCCACTCCGCTCCTCCCACGCTCAGAGGTCTCTGCCACCCGCAGGGACCTTGGGTCACCCCCTCCTCCCATGTGTGCACTGTGTGTTTACATTTTTCTTGCTGGAATGTACGAGGCCAGGATTTTCCTGTTTTCTTTTGAACACTTACATAAGCCCAACAGGTAGAGCGGTGCTTGGCACATAGTAGGCCCTCAGTAGATGTTGGTGCAATATTCGCCCGCTGGCCTGGACCCCAGACCAGGGAACAGGCAGCCTCTGGGGCTGGGGAAGGGCGTGCTGGTCTCCAGCCCCCTCGCAGGAGGGAGATGGGGAGGACGAGGTTGACATGAGCCCTTTGATTTTGAGAAGGGGGTTTGGTCGTGCTTCCATTTTGCCTTCTCAGGAGCGACATCTTCAAGTCCGTGTCTTGGCAGAGCCCGGCTCACATAGTGGGTCAGGACTGAGGCTGGCAGCAGACAGTGGCTCCACAGGGCCCTGGAGCACCAGTCTCCAGCTCTGGGCCTCTCAGCTCAGGGTCGCACAAGACCTCCCTCGGCTCCCTACTGTCCCGGGCTCGGGGGTCCTGACACAGGAATCCAGGGTGATGTCAATTCAGGTGTCAGGTCTGAGACGCATGGTGGGGTGGGGAGTGCGCCACCCACGCCCTCCCCAGGCCAGAGGCTGGGGCTGAAGCTCCCTCTGGGGCCCTATGCCAAGGCAGGTGGGTGGCTCAACTTGGCTCTGACCCCCTGAGTCCCATCATCCGTAAGTGCCTGGAACAGAGACCCAGAGAGACTGCCTGCAGAGCAGCGCCTCAGGGCATCAGGGGACCCAGCCCTTATAAAGATGCCGCCTCCTCAACTCTGTGGGTACCAGAAGCTCAGCTCTCCTCACTGCAGCCCATACCAGGCACAACCAGGCCAGGGCCCGATCCCTGGCTCTGGGACCACATCAGGGACTTGCCCACCACCCCCCATCTGCCCTGAGAGAGCAGCAACGGAGTCATTCACTCAGCAGAGGATTGGGCTGCTGCCTGGCCTGGGGGCCCAAGCAGGAAAAGCCCCACCCCCACCCCCACCCGCCCCCCGGGCTCCTGCCTTTCCTGCTCCACTGGGTTGTCACTGGGCTGCCTTCACTATGGAGACTTGGAGTTCTCCCCGCCCACCCACCATGTCACTCAGAGGATTGTGGGTGTGGCTCAGAGTTGGCAGCAGGGAGGAAGGGGGTGGGGGAGCCAGGGTCCAAGAACTAAGACTCCAAAGCTGCTGCTCTCAGCATAGGAAACGAAGCCTCTGTGTTGCTCCTGAGCCTGCAGAGCTGCGAGAAGACCCTGTGTGTGACCCCCACCCCTACCCCATGAAGGGGACCCTGGAGCTCAGAGGGGCCATTCCGTGAGGGCCGCTGCCAGGTCCTGAGCCCGGCTGGGGCTGGCTGAGGGCTGTGGAAGGGGCCTCGGCCTGACCCACCTGCGCACCTGTCAGAGGCTGGGGCTTCCCTCTGCTTTGCACTTAGCTAAATCCTGGTCTCTGCCCCATGCTGCAGCCAGTAGGCTGCCTGCCCTGGTTCAGAGCAGCAGAGGCTGTGGCTGTGTGTGCACACACCCGTGCACAGACAGGCCAGGGACACCTGGCAGGGGTACAGCAAGGCAGGGCAGCAGCGCCCCAGAGGCCCAGGGTGACCCACCGGGGCGTTCGTCTCCTGAAGATCCCTGGACACTGTCCCCAGAAGCAGGAGCGTGCCCCAGGTCGCTCTGAGGAGCCTCAGAATGGTAGCGGCTCTGTGCAGAGGACCTGGTGCTGGCGCAGAAAACGCTCCCCGCAGAGCAGCTGTCACAGCCCTGGCAGTGGGTGGAGGGACACTTCCCAGGGCCTTGCCCTGCTGCTGGGGGTGGGGGTGGGGTCTTCCCACCCTTACAGCCCACCTTCCACGAGGTGAGGGGACCACCACGGGCTTGGTACCCCCAACGCGTGTGCTTATTTGGGCTCAGAATTGCTCCCCCATAATGGAGTCCTGCAAACTACATTTCCCAGGCTCCCTTGCAACTGGCTTCCTGTTGGGTTGGCTGCTGGGAGCACTGGTGGGAGATTGAGGGGAAACAAGGGAGAAGCTCTGAACGCTGGTGACCCCAGCCTTCCCCTGTCCCTCTTGCCAGTGGCTTCCTGCTGGGGCCTGCCCACCCCTGTGGCTTTCAGCTCTTGCTGTGCCACTGCACTCCTTGCCTGTGCTCATGCTGTCTGTTGAGCTCCCTGGATGGGATTCTTTTCCCTGCTTGCACCCGTTGCACTTAGCTTCACTGCTTGCTTTCTCCACTTCTGTTGTCGGACAGAATAGAGGACAAGCCTGCAGGGAGAGCTGCTCCAAGCCCAGTGCCAGCAGGGGCCCTGGCAAGAAGGAGCTGCGTGAGTGAACCTCAGTCTCCTCTCCTGTAAAGTGGGGTTAATGGCAGGTTAACGGGGTTAATGGCAGGTTAAACACACACTGCTTCCCATCTCCCTCCCTGGGTGCTGGGGTGAGCGGAGGCCCCTCCAGGGTTGGGTCAGGGCCGTTCTAGCTGCGGCTCCAGGGCCGCGCTGCTTCTCCCGCCCCGACCCTGCCGCGGGGGCCTGGCCAGGCACTTGCTGCCTCTGCATCTCATCTCCTGTCAGGGGCGGGTGTCCGGCCGGTGCACTGACAGCATGGAGACTTGCTCGGTTCTGAGCAGACCTGCCTCCCACCGGGAGGCCAGCAGCAGCTGCTCTGGAATGTGCTGGATCTTCCCCCCCACCCCCCACCCCTCCCATCCTCACGCACCTCCCCCTCCTGGTGTCCGCAGGCCCCCCCCACCCCCCGTAGTCCTGGATTCACTCCTTTGAAGCATGAATGACTTCAGAGAGCAGCCGGCCTGGGGGAGAGCAGAGAGAGGACTGTGTGCACGGGGGACACACCCGGCCTGTCCCTCACCTGGGCCAGCCACAGACACAACGGCACTCTGGTCCTGAAAGAGGTGCTGTCTCCGGACCCCACCTATGCAGGAATGGGGTCCCTTGAGGGCTGTGGGGATGCTGGAGATGACAAGTGTGAAGTGTGCGTGGGCACGTGGGCGCTCGGTGAGGACTGGTGCGGCTTTTGTCACTGTCACTGCTGCTGCTCCTTTCACCAGGACCCGTACCATGGCCACCACCGCTACTGGCAGGTGCGTGTGGACAGGGACCTTCCAGGGAACCAAGAGAGGTGTCAGTGGAGAGGCTGCCCCCTGGGGTGGTGCTGAACCCCACAGACCCAGTGAAAGCCCAGGGCCGGGCCGGGGCGGGCAGGAGCAGGGGAGGTGCACCTGCCCCTTGGGGTTTTGGCCTCCGGCGAGTTGGCAATGGCTTCCTTTCCACTAAGTCTCCACCTCTGGCTGCCCTTGTCTGGCTCCTGCTCTGATGTCAGGATGGGCACCTGGGGCCCAGCGGCCAGCCATGCCCTCCACCTGCAGGGAGCCCAGGGAGCCAGGCTGAGATTGCCTTGCTCCACCCTCAGTGAAAGCTCTCTGGAAGGGGGAAAGAGGAGAGTGAGACCCGAGGACATGGGAACTGGGTGTCTGGTGCCCCGCAGCCGGCTCTGCTCGCCATCCACCCCTGCAGGCTCCCTCACCTCTGCCCTCCTCTTTGGTGTGCTCTGTCCAGAGGCCTCCTCCAGGTCACCTTAGCCACCTGCCCATGCAACCCCCCTTCCATCCTGCGGCAGACAGTTCCATCCGAGGCTAACGTGGCGACGCCATCCCCAGCTCCCCACCCTCAGGGCAGGCTTTTGGAGTGCAGTCCACTCTCTAACTTGTCATTCGAGGCCCTTCTTGGGTTGGCGTTGATGCCATCATTCGCTGCAGGTGTCTCTCCAGGCCCTCCTTGCTGTTCGCAGACGAAGGGCAGTGCCTCGGGCCTCGCCTCTGCTCCCAGATGCCAGCCCTCTGGAGCACCACCCCGCCCTTCTTGGCTCAGATCCTACTCGTTCTCAAGCCACTTAAAATGGTTGCTTTGACCCAAAGTGCCTCTGGCGTGGATGTCAGCTCTCCTTGGCCTCCTGCTTCCTTCTTGCCTCCCTCTTACACAAGGGTTTCCCTTCTAATGGAGAGGTTTGTAAACAAGCCTTATCTCTCCTTGGGCCGGAAAGATCCCAGAAGGCAGTAACCAATGGGGGTCGATTCATCTCCAAGTCTGCAGCACGGGCCTGGATGGAGGAGGGATACACAGCATTGGGCACGGCTCAGACACGCACACACCTGTTCTCAGATACAAGCCAGGTGTAGCTGGCCTCCATAGCTTCCATGGAACAAGCCTCCCGAGACTGTTCTGCTTGCAATCCTGAGAGTTGGCTGGGTGGCTCTGCTGCAGGCTTTGGGGTTGTGTTGAAGGGGAGGGGGAGAGGGCTGGGCTCCCATGGGGTTGGCTGGGTTGATCTCTAGGCCGTAGGTTGGCCCCAGGTCTGTTCCAGGTACCCAGATCAAGGACACAGCAGTCTTGAAGCAGCCATCTGAGACCAGCTCATTGCATGGTAATGTCACAGGGGCATAAGTAATATTAGGCCAACCCAGCGAGCTGTTTAAAGCCTCTGCTTACGTCACAAGCATGAATTTCCACTGCTCAAAGCAAGTCTCAGAGCCAAGCCTCACGGCAACGGGTCAAGGAAGTATGCCGCACCCCTTGAAGCAGGAAGGACTGCGAAGTGCGGGTCCAAGTGTGACTGCACAGCAAGGGAGCAGACACTGGGTGTGGGGTTCTGGAATAAAAAGCCACTCGCCATGGTGCCCACCCATGGGCCTGCTGTCTCCCAGACAGAATAAGCCACGCACCGGTATCCCACTCTCTCTCTGCTTCTGTTTTCTCAGCAGGAAAATGAAGACGACAGCAATGCTTTTCCCAGAGGGTTGTGTGAGGTTTAATAGACTTAAGATACAGGTCTGTGCACTTCCTGGTGTGTGCTGAGCACCCAATATAAGAAGTAAGGGAGTCCGGCGCCGCGGCTCACTAGGCTAATCCTCCGCCTAGCGGCGCCGGCACACTGGGTTCTAGTCCCGGTCGGGGCACCGGATTCTGTCCCGGTTGCCCCTCTTCCAGGCCAGCTCTCTGCTGTGGCCAGGGAGTGCAGTGGAGGATGGCCCAGGTGCTTGGGCCCTGCACCCCATGGGAGACCAGGAAAAGCACCTGGCTCCTGGCTCCTGCCATCGGATCAGCGCGGTGCGCCGGCTGCAGCACACCGACCGCAGCGGCCATTGGAGGGTGAACCAACGGCAAAGGAAGACCTTTCTCTCTGTCTCTCTCTCTCACTGTCCACTCTGCCTGTCAAAAAAAAAAAAAAAAAAAAGAAGTAAGCGGCTACTGCTATAATTACTGCCACTATCATCATAACATCATCACCATCATTACATAGTGAGGCATCAGTTGCATTCCTCACACAGCCTCCTGGCCCCAGGGTAGACACAGGTGCACATGAGCAGGTTTGCATGTACACCAGGGTCACAGGCTGGCAGCCCACTGGCTGAGTCTGCCTGTGCCATGTTTGGTTTGACCTGTGCAACTGGAGGCATTTTTACAGAAAAAAAAATCTCTGGGATTATCTTCACAAGTGATAAATACAGTTAAGGGAGTAGATAACCTCTCCCAAAGAGAGCGCATGGGATCCAAAGATGGGAGGGCCCAGGTAAAGCATGGAGCCCTTGGCATTCAGGCCTCCCCTAAAAGACTGCATGACTGAGAACGAAACGCCAGGAAGGGAGGGGGAGGAGGTGTCCAGGGCAAGGAGGGGCAGGGGTCAAGGGCTGCAAGGACCCCAAAGCCCATGAACTGGATTTAGCAACAAGGAGGCCCCGGGGACGTTGCTGGGGGGAAGTTTGGGAGGAGCAGAGGCATAAACGGGATTATAGGGGATCCACAGAGACGTGGAAAGAGTGAGGGAAGCCAAGTCTTCCAAGAAGATTGGGTGGGGAAGAGGAACGAGGGAGCATGTGCTAGGGTGGGGACTAAGAGGAGTTTCCTGAAGGCAGGAGAGCTTCCACAGGTGGAAATACTGGTGGGAACGACCCAGGAGGCAAGGAAGTTAGGAACACAGGGAAGAGGAGATGATGGCTTGGAGGGGGGGTGCGGAAAGAGAGCCGAGTTCGGGTGAGGTCTCCTCCCTAGAAAGGAAAAAAGACACCCGCTCCAGTGGGGCCAGCTCGGGGTGGCCGCTGGGTGGGTCTGGGGCTCATGTATTCATTCAACAGGTGTTTGTTGAATAACTACCACTTTCACTCTAGACCTAGGAGAGAGGCGATAACCAAAATAAAAAAGAAGATTGATTTCTTAGACCATGATAAGTAAAATCCCAGGGGAGTGGAGAGCTCTGAGGGTGCGGGCTGCCATGTGGAGCAGGCTGGTCATGGCAGGCCTCGGGGACACGTGCCGGTCAGCCAGAGGCGGAAGGCATGAGCGAGCGGGCGCTGCAGGAGGCACCTGGGAAGGGCATCCCCTCCTTGGAGGCAAGACTACCCGGGGGCCTGGGACACGTGCAGGAGGAGCAGCATGTGCGTGCTACAGTCGGCACCGAGGGTGGGGGCCGTGCTCCGAGATGAGGCCACACGGCCACTGGGGGACTTCAAGACCGCGGTCAGGCCATCAGCTTGAACTCAAAGGGAAATGAGTCGCTGCGAGGGCACAGTGACTGGCATGATGCCGCCAATGGCAGAGGGGCCCCTGCGGCTGCTCTGTCGAGGACAGACTGAGAGCGTGGGGTGCAGAATGACAGAAGGAGGGAAGTTAACCACACTGCAAAGCTGCTGCCGTTCGTGGTGGGAGGCGGAAGTCTCCGTTTCCCAGGTGGGGAAGGTGGGGGCGGGTGGAGATGCAGAGTGCATTTTCACGGGTTGAGTTTGATGTGTCTGTTGGACACCCCGGTGCTGACACCGAGTAAGCTGTGGTGTAGCAAAGTCTCGAACCAGTTGAGGAGCTGTCGATCTGGGAGTCGTCATTGTCTGTTTAAAGCCGTGAGAGTGACAAAGAGAAGGGTTTCAGAGACAGCACCCTGGGACCTTCCAGTGTTAGGCAGTTAAGGGGAGGAGGTGGAAGGAGCCTAGGAGACTGACAAGGAGGCAACCGGTGAGCGGGAGGCAGCCGGAAGCTGAGGGGAGAGCTGTTTGGAAGGAGGGCTGGGCTGGGTGCGGCAGGTGTGGCAGGTGCAGCAGGTAGGATGAGACCTGAGCTAACAACCTGTGAGCTGCTGCGATTTTGACAACAGGCGTTCAGAGGCTGGCCCCTGGGGTGGACCCTCTGGATCTTTCAGGACCCTGCTCTGCCTTCCAGATCAAATGGAAAGATGCACGCACTCGTGCCCTGCACAGGGGCTGTGCCCTAAGTGCCAGAGCATCTGGTGGGCTGCACCAAGCATGAGAAAGCTGGTACTGGGGTGTGCAGAGGGATCCTGGGCCTGCCCCACCCCCGCCATCCTGCTCAATCCCCGGGAGGAGCAGGTGCAGCGCTGGGGCCGGTCAGTCCCACCATCCCTCCAGTCCTGTTCTCCTCTTAGCAGATGAGCCCAGCTCCCCCAAGAAGCCCAAGAGCACCCCTGAGCCAGAGCATCATGCCGTGCAAGAGGGCGCCACCTCGCCCCTGGCCTCCGAGTGGACCTCGGTGAGGATCAGCCCTGGGGAGGATGTGGCTGGGCAGGACGTACTGGCCGTGTGTGTCCTGGTCACCAGCGAGGACAGCAGGTACGATCAGGCTGTGTGGGCTGGGGGCAGGGCTGGGGCTGGAGGAGCGGGCAGCACGGGGATCTGATGTTCTCACCACACACTTGCACCTCTGTGTGTGTCCTGTCTCATCCGTCAAGTGGGGACAATTTCACAGGCAGCTTGAAGACCAAGCATGAATGGATGCAGGTGAAGTGTGAAGAGCGAGGTCCAGTGCACAGTTGGTGCTCTAGGGAAAGACTCGAATCCCACCATCTCCTCCCCAAAGTGGGTGTCAGCCATCACAGATGGGGGTGCTTGGTGATGGGCAGGGCAGGAACATGACACCCAAAGCCCGGTGCCTGGGGGAGGAGCGGGGGCTGCTTCGTACCACCTGCGTGCATCAGAGCCACCTGGACTGGGGATTTGCAGTGCAGACTCCTGCTCGTCTGGGGGTGCAGTCAGCAGCAGGGCGGAGTCAGGCCTCCTGCAGATGCACCGACCGCGTTCACAAGGCCAATGCCAGTGGGTGCTGACTGCTTAGTGTCCAGTAGCCCTGAGGCTGTGGTAGTGACCAGCGTAAGGCCCATTCTCTCACGGAGCTTTCACCAGATAGGGGGACAAGGAAACCATTAACGAGAAAAATACACGCGGGGGCCAGGTCGAGAAAGGTGAGAGGAGGGTTTGAGGAGCCTCCCTAAAGGCCGTGGGGACTGCGTGTTATGAACGAGCTCTGCGTGGATTTCAAAAAAGTTTTGCACCAGAATAAGCTTATCTTTCAATTCCATTTTCCAAGAGCTTTTTTTTCCCTCTCTTAATTTGAGAGGCAGAGAAAGAGAGAGAGAGAGAGACAGAGAATTCTCCCATCTGCTAGTTCAAATGCCCGCAACAATCAGAGCTGGGCCCAGGGCTGGAACCAGGAGCTGCGAACTCAATCCAGGTCCCCCACGTGACTGGCAGGGACCCGCTGGGCCTCCCAGGGTCTGCTCTGGCAGGAAGCTGGGGGCAGGAGTGGAGCTGAGATGCAGATCCAGGCTCCCTGTCATGGGATGCAAGCATCTTAACTGTGCGGTCAAATGCCCAGCCCTCTGCAAGCTGTTTAAAGTGCTCTCATATGATAAGGAATCATGGATTAGGGCTGGTGCTGTGGCTCAAAGGTTAAAACCCCAGCCTGCAGCGCCAGTTCGAGTCCTGGCTGCTCCACTTCTGATCCAGCTCCCTGCTAATGCACCTAGGGTAGCAGTGCAGGATGGCCCAGGTCCTTGGGCCCCCGCACCCATGTGGGAGACTTGGAGGAGGCTTCTGGCTCCTGGCTTCAGCCTGGCCCAGCCCCAGTCCTTGTGGCTGTTTGAGAGGTCAGGAGTGGAAACCAGCCCCCAACAGAGTGACCCTGCCATTCATTCCACCCATGACTGTGGGCCAGCAGCTCAAGCCAGGCTCAGCTGGGCCATCCTGGCTCTGGCAGCTCCCGGGTGTGTCTGGGCAGCTGGGCAGTGTCCTGCTTCTGGGGCACAGCTGGCTGTGAGGCAGGTGGCAGCCGATTACTGGGCTATGGGTCTTTCATCCTCCACCCAGCAACCCAGGCTTCTTCCCATGGCCTTAATGGAAAGAGGGGAGCCAGGCAAAGCTTGGCACTGCATGGTGCTGTTCTCCTTGTACCTGATTGTCCACACAGGTCACACAGCCAGTCCAGATTCAAGAGGTGAGGAAGTAGACTCCGCCCTTGATGGGAGTAGCTGGAAAAATCCCATTGCAAGGGAGAATGATTGCAACCTTTGTCGCAAAGAACCCAGGCCAGCCCCTCTGAGGTGGTGCAGGGCCAGCTGGCAATTGGTTAACGGGAAGGGAGAACGAGAGTCCCAGAGGTAACAGGAGCTGGCACACTGGTCCCGGGCAGGAGTGAGCTGGGGATCCCAGCAGTAACCTAAGGTCGCCATGGCCGGCGCACAGCACAGGGCAAAAGGAGGAAGATCACACCCAAAAGGAGGGCTGTGAGACATTTACTGCTTATCCCACGTAGGAATGAAGGGGGCTTTGTCAGCCCAACAGTGACAGCTCATCTGTGGCTTTCACAGGTCAGCAGGCCTAGGTGTAGAGTTTGGCAAGGGTGGGCAGGGGTGGAGGCAGGACACCGGGAGTGGGGGTGGGGGTAGCTGGTGGCCCCAGGACAGGGAGAGCACAGAGACAGATTTCCTGATGGACCAAGTATGGGGCTGAGAGAGGATGCGAAGGCAGCTCCTGGAGCTTGACAGGAGTCCCTGGGCTGGGCTGGGGTGGGGGTGGGGTGAGGTGGGGTGTCATTTCTCCAGTCGAGTTGTGGGAAGCATGTCAGGGAAGATGCAGCCGAGGTTCTGCTGAGGGTGCGATGTTGACACCTTGGTGCAAACGTCAAGTCAGCAGGTCAAGAGGTGAGGCCGCTCTGAACAACCAAGCTCATGGACAGAAACCAGAGAAGAGCAGGTGTGGAGCCAACGCGGAGGCTGGGCTGTGGACAACTGGTTCTCCCATCCCCACTTGTGCATACTCTGGAACAGGGCTCGGAGCTGTGTTTTAGCAAGCTCCACAGGTGCCTGCGCACGCACGTCTGTGCGGGTCTCCTCCCTGCAGCTCTCTCGGCAGTGACCAGGAGGGAAACCAGGTGGAAACCTGCTCTAGGTCACACAGCCGCCAGAACCCCCGGGTCTCCATCAGACAGGACGGTGCCCGTCCTAAGTGGCAGAAGCCACAAAGACAGATGCGCCAAGGCCTCTGAGGCCAGGCTGAGGCCCTCCAGCTGGGATATGAGCCCCTGTCCCTGTGGCTGCCCGGTGCTGTGCATTTGCAACTGTCCACAGAGGGGCTGTCCACACGCATGGGGCTCCTGGCTGCTGGGAGCCTCGCCGATTATCCATACAGTGGGCGTCACCCGCGTCACACACCCACCACTGGCACCAGTTGGTGAACAGCACTGCGCCAGCCTTGGGCACTGGGCTGGATAGAGCCTGCTGAAGCAGGCAGACACATGAGGGCACTGATGGGATGAGAGGAGGCGTGCTGGGTCCCTGTGCACGGGAGAGAGAGCAAGAGTGTTTAGAGTCACAGAAATGTCACTGCCCACCCTGGAACTGTCTGTGGGTGGCTCTCCGCCTAAGCCCGCCTGCCTCCACCCCTGCCAGCGAGTCGGGGCCACATCAGACCAGGCCCTTCCTCCCTTATTCCGGGAAGTCTTTCCACCCTCCCTACCCCCGCTGTGCTAGGGGAAGGGACAGTTAAATGCCTGAGGTTTCAGGACCAAGCCCCTAACACTGCACTGTATCCACCCTGCGGTGGGCGAGGGCGAGGGCAGCCTCAGCTCCCCAGACTTTCCTGGGTGCCCTCCATCTGCTCTGGTCCACGCCTGTCTCAGTCTGTGGGGACAGACATGGCTGAAAACACAGGCCTGCAGAGCCTGAGGGTCCCCACTCCCGGTGCAACAGAGCTGGTGCCCACAAAGGGCAGTGAGGGAGGGACCCGGCCCAGCCTGTCCCTGGCCATGTGACTTTTCCCTCTGTGCCTGTCTGGGTCCAGAGTCCCTCTCATGAGGATGCGTTGTATCAAATGCGGGCCCTCTCTCACAAACGGGTTTTACCGTAGTCACCCCTGTTAAGACCCCATCTCTCAATGCAGTCCTGTTCTGTGGATGAATAGGAGTGGGGGACCCCACTGGCCTGGCCTCCGGACACCCGGGTCAGCTGGAGCAGGGGCCAAGGAGGCCCCGTGTAGGCACATGTTGGGTGGAAGGACTCCGGGTTCCCGGCTCACTCCCTCCTTTCTCCCTCCAGCTCCGACACAGAGTCTGACTGTGGCGGCAGTGAAGCCCCCAGCGTGGAGCTCCGTGCAGAGAGACCCCCGCAGCCCAAGCCGGAGCCTCCACCGAAGCCCCTGAGCCGGCACGTCTCCCTGAGGGAACCCCTGACCAGGGCGGTCTCGCCGCACAGTCCTGAGGAGTCCCACGCGGTGCACGGTGAGCACAGAGCATCCCTGGGTGGAGGCCCAGGTGACAGCAGGGCCAGCCCCCAGGCCCAGAGGTGGCGGGCATGGGATCTCTGAGGAGTGGGGTATAAGGAGGGCACGGGCAGGGGGGGGGGAGGGAGTCCAGACCGAGGCCTGGCTTCCTCGTCCATGAGACTTGTACAGGTGGACGTCGGAGGAGCCTGGGTGGTGCTGTGTCTCAGGTGGGTAGAGATAGCTGGCCTGCCTCCCACCGTCCCCTGTAGTCCCTGGGGGAAGGGAGCCGGGCCCTGGGTGGCACGGTCTCCCCAGGCCACCTGGGTGCAGATCTCACAGGGGCTCCTGCCCAGTACCACATGCACTTCCAGTGTAGCCCTGTCACGGCCCCTCTGCCCCCAGGACCCCGTGCAGGTGAACAGACGCATGTTCTCCGGACAGCTCCTGCCCCTGAGCCCCGCCTGCTTAGAAGTACTTGTCCTGAGCTGCCCAGCTTGTCTGAAGAAACGTGGCCTGGAATCCATGGCTCTGATCAGTCCACAGCAGCTTGGGACTAAACCATGCGACTTGGGGGAGTGCCTGGGACAAACAAGCCCAGGGTGGCACCAACCCTATCAGTACCAACAGCCTGAGCCCTAGAGCGCTTTAAAGCAATTGGTCCAGCACTGCCCTCTGGTGGCCAAGGACAGAATTTTCACCCCTCCTCAGGAATGATGTTTTCCATAATTTTCATATGTATTATCTTGACATATTTTGTGTATATATATATATATATATTTAAATCACGGAAACCTCTCATATGAGCCTTTTTTCAAAGTGACAAATGGTTACCAGAAGAAAGGGAGGAAGGGAATATTGTATCTTTAGAATTGTAATGTACACACCATATTAAATATGTTTTAAAAAGAAAGAAATGGCGGGGGCAGGGGACAATGGTCATTGGAACACAGTCGTTAAGTGCCATGTGTGAGTTGTCCAGACTGGCTCGGCAGCAGAGGCAGGAGCAGAGCACGGGCCCTCGCCCAGGGGGTCCTGTCCTGCCCTGGCACCTGCTCCATCTCCCAGGGCTCCCACCTCCTCCTCACACAGAAGCCTGCCTGCCTCTCCTCCATCTCCTCCACCTCTCCCCTCTCCACACCTGCCAGGGGGTGTTTCGGAAACTTCAGAAACAAGGCACGAGACAGAGCCCTGTGCCTGTGTCTATGCAAAGCAAAGCCTCAGAGTCAGGGCTGACGAAACAGGCTCAGGAGGTGGGGGCCCCGAGAGGCAGACCACAGTCCTGAGCAGCCAGTGTGGCAAAGGAGACCACGGCAATCACTGCATCGCCCAGCAGGGAAAACTACAGGGGATCAGGGCCAGGACCCCTGGGGATGGGACAATCCCAGGTGCTCAAGTCCTGTATGTGAAACGGCCAAACATCTGCTCGTGCATGTCCTCCCATAGAGATTTTTTAAAAAAAGATTTATTTATTTATCTGAAAGAGTTACAGAAAGGCAGAGGCAGAAAGAGAGAGAGAAGTCTTCAATTCATTGGTTCACTCCCCAGCTGGCCACAATAGCCGGAGCTGCTCACATCCGAAGCCAGGAGCCAGGAGCTTTTCCAGGTCTCCCATGTGGGTGCAGGGGCTCAAAGACTTGCGCCAGCTTCCACTGCTTTCCCAGGCCATAGCAGAGAGCTGGATTGGAAGAGGAGCAGCCGGGACTCAAACCAGTGCCCATATGGGCTGCTGGCACTGCAGGTGGTGGCTTTGTCCACTATGCCATAGCGCTGGCCCCTCTTCCATAGACTTTAAGTCACTTCTGGTTGACTCATAATGCCCACTACAAAGTCAGTGTTGTGCCAACAATGTTGCACTAGACTGTTTAGGGAATAATGTCAAAGGGAAAAATCTGTACAGGTTCAGTATGACAGCAAATTTTGTTTTAAAGATCTACTTATTATTTGAAAGTCAGAGTTACAGAGAGATGGAGAAAGAGGGAGATATATATATATATGTGTGTGTGTGTGTGTGTGTGTGTGTGTGTGTGTGTATAGAGAGAGAGAGAGAGAGAGGGAGAGAGATTCCATCTGCTGGTTCATTTCCCCAGTGGCCACAGCTTCCGGAGCTGAGCCAGGCCAAAGTCAGGAGCCTGGAACTCCATCTAGGTCTTCCACATGGGTCCAGGGGCCCAAGCACTTGGGCCATCTTCTACTGCTTTTCCCAAGCCATTAGCAGGAGCTGGATTGGAGGTAAAGCAGCCAGGACACAAATCAGTGCCCATATGGGATGCTGGTGTTGCAGGCTGTGGCTTTACTGGCTACCCCACAGTGCTGCCCCCTGAATATTTTCATCCTGCAGTTGGTTGACTCCTTGATGCAGCACCAGCAGATGTGGGAGTATCCTGGTTTGCAGGAAGCCTGAGAGCAGGCACAACTTTCCCCATGCAGAACCCTACAGGAAGAAAGCTCATGATACAGAACGGGTCTTCAATGACTGCTGTCTCTCCTAGCGCCCCTCGCTGGAAGATGGGGGCATGACATCAAACGTGACCGTGCAGGCAGCTGTCCCAGGAGAATGTGATTAAATGGGGAAACTGAGGCAGTGTGGCCGAAGCACTTCCTTCCTGATGGGCCCACTTAGATCTAGAATGAAACGAAGAGAAGTTGATCAACTGCATGAGTGTTAAGTAATCCTTTGCTGCTTTTCATCCCCGTCACTCGTGGTTTCATGATGGATAGGCTGGCCACATGGTCGAGTTTAAAAGCTCTAGCGTAGGCCTAAGTGCTGTGTTCTGTGTTGCCTGTTATGGTAAGCCCATCACTGTCCAAATAATGCTTCATCAACCACAGCTCTCACCTGGATTCATGCCTCCCAGCTGGCTTTACAGAAGGCCAGTGTTGCTTTTGAGTACTGATTTGTACAGCTATGCTCATAGCAGCATTACTCACAGCAGCCAACAGGGGGAGACAAAGCAGGTGTCCATCCACAGATGACTGGATACACAAAATGTGGTCTATCCAAACACTGGAGTGTTATCCAGCCCCAAAGAGGAATGAAATTCTGATCTGTGCTGAGACGTGAATGAACCTTGTGAAACAAGCCAGTCTCCCAAAGACAAATACTAGATAATTCCAATTATATGAGGTGCCCCAAGCAGCAAAATTCAGAGACAGGAAGTAAAAAGACTTGGTGTAGGGAGTGTGGAAGGAGTGCTCTATTCCAATGAGTACAGATCCACTTGGGGGGGGGGGGGGAAGATGGGAGGTGGATGGTCCTGATGTTTGCACAACAGTGAGTGAATGTGTGAAGGCACTGCCAACGACTCACAAACAATGGAACTGAAAAATAAGCTTAGTTTAGGGCAAAAATATTGAAATCCATGCATAGGGTTTTTTTCATCATATGCAGTTTCCATGAATTTTTTAAGTCGCCCCATATGAATGCCACTGAATTCTATTCTTTAAAAATGGCTTAAATGGTACTTTCTAGAAGATGTGCATCGTTGGCATTAGTTAAGAAAAAAGATTTCTGAGACTACCTCAAGGAACCAATCACAGCCTTATCAAGGAACCAATCATAGCCTGAAAATTCTTTACCACAAAACACAGCCGAGGGGATGGCCTGAAGTGTAACTTACACCCCGCATTACAGAAGATGTCGAAAACCCATTGAGTTCAGTGGTTCTGAAAATCTCCTTGCAAAGATAGACAACCAGCTCCCTGCTGCTGGAGGTGCAGGACCAGTGGGCCTAGGGTAGGGCCAAGGGTCTGCGCTTCACGAAGCTGCCTGGTGCCTCCTCGCGGGTGGGCAGGTCCTGCACCGTGGGGCTCACGGAGGAGCAGCTTCCTGCAGGGCCTGCCTGGATGAGTTGGTTGTAAAATGCACACCCCAAGCCACTATGTGACTTGCTCCAGGGCACTGGATTCCTGGACATAAGCCAATTAGATGTAGGAGGGCAGTCTGTCCCCAGATTGTTCTGACTTCGAAGGAGTGGTATTTCCATTTATGTTCCTGACAATAATTTGATAACGAGATGACCCGGTGGCATATGGAGGATGCTACTTCTTTGTGACAATAAAATGTCATCACACCATATGGCAAAATAACCTCTTAGGCCTTTTGCCTCAGGTCATGCACTAAGATCCCCAAAGTGCTCCTTTAAAATATGTATTTGAGGGGCTGATGCTGTGGCCACAGTGGGTTAAGCAGCCACCTGCAGTGCTTGCATCCTACATGAGTGCCGGTTTGAGTCCCGGCTGCTCCACTTCCAATCCAGCTCCGTGCTAATGCGCCTGGGAAAGGAGCAAAAGATCACCCAGGCCCTTGGGCCCCTGCACCCATATGGGAGTCCTGGATGGAGTCTTCCACCTGAGCCAGGGCGGTGCAACCATTTAGGGAGTGACCCAGTGGGTGGAAGATCTCCCTCCCCTACCCCCTCCCTCTCCGTAACTGTTTTTCAGGGAGCCTGCCCTATTGCTGCTGCCCAGAATGGCTAGATTCAGTCATTTCTTCCCACCCTATTGTGGTGAAACGGCGCCAGTGATGAGGAATCGCTCGTGAATTCTATCTGTTTCTGATTGGTTCTACTCCCCCAAGTTAGAGACAGGAGAAGCCAGTCGAACTTCACGCAATCTTAGATTTTTTCTCGAGAAATGTCTTCATTGCGTGCTTAGTAAGTTAACTCTGCTCAGCAGGATCAGCTGTGCTTAAGGCCTGCTTGTTCCTTATGCAAAGCACCAGGCCTGGACAGCTTGGGGAGCACTACATGGAACCCCCGAGCCCATCACTGATGTCAGCTGCTTCACCAAGGGCACACGGAGCGAGGAGCTGGCTGGCTCCCCCTTCACCCCTGGGCTCCCCAGGAGATAAGAGGGACGGTTCTTACAGACAGAAGCTGGGGCTGGGAGGAGCGTGTTCAGCTCATGTCTAAGTTCCTGGTTGGCTGCGGTGCTTGTGGTCTTGCTTGGATTGGTCAGTGACACCATATTCTTTAGATAACTTCTGTGATGGTCTGGTGAGCTGCAGCCAGTCTGGGGTACAAGCAGGTGGTAGTAACTTTCCGCCCCAGACCTGTAATTCTTGGAGAAGCAGCCCCAGGAGACAATCCCAGCCATCCAGGTGTTATCTGTTGCAGAAGCCAATGAGCTCATGAGTGCAGTGATTAGAACCTTGTAGGGCCAGCTGTGCCCTACTGGAGCCCCAGTGAGTGGTTGGTTGGCTATCAGAAGCCAGGGCGAGGATGCCGCAAGCTTAGGGGAGGAGGCTGGAGCTGGCCCTGATGGTGTCCAGGAGTCTGCATTCCGGGTGCTGCATGGAGATCTGTCCCAGCCCTGGGTCGGGAGCGAGTGGACAGGCGCCACAAGTGAGTGGTCCCCGTGCAATGGGGACACGGGGAGACCGTGCTGGGTGCCCATCTGCACAAGGCTGCTCCTCACGTCCCTGAGCTTGACTCGGAGCAGGTCAGTGGGACCGGGAACCCACAAGACACAGCAAGCACACTTGGAGTAAGAGAGGGAGCAGGAGCCAGGTACTGGTTACACCTGTGCTCCACGGTAGAGTGAGGAGGAGGCGGGGAGAATGAGAGAGAGCATGGGACAGGCCAGGAGTCCTGCTTCAAACTTCCAGCCCTATCCTCCACCCGTCACTCCTGGTGTTGCTCTCCGTCCCCTCCTGGCCCCATTGAGTGGGCACTCAGATATGTTTCTCCCTCGGCCTCTCTCCCTGGCTGTGATGGAGGCACAGGGACCTGGAGCCAGAGCAGGAATCTGAGGCCCTGCCTGGGCACAGCGTGTGTTGGGTCCCACTGCCCATCCCCCATGCCCTTAATGGCCGAGGTCCCCCCCACCAATGGCCGAGGTCCAGCATCCTCTGCATGTGATGGTCAGTCTGCTCAGCCACTTCTAAAGTCCCGGCTGGGCAGACAGGCCTTTTGTACCAAGTGCCCGGTGTTGGACAAAACACGTTTCCATGTAAACCGAGGGCAGAGGTCACTGCAGTGGACAGTCCAGAGGCTCAGTGACAAGTGGTGTCCAAAAGGTTTGCCAGTCTTTGGGAGAAGAGGAGGCAGGAGGAGGACTTTCTTTTCTTTTTTAAGAAGATTTTATCTATTTATTTGAATGGCAGTGTTATGGAGAGACGGAGGCAGAGAGGTCTTCCATCTGCTGGTTCACTCCCCAAATAGCTGCAATGGCCAGAGCTGGGCTGATCCAAAGCCAGGAGCCAGGAGCTTCTTCCAGGTCTCCCACATGGATGCAGGGACCCAAGCACTTGGGCCATCTTCTACTGCTTTCCCAGGCCACAGCAGAGAGCTGGATCGGAAGTGGAGCAGCCTGGGCTCGAACCGGCGCCCATATACTGGCACTGCAGGTAGCGGCTTTACCCGCTATGCCGCAGAAGGTGGAACTTTGTACGATTTCCTGGCTTCCATCGGAGCTGCCCCAGTTTTATCTGCAGCACAGGAGGGCACTGAAGGGGTCATGAAAGGGGCTGGCGTTGTGGCACAGTAGGAAGCCCCCGCCTGCGAGCCAGCAGCCCCATGCTGGAGCGCCAGTGTGAGTCCTGTTGACCTTTAAAAGAAAAGGCTTCGTGGAAAAACAGAATTGAAAGATAAGCTTATTTTGTTGTAAAAAATTTTTCAAACCATTCATAGATTATTTCATCATCTGCATTTTCCGTGAGCTTTTTAAGACGCCTCAGCTTAAACGAACCATTCTAGTAGAAATGAATGGGCCGGCGCCGCGGCTCACTAGGCTAATCCTCCGCCTTGCGGCGCTGGCACACCAGGTTCTAGTCCCGGTCGGGGCACCGGATTCTGTCCCGGTTGCCCCTCTTCCAGGCCAGCTCTCTGCTGTGGCCAGGGAGTGCAGTGGAGGATGGCCCAAGTGCTTGGGCCCTGCACCCCATGGGAGACCAGGATAAGTACCTGGCTCCTGCCATCGGATCAGCGCAGTGCGCCGGCCGCAGCACGCCGGCCGCGGCAGCCATTGGAGGGTGAACCAACGGCAAAGGAAGACCTTTCTCTCTGTCTCTCTCTCACTGTCCACTCTGCCTGTCAAAAAAAAAAAAAAATGAATGAAAGTGCATCCATGCATGTCATATACATATGTACCCCTGTGTGCATGCAGACTATGTCTGCAGAGTTCATGCATGCATGTGAGACGGTCACTATCGATCACTAACTAGAAGGGTGGCTCACACGGAGACGTTTCTGCTGACCCAGGTCAGCCCTGTCCCATGGTCATAAACAAGTGATGAGTAGAGGAGGAGGAGGTGGGAGGTGCAGGGGATCAGGAGGGCTCCCCCAGGGGAGGAAGGGGTTCAGTCCGTTGGAGTCACTGTCTCTTGATTGTCGATAAACCGGCTTCAGCAGAAAAATCCCTGTTTCTGCCACACAATTAACAGACTCTTGCCCTCCCCCTTCTTCCCCACCCCACAGCTCTGCATCGGGCCAGAAGCTTCCAGTCTTCAACGCCAAGCCAACAGCCACACTGGAGAACATTCCAGTCCAGTGAGTCAGGAGCTGTCGGGGGCTGGGCTCTGGCTAATTCTCCCAGGCACTGCTCTCATTCCTTACATGGTGTCTTCCCTGTCGGGCCTTCCTGGAGCAGAGGGGGCAAGAAAAGAGAAGTATGGTTGACTGGACTTCCGTTGCTGACTGACAAAGCACACCCATTTCTGTGCTCTGCCACCCCCTGGGAATTGGGGAGCCGTAGGGTTCTACAGCCGCACCCAGAAGGGGCCACAGCGGTCGGTTGTAGGCACCCAGCTCTGCAAGGCAAAGAGAAGGAAACTGAGGTTGAGGGACTCTGACTGGATTCTGTGCCCTGGGTTGGGGGGGTGGGGCATCAACTTAATGGCCTCATGCAGTTTCGAGCAAAGCCATGAAGATGGCCACACATGCACACACACACGCCTTGGTACCAACATCCCATGAATGGTCAGAGCTGGGTCAGCATCCGGCAGCAGCTAAGACAGCAGGTGCCCACGAGGGGGCGTGTTGACTACGCGCGTGGTTGCTCCACACCTGGGGCTGGCTCCCATTCTGCTGGCTGCCCGAGGTTACAGAGCTGGAATTCCCTCCAGGACTCCATCCTGTTCCCCTCCCTCCCCCCCAGCCTCCTCTCCCTCTCTGGGCTCCCTGTAGGACCAGCGGCCAGTGAGTCACTCCCCCAAGGCCCAGCCCCATGGGCCTCCTCACCGGGACAGGCTGGGGCGGAGGCACCTTGGGAGCTGGCCCCAGGGTTACACACCTGGGCAGATCTGGGGACAACCTAAGTGGCCCTTGACTTGCCTGGCCGGCCCCAGGCAGCAAGAGAGAGAGAGCAAGAGGGCATGGAGAGTTGACTTTCCCCACACGTGGTTAACTCTTTTACTGCCCTGCACTTCTCCAGTCCCCAGCATCCTGCTGCTCAGGGCGGGTCTGTGTAGGTGCCCCATCCATCCCAAAACTCCCAGCCCACGGTAGCAGTGTGTGGGCCACCAGTGGGGGGCTGTGGAGGAGTACACTGGGAACAGCAGCGTAGCTTCTAGGATGGGCCTGGGGGCCTTAGGTCCATGGTCCCCCAAGTGCTTAAGAAGTCTGGGTTGAGGGCAGGACATGAGGTTGAATCTTTCTATGGGTCTGGTGTCCAGCATGCTATGGCCCAGAGGAGGTACCCCCTTGTCCTTGTTTGCTGGCTGGTTGGGTAGATGGATGAATGGACGAATGGGAAGACAGGAAGGAAGGAGGGATGGAGGGAGGCAGGGATGAAGGAAGGAAGAGTGGATGGATGGATGGATGGTAATTGGACATTGGACACAATTGAATCAAGGAATAAGCTGGCTGGACTGAGTGCAAACCTAGCAGATAGAGTCAGACTTTCCAGCTGCTGCCCCTAGAGGGCGCTCCAAGACTTCGAGAAGGGATTTGAGCCTGGCCTGGCTTCCAAATTCTGGGAGGCTGCCCCCTGGAATCCCAGTCCTGGTAAGAATCCCCTGGGCTGAGGGCCACCAAAGACATCTGTTTTTGTTATCTTCTTTGTGCCCAAAAGGAGACCCCCCAAGGGGCAGGGCTGGTCCTATAAAAGGGAGCAGACCCTGGGGGCATCAGTCCACCATCCATCACTGCCCCATCACGGCCACTTCTGCTCCACACTCCAGGCTGGAGGGTAGTTGGAGGGAGCGGTGTCATAGCCCTCAGCACCCTCCCCCAGCTGACCCTACTGGCCACAGTGACCTTTGGGATCTAGGAGAAAGGTAGCCAGTGCCAGAGGTCTCAGAGCAGAGGTGGGACAGGAACTGGTCCAGGGGTCTGGAGGCTGTAACCCAGGTTCTGGCCTGCTCATCAGCTGGCTTCACACACAAGGACGCTGGGGGCCAGTGACACTTGGACGGGAACCCCAGCAGTGGGCAGGGCAGCCCTGGCTGTGGCGTTGCCAAGGTTTCCAGCCCCTGGAGGAGGATCTGAGGCAGAGTTACTGGAACCCAGGCTTGGAGAGGCCGTGGCTGGGGTGGGGGTGCGGCCCCCTTTGTGGATCGGGCTGGGGTCCCAGCAGCGTGTTCCCGTGACACAGCGAGTGCGCCTGAGGGGAGGTTAGGGAGGTGCCAGTCACAGCTGGCAAACACGTGGCGCCTACTCAGCTGGGCCCCTGTTATGATCCGGAGCCGCTCCCTCAATCACCCGTGAAGCAGCCCCAGTGCCCCAGTTTCTTGCGTGAGAAGCTGGGGGTCACGGAATTGCTAGGTGTCGGGCAGCTGGCTGAGTGAGTGTGGGGGAGCCCAAGACACCACCTGCCCCGGGGGCTGGTGAGACTCCCATGACTCTCAGCTGGGCCAAGCCTTCCGGGGCCCCCCCAACCCCAGCCTGTCCCCCAGCTTCCACGCAGCAGCTTAGCCTGGGGGCGTGAGGCCCACGTGGAGGGAGGGGTCCACCCTCACAGCCGGGGTGGGCAGGTATTAGAGGAAGGAGACCCGGGCGAACTGCTTCCGGGTCATGACCTATGAACCTAAGGCTTTGCTGGCTAGGCCCCCAGGGTTTGGTTCCAAGGTGTCCGTGGAGCGGAGGAGACAAGTTAGGGAGTCAGAGTCGGAAGGTGGCAGAGAGGAGAGTGAGGGGGCGAGGAAGAGGGGGAGAAGGTATGTGGCAGGAATGTGGCCTGTGGAGGACAGGAAGCAAGGCCACGAGTGACTCAGAGTTCTTGCCTTTTTAGGCTCCAGCTGTCTAGCTGTGGGCTGAGGTGGGGTGCGTGTGGCGGGAGGCAGCCAGCGAGCTCCCCGGCGGGCGTCAGCTCCCGGCAGCCCGTGGCCTCTCTGTTCCTGGGGTCACCGCTCCCTCTGAAGCGCTCTGGGAGCTGCTGGCTGGCTGGGAGCTGCCTGCCCCGTGTGTGTGTGTGTGTGTGTGTGTGCGCGCTCGCCATCTCCCCAGACCCGCACCCACCCTCAGAGACGGTCAGAGGTGCACCAGGAAGCAGGACCTGGTCGTCCCCGCAGGGCGGGACTTGTGCGTGGGTCCCTGCTCTCTCCTACAACCTGGGGAAGACAGGCCAGCTGAGTGCATTGAGCTAAATCCCGAAGGCCACGTTGGCGGAGTCAGGGACAGGCAAGAATGGGGCTGGTTGGGCTCAGTGGCCCCAGGGAGAGTGTGGGAGCATTGGCGTGGGCTGCGGCTGTGCCTGGGCCAGGATCAAGTCCTGAAGCCCAGCCCGGCCAACACCAGACGCTGCAGGGCATTTTTCTGAATGTATTTGAGGACGATTATCCGAAACGGTCCAATACGGAGACAGAGGTTTTACAGAGTCTGAGGTTTTACATGTAAGGGGACCAGACTTAACGGGAAGAAGGAGGGAGGAAGAGGAAGGAGAACGCACACATGAGCCTGACTGGCCTCCCAGGTGCACCTGCGTGAGCCCGGCTTCCCCAGCCTAGATGACCCCAGCTGCCCACAGTCTGCAGTCAGGCTCCTCCTGCCCCTGCCTCCTGTTTGTTCCCTGGCCAGTGCAGCTTAGTGTGGACGCCACTCCACAGTCACCTCCCACGTACCCTCTCCCCATCTCAAACTCTGCACCTCATGGAGAGCCCCTCTCTGGCAGCCAACGTTTCTCCTGTCGCTGATGGTCCTGTGTCTTAGGGGAAGGAGCCTCAGATGGTTTATGGACAAAGCAATGTAAGGCAACCCAGCTCCGCCCACAAGAGCTGGGGGGACTTCTGATAGAAGCCCATTGCCAACAAGGGCTCCGGGGGCTCCTGGCTGCCCATCTCGGGACGCCTCTCACAGGAGTCTGCAACATGGTGATTCGTAGGCTTTTCACCCAGGGCCCCTGTCACCGCACAAGACCTGCCTCTCCTCTGCCTCTTCCTCTTCCTCCAAGCCCCAAGCTACGGGCTCTGGGAACCCTGAGTCCTGTCTCAACATCGTCCTCCTTCTGAATCTGCCTATGGCACTGGAGCCTCCTGTGAAAGCCACTTTTCTCATGACAAAATAAGGTAATAACAGGTTTGTAATGGCCAGCGTGTTCTCCGTTCGGTAGGTTTCACGCCAGTGAACAGCGAAGCTGCCTCACCTCCAAGGGAACCGTCTCCGTCTCTGTCTCTGTCTCTTCCTCGGTCTTTGCGGGCTTCTCCTTCATCCCTGCCGCCATCTTCTTCAGCCAGTGTCCC
Organism: Oryctolagus cuniculus; assembly: GCF_964237555.1. Classification (NCBI taxonomy): domain Eukaryota; kingdom Metazoa; phylum Chordata; class Mammalia; order Lagomorpha; family Leporidae; genus Oryctolagus; species Oryctolagus cuniculus. Next base: position 53,956,604 of record NC_091432.1, on the reverse strand, counting down.
CGAAGTTGCGCCCAAGGCCACCTCCCCACCGCAGGTGAGTGCCTCTGGGTCCCCACACAGGTGCTAGGAAGCTGAGCTGCCTGTATGCCTCCCACCCGCTACTCCCACCTTCACTCTGCATTTTATTTTTATTATTTTCCTTATTTGAAAGAGGAAGGGAGAGGGAGGGTGAGAGAGAGAGAGATCTCCCATCAGCCTGGTCACTCCCCAAATGTCCACAACCTGGGGCTGGGCAAGGCTGAAGCCTGGAACTCCATCTGAATCTCCCACAGCGATCTTGCCTTTTCCTGTGGGTCTGGCCACCCACAGAGCTGACCAACCCTACCCTCCCTGGCCCAGGAGCTTATCAAGAGTGGTGTCTATGCCATTGCCTGCCCCTCTGGCTTCCTCCCCTCCTCGTGTGGGGCCCGGATAGCGGATAGCCCTTGCTCAGGGCTGGGGGGGCGGGGGAGGGTTCTGGGCGGATCCCAGCAGGTTCCGAGGCAGCCACTTAGGACCAGAGATGACCTTGGAAATCCTATGGGACCGAATTCTCTTTGACTTTGGGTGTCAGATGTGGAGAAAGGAAGGGAGTGGAGTGTGGATGGACATTTGCCTTCCCCATAGAAATAAACGCTATGAGGGGGCCGGGGCGGGGAGGGGGCTTTCAATAGCGGCTATTTCTGCCCATCCCTCGAGGTGACAGCCTGTGACCCTCACCCGCAGGTCTCCACAGGTTCTTGCGATCCAACCACCCCAATCTTTTTGAGGCGAGCCAAAGCCCAAGGAGCGCTCAAGGAGATCCCCCTCTACCTTCCCCACGAGATGGTGCTGGAGCGGGCAGAATTCTGCCTCGTGAGTCCCGGTGGCGAAAGCCTGACGAGCCCTGCCGAGTGGGACCGGCCGGCCGAGGACCCCCCTGCGGACACCAGCAGCATCCACAGAGACCCAGCCCCCACTGTGGGGAAGGACAGCTGCTTGCCAGACCAGAAGCTACCTCCCAGGGCTGAGCCGGCGGCGGAGAAGCGGCCAGGCCTGAAGAAGCTGGTCCTGAGCCCGGAGCAGAAGACCATGTTGCTGGATTGGAATCACTCCATCCCCGGAAGCGTGGGGCCCGCTCAGGATGGCGCTGAGAATGGGCTGAGGTCAGCCCAACCGGTGCCGCCCCCTCAGAGAGAGGCCCAGGGGCCGGCGGGGACCCAGGCTGACCGGGCACCGGGGGAGCGGAGCGTGCCTCCTCCCAAGTCCCCGCTGCGGATGATAGCGAGTGTCTTCCGGAAGACCCTCTTGCCCAGCGGCGGGAGGAAGCCCTGGACCAAGGCCGAGTCCAAAGCTTTGCCCACCAACCAGGCGCATGCCCGCCCGCGTTCCTTCAGCTTTCGGAGGGGCAGTTCCAGCAAAGAGGGGGACCAGCGGTCCCCGGGAAGAAACATGATGAGCAGGGCTGCTGCCTTCTTCTCCTCCGGCTCCCTGGCAGCCAAGGCGGCCCAGGCCACGGACCTTAGCCCTCCCAGCCCTGCTCAGCACACCCACAGTCTGCCCAGGCGGCCACCCGAGGCGTTGCCCGCCCTTTCGGCTGCTCCCAGCAGTAAGCTAGATGATGTCCCCTCGCTCCTGGAGAAAGTGAGTTTGCAAGAGCCCTCAGATGCACTTAAGGTTTCAAAGAGATTATCCTCACTGGTTTCCTCCTTCAGAATCAAAGAAAAATCTTCTGAGGGTTATCCCCAGGAACCCAAACCAAGGAAGGATGTCAGAGACCTCTTCGATGGTCCACAGGAAAAGGGGCTTCCCACAAATGGTGGTCGCTGCCTGGAGAAGCCGGGGCAGGCAGCCCAGCCTCCCCCTCCAGCAGGAGCTGCAAGTAAGTGCCTCTCCCCTGTTAAAAGCCTGCAGGTAGCACTCCTCCTGGGAGTGACGGGCAGGCAGCGTGAGGCCTGCTGTTCAAATCGAATTCCTTCTTCTTCTTCTTCTTTTTTTTTTTTTTTCTTGGTTAAAGATTTATTTATTTATTTATTTGAGAGAGTTACAGAGAGAGGAAGAGAAAGAGAGCGAGAGCTTCCATCTGCTGGTTCACTCCCCAGATAGCCACAACAGCCCTGGGGTGGGCCAAGCTGAAGACAGGAGCTTCTTCCAGGTCTCCCACATGGGTACCAGGGGCCCAAGCACTTGGGCCATCTTCCACTGCTTTCCCAGGCACATTAGCAGGGAGCTGGACAGGAAGTGGAGTAGCCAGGTCTCGAACCGGCACCCATATGGGATGCTGGCCTTTGCAGGCGGCAGCTTTACCTGCTACACCAATCCCTCCAATCGAATTCTAGCAAAAGGAGGAAAACTTGAAGCTGAAAATTTTGAAAAAAAAAAACTTAAATTTTTATTTTAACCTACGTTATAGAAAGTGTTGATAAGCGGTATGTTACCACTTTCCCAATCATTGTCAGAAGGAATGTTTTACTAAGTTGTATAAGGGCACTTTAAAAAGTTCATAGAAAACAGAATTATAAGTTTATTTTGGTGCAAACAAACTTTTGAAGTCCATGCACAGTTTTTCATAACATGCCTTTTCTGTGAATTTTTTGAAGACCCCTCATACAGAAAATTTCGTATCTGTCTAAATCAACTTTATATTCTAGGTATTACACCAATTACCACTTACTCTACATGAATGCGATTTAACAAAATATTCTATCTCCTGGATATGTTAGCATAGAAGGAACCGTTTTCTTATTGTTTAACTTGTAGGAGGTATATATATTACACATATGAATATACTTATGTTGTACATATGGTGACCATTTTTATGCATATAGCTGTTTCTTCCTTTTGAAACACTGGTCTAACACTTTTCTGTGTATTTGGGTGCCAATGGAAATGTAGGTTTTTTTATGTTTAAGATTAGATTTTTTAAATTCTAAAATGAGTTAATATATTGAAGGGTCAGAATAATCCAACAACATGGAAATGCAAGTATCTAATAAAAAGTAAAACGTAGCATACATCCCCTTAGTCTCCTCTGCAAAGATCTGGGCTATTTCCTTAGAGATGGTTTAGCTAAACATCCCCAGGATTCCTTTTTTGGTGTTAATTATTTGATTGCTTTTAATAAACTGTGATCCTACTAACAACTCTGTTTACCTTTTTATATTCCTATTTAACTTCTAGTATGGGACATTAAAGTAAAAACGTCTCTTCTCTGGCACCCTAATCCAATTGCTATATAAACTAACGGGCCAATTCTCAGCTGAGCTCAGGATAAGCATGGAGAGGCTGGTGTCGAGCTGTACCCTGAATAGTCCACATGGTAAAGTCTAATGTGTAGGCGTTATTGGTAGATAGCATGTTCCCATGGTGGGAAATCCCATGATGGGCACAAAGGTGTTCTCCCCCTTCCTTGTCCCTGAGCCACCGGCACCCTATCCTCGGTAATGGAGATTACTACTGGGTTCCTGGGCATTCCTCCAGCTGGAACGTATGCACACAGAGGAAATGCACATGGACTGTTTCCTTTTTACCCTCACCAGTGGTAGCATGGTACATGCTTTTTATGCACTTTTAATTTTATTCTGAAAGTTATTCCATAATAGTACATAAAGTGCCATACAGTAGTCTATGGTATAGTTGTACCATACTGTAGGCAGCCAGTCCCCTGTGATGAGGAGTTCAAGTCATTTCAAACTTGTGGCCGTCGTCAATAGGTCTGCTGTAATCAGTGAGAAGGTAAGCCATTTTGGACACGTGCAAACTCTCTGTTGGATAAATTCCTAGGAGTGGAACTGCTGGAACCAGGGCCGTGTGAGTTGGGTTTTGATAGATGGTGCCGAGTTGGCCTCCGTCATGGTGTGCTGGTTCACACTCCCAGCCACCAAGCAGGAGAGCAGTTTCCATGCTTGCACCAACCAGTGTGCCACTCCAGATTCTGCCTTTTCTGTTTCCATCTTTACCAATGTGATAACAAGTGAAGCAAAGTAGTTTAAATCTCATTTCTCCCTTAATAAGGTGACTGAGCATCTCTTAATATGTTAAAGAGCCATTCATCCTTTTCCATGAACTGTTGTGTCTGTCCTTTGTCTGATTTTCTATTTGGGTTGTTGGGATTTCCTTAATGATATGTACAGCTCTTTATTAAAGGAGAAATTGAAATCCTCTTTGTGATGATATGAATTACAAGTATTTTTCCAGTTTTTTGTTTGTATTTAACTTGTTTATGGTTTTTTTGTTGCACAAAATTTTTATTTTTATATAGCAGTTGTAAACAACTTTTCAATTTATTGCTTCTGAGTTTAATATACCAGCTTAGAACTTATTTCAAGTTTGTAGAATTTTCTGAATTTCTTTTCATCTTTTGGTTTGATTTTTGTTTGTTTGTTTGTTTGTTTTTGACAGGCAGAGTGGACAGTGAGAGAGAGAGAGACAGAGAGAAAGGTCTTCCTTTGCCGTTGGTTCACCCTCCAATGGCCGCTGCGGCCGGCGTGCTGCGGCCGGCGCATCGCGCTTATCTGAAGCCAGGAGCCAGGTGCTTCTCCTGGTCTCCCATGCGGTTGCAGGGCCCAAGGACTTGGGCCATCCTCCACTGCACTCCCTGGACACAGCAGAGAGCTGGCCTGGAAGAGGGGCAACCAGGACAGAATCCGGTGCCCCGACTGGGACTAGAACCCGGTGTGCCGGCGCCGCTAGGTGGAGGATTAGCCTAGTGAGCCGCAGCGCTGGCCTTGATTGTTTTTTAAATATTTTTACATTTAAATATTTACATCAAAGAATTACCCTAGTATAAAAAGTAAACTATGGATTCAACCTGAATTTTTTTTTAGATGTCTCCCAGGACGTCGTAAAATATTTAATGAATAATGGATCTTTTCTTGTCTTCCATGAGATGACATCTTTATCATACATCAAATTCCTGGTGTGGCTTTATTTCTACCCCATGCATTGTATTCCACTGAGTTGTCTGTTATGTGTCAGTACCACACTGTTTAAATTATCTAACTATAGATTTACCTTTTTTTACTTTAAATATTTTTCTACTACAGGAAGAGGATTCTGCTATTGATCTTTTTCTAAAATTTTCTAGCTCTTCTTTCTTGTTTAGAATTCGGTATAAACTTAGTATCAGCATATCCATGTACCCACCAAAATAGAGAAGTCCTGTGAGTACATTTATAAGACTAAGTTTATAAACTAACCTGGCAAGATTTCACAAGTATGTGACAGGAATTACCTTTCCCTTAGTCCACATAAATTTTGTGACCTTTGGGGACATTTTAAAAAATTAATTAATTAATTTGAAAAATAATTAATTTGAAAATCAGAGTTACAGAGAGACAGGGAGAGACCCAGAGAGAGATCTTCCATCTTCTGGTTTATACCCCCACCCCCACCCCAGATGGCCAAAACGGCCAGGGCTGGGCCAGGCTGAAGCCAGGAGCCAGGAGCTTCATCCGGGTCTCCCATGTGGGAGCAGGGGCCCAAGCAGGCCATCTTCCACTACTTTCTCAGGTGTATTAGCAGGGAGCCAGATGGGAGGTGGAGCATCCAGGACTCAAACCATTGTCCATGTGGGATGCTGGTGTTGTAGGTGGCACACCAGCCCCCCACAGGGACATTATATAGATATATCACCTATGGCATATAGACATTGCATGTTTATTAAGATTAACATAATGAGATTTTTTCTGGTCTGTCATCCAGCGACTGTGTGTGTATGACAGCCATTGGTTGCTGTGGAGCTGCTTTGTACCCATCCAGCTTACTGTGTTCTCTTTTGCTTGTGCAAGTTTTCAGTGGAGTCCCCTGGGTCCTCCCCATCTTTACCATCGTGATGCCTACAATGATAAGTTTACCTCCTACTCTTGAGGGGGTGCCTCTAGTTTCTTTTGTTTCTAGAATTTCCAGAACAATACTAAATGAAAGTAATAATGACTTCCTTATTAGATTCCTGGTCTACAGGAGAATGCCCCTGGTATTTTCCCATTTAAGCATGAAACCAACTTCTGAGTTGATTCTGATATATTTTATCATTTTAAGGAAATAGCCATCTAGACTTAATTCATTAAGAGTATTTCTAATCACAAATGGATGTTGATTTTTATCAAATGTCTTTTCAGTTCCTTGTGAGTTTTTTTTATTATTTTTATTATTTTTTTTGAAAGAGTTAGAGGGAGAGACAGAGATCTTTCATGTACTGGGCCATTCTGCAGATGGCAACAATGGCTGGGGCTGGGCCAGACCGAAGCCAGGAGCCAGGAGCTTCCTCCAGGTCTCCCACGTGGGTGCAGGGGCCCAAGCACTTGGGCCAACTCCTGCTGCCCTCCCTGGCATATTCACAGGGAGCTGGATCAGAAGTGGAGCAGCCAGGACTTGAACCAGCACCCGTATGGGATGTTGGTGTTGCAGAGCCGTGTCTGTGCCATCAGGCCGGCACCATTTGTGAGGTGTTTATGTGATGTGTTCTCTCCTTTGTTTGACATTAAGATTTATATATAGATTACTAATGTTGAACCATCCTTTCTTTGCTGAAATAAATACCACTTGGTCATGATGTCTTTCTATTCTAATATACTTTTTGGTCCTGTTTGCTGATATTTTATTTAAGATTTTTGCATTAAATTTACAGGCAAGATTGGCTGAAGGCTCATTGACATCACATTTCTGTGACTTCTGTATGTGCTGACTACGCTAAATTAGGGCCAGTGCGTCTTCTGGCTTACTCAGCACGCTCCCTAGGAAATGGGGTGACTCTCTTGGTGTGAAACAGAATGGCAGTGTAGAAAATGGAATTAGGTCGGGGCTGGGCAGCTCTGGAAATAGTGCCTGGACCTGTCTCTTAGAGGAATGATGTGTTTCTCTCGGGTGTTCTTAGCCAGTATTCTAAGAACGGAAAGATTGTACCTTGCTTATCAGATTAATCTCCTTTATTTCCTTGCCCCTGCCCAGGCCGCCAAAAAAAGCACTCACATACACGAACTGACAGCATTATCTACACGTTTACCTCATAGGTGCCTGTCTCTAAACACTGGAAAAGAAAAGTGTTGCACTCATTCACATTGAAGTGCTTTACATGTGTGATCACTCAAGTAAAGCCAGGCTGGAATTTTAATTGTTTTGCATTTTTTACAAGACAGCTTTCCAAGTAAATTGATGATATATATAAACTTATCAGAGTATTTAAGTATTTAAGTGGCTTAGGGGCCATAAATTAATTTCAAGTCCTTACCTGTATGCATTTTTTTATACAATTTTAACTCTCATTTTCATTCTTGTGTCTAATTAAAACAGGCACCCTGAAGGCATCTCTTTTATTTCTGTCTAAACTTTTTATGCAGTGTAACGTACATACACTGCATAAAATCCACTGAAATTAAGTCTGTAACTGATGGGGTCTTGGAAAGTACACACTTGTGTCATCCTCTGAGGTCAAGCTATAGAATGTCACCAGCCCCCAGAGCCCTCCATCATGCTCTGTGCAGTCAGTCACCTTAGGTTACTTTTGCAGTCTGGGGGGGTTGGGGGAGGGGGCTTTTGTTTTTATTTTTTTATCTTATCAAACTTGAATCCTTCAGTGTTGTGGGAGCAGCATTCTCCAAAGACCCCATGCCTCTGGCCTCCAGTGCACTTGCCCTACACAATCTTAGCCTCTGGAGTGTGCTGGGAACATGACTATGAGGGATTTCACTCCATCCTGTGAGCAGGTTAGGGGACTGTGTAAACATAATTGAGTCCCTCACCAATTAACTCAGAGTTCGTCCAAAGGGAGGTTTCCCTGGGTAGGCCTAACTTAATCAGGTGAGCCCTTACTGAGACTTCCTGAAGTCGGGGATGGGATGAGAAGCCCGAGAGAGACCAGAAGCTTCCTCTCGCAGAGATAGGGAACCGGCACAGTGAGAGAGGGCGGGGGAGCAGACTCTAGGAGCTCAGACTGACCTGTAGCTACAGCGACTGAAGTCTGCCCGCAGACTCTGAGCTCAGAAGAGGGTCCTGAGCTACTGGTGAGCCCACAGCCGAGGACAGCCTGGCTGTAACCTTGCGAAGCCTGAGCTTCTGCCCCAAACAGCAGAGGTGATAAAAGGGCGGTGTGACATTTGTGCTGATTGATTGCATGGTTGAGTTCTGTGCCTGGCCCCTCTCGGTAAATGTGTGGAGCAGTTCTCTGCTGTTAAACACAGAAGTGGCTCCTCCTTTCCCCTGGCTACAGCTTGTTCCGTGTGTGAATATGTCCAGCTTACCTGTGCATCCTGGTCCTGGGCACTGAGGTGGTTTTCAGCCATTTTCACGGAGAATGATGCTGCTCTGAGCGCTCTGATGTGAGGGTCCTTCGGAAATCGCTCCTGAGCTGCCGGCCACACACAGCCAAGCCAGAGGGACTGAGGCAGGTACTTCCTGCTTAGTTAATGTCCTAAGACAGGTAGGCAGGGGAGGCACTATCCTTCAGTGTTGACAAAACCAACAGTAAATTCTTTGGGCAACCTGGAGCTTTCCCAGGCTGGTGCTCTAGGTGGGCCTGGTGTCATTTTAGGGTTGTGGTCTTGAGCTGTCAGAAATCATAGTAATGTTTCAGTCTTTTAATGTGGGGAAAAGAAGGTGGACACAATCATTTGGGTTGAGGGTCAGTTGCATACAGGCCAAGGTTGAGGCCTAGTTGAGAAGAGGGCTTGGAAGGGTTTGGTCAAGAAGAGAATCCTTGTAGGTGAACACCTAGGAGTGGGATTGCTAGGTCGTAGGGTAGGCCTGTGTGGTTGGTTTGAGGAGACACTGTCAAATAGATTTCTACAGTGGCTGTACCATACAAATACCCTCCAGCCGGGAATGACAGGTCCCCTTGCTCCACATCCTGGCTAATGCTCTGTAGTCTGTTTCGTTTTGTTGATGTTACTATTTTTATGGGTTTATGGTGATATCTCATTATGATTTTGATTTGTGTTATTTACCTGATAATCATGTTCATACCTTTCACGTGCTTATTTAGATAATCCCATCAGTGAAGTTTCTATTTAAGTCTTTGTCCACACTGTTATTGTTTTGTTGATCTAAGGAACTATGTTTTATGTATTGTTTAACTTTTTGGATTGACACATAGCATTTGATAGTTATGAGGTACTGTGTGATGTTGATTCATGTGTACTTTCAGCGGAGATCAGCTGTGCCCATCCTTCTTTCGTTGTGTTGTCAGCCCTTTCCTTAGTGATGGGTAATCTGTGTAGGTTATTAAAATTTCCTCCACTCTTTGGCTAATTTTTTCACTCACCAAAGGTGTCTTTTGATAAATGAAGCCAAGTTTATGAATGCTTTCCTTTATTTTTAACTATTGCATCCTGCTATGAAATCTTTTCCTACTCCGAAGTATTTTGCAGAATTGTGCAGTAGCCACTATTTTACCCTAGAAATACAGCCAGCCTGAGTGAGGAACTGACATTTGGTTTTTTAAATTTTAATAAATTGAAATTTAAACACTGAAGCAGTATAAAATGCTTTCCTGTTATACCCTGCTTTATCCTTTGAATAGATTATCTTTTATTTTAATCATGGAAAATTTAGCATCTGAACTGAAAATTTTTTTTAACTTTTATTTAATGAATGTAAATTTCCAAAGTACAGAATATGGATTACAATAAACTGAAATTTTTATAAGTCTAAAATATGTACCACATTGTGAAGACTTGATATGAATGAAGTAATGTAAAATATTTTATTAATAAGTTTTTCATTCATTACAGACTGAAATATTTTTTAAATCGGAGGTTAAATAAAATACATTAAATTAATTTTATCTTTTTTACATTTTTAGTGTGGAGGCTAGAAAATTTTAAATTACATGGCTATGTTTCTACTGCCCAACATTGTCATAGAAGTATTATTACTTTACTTTTCACAATTAAGTCCATGATCAGACCTAATAGTTTCTGTGTATTCTGTGAGGTGAAGAAAGATTTTTTTTCCATGTTGTTACCCAGTGTTTTTCAACAACATTTATTTAAAAGGCCTTCTCCTCCTTCCACTGTATTATAGTGACATTTCTGTCATTAATTAGGCAGATCTTTTTACTTTTAAATGAAAACTCCACAAGGAAGCTTCCAGATTCTTTGTTCCTTTTGAGTTCTATACATTTATTTGAGAGAGAAGAAGTGCTCCCACCTGCTGGTTACTCCCTAAATGCCACAGCAGCCAGGGGTTGAAGCAGGGAACTGTACTCAGTCCAGGTCTCACTGAAGTCAGCCCAACTGCCCCCCAAGGTCTGTATCAGGAGGAGGAGCTGGGGCCAGCCACTCCTATATGGGAAGAGGGCTACTTACCCAACAGGCCAAATATCCACTGCAGCACATCTTTTTTTGGACCTTCTGTTATACTGGTTGGTTTGTCCTAGCACCTGAGTCCCACTGTTTGAATTTTGTGGTTTGATAGCAAATCCTCACAGAGTTAATCTACTTTGTTCTTCAGGAGTCCCTGGGCCATTCCTAGCCTCTTGGATTTCCATTATGATTTATAGTATCAATTCATCAATGCCCATAAAAAGTATTTTCTGGGCATCTGTGCAGGAGTTCATTGAATCTATACATAAACTTGGGGAGAACGAACTGCATTGCGATGTGGAGTCTTCAAATCTATGAACATGATGCATCCCCGCTTTTATTTAGGTCTTCTTCAGTTTCTCTGAGTGTCTTGTACTTATAGAGATCTTGCACAATTTTCTTTAGATGTATTTCCAGGTATGTGATTTTTATTGATGTCATTATAAATGATTTTTTTGGCTAATTTAAAGACATTTGTTAGAATAATCTTCCCATCTAAGAACATACCATATATAGAATTTTAATCAGGTTTCAAAAAAATTCTTTACCTTTTTGAAAAATATTTTTATTTATTTGAAAGCAGAGTTACAAAGAGGCAGAGGCAGAGAGAGAGAGAGAGAGAGAGAGATCAATCTTCCATCCGCTGGTTCACTCCCCAGATGGCCACATGGCCAGAGCTGGGCCCATCCTAAGCCAGGAGCTACTTCTGGGTCTTGCACACGGGTTCAGGGACCCAAACACTTGGGCCATCTTCCACTGATTTCCAAGGCCATTGCAGAGCGATGGATCAGATGCTGAGTATCCGGGTCTCGAACTGGTGCCCATTTAGGACGCCTGCACTGCAGGCAGCAGCTTTACTCACTGCACCACAGCGCCGGCCCCAGAATGCTTTACTTTTGATGCCATTGTTTATATAGGCGTTCTGCATTCTTAAGGCTCATTTCTGGACAGTTAGTAGCTTTTGTTGACCTGTGAATAATTTTTTCCCCACTGTAGTTTTTAATTTGTTATTGTCAGTATATAGGAAGGTAATTTAAAAAACTTTTTGTTGGAATCTGATACGAGAAATAAAACTATGGATAAGCATAAAGCTTGCTAACTTCAGAACACAATCAGTCAGAGAAGGTAGATGAAGAAACAGAAGAGTTCAGGAACCCCAGAAGTCCCTGTTTCTCTCAGACCCTGACCCCATATGTCCATCACCCACTGCAAGGAAACCACTGTAGCGTACATTAGATCAGTGGAAAATTTACTTGCCAGTTTAATTCCACATGAGATTCATCCTTACTGTTCCATGTGGCTGAGTTGTATGCTCTCCTAGTAGACTATATTCCATTATGGGAACATACTATAATGTATTTATCTGTTTCGCTATTTATTGCCATTTGGATAGGGAAATAATTGAATTCAGCTGCTCTACCAAACGTATGTTATAATTTACATACAATAAAACTTACTCTTTAAATGTTTGGTTTTGTGTGTTTTGATGGTTGTGTAGACTCATGGTACCGCTTCCAATATTTCCATATTTCTTCATCCCAAAAGTTCTTTCATGCCTCTTGGGAATATGGAAAGGGAATTAATTCCAAACTCCTGGTAAATACTGATTTATTTTCTGCCCAGTAATGTTCCCTTTCCTAGAATGTCATATAATGGAATCATACAATGTGTTGTTTTTTTTTTTTAAATATTTATTGTTTACTTGAAAGGCAGAGTTAAAGAGAGGCAATGACAGAGATAGAGAAAGAGAGAGATCTTCCATCTACTGGTTCAATCTCCAGATGGTCAGGAGCCAGGAACTGCTCCGGGTCTTCCGTGTGAATGTAGGGTCCAAGGACTTGGGCCATCCTTACTGCTTTCCCGGGCCATAGCAGAGAACTGGATTGGAAATGGAGCAGCCAGGATTTGAACTGGCACCCATATGAGAAGCCAGCACTGCAGGTGGCGGCTTTACCCACTACACCACAGCGCCAGCCCCCAGTGGGTTGTCTTTTGCTGGCTTCTTTCACTTAACATAATGCTTTTGATGTTCCTATGTGTTGCATCTATCAGTGATTCATTTCTGTTTATTGCTGAGTCATATTTCATTGTAAGGGTGTGCCACAATTTGTTTACCAGTTGATAGACATGGGATTGAGTTCAGTTTGTTGGATATGAATCAAGCTGCTATGAACATAGATGTCCAGGTCTTTGTGTGAATACGTTTTCACTTAGCTAACTACCTAGCAGTGGGATTGTTTAATAATAGGGTAAGTACATGTTGAACTTTACTTTAAAAACCATGAGAGGGGCCGGTGCTGTGGTTCACTTGGTTAATCCTCCGCCTGCGGCACCGGCATCCCATATGGGTGGCGGGTTCTAGTCCCGGCTGCTCCTCTTCCAGTAAGGCTCTCTGCTGTGGCCTGGGAGGACAGTGGAGGATGGCCCAAGTGCTTGGGCCCTGCATCCACCTGGGAGACCAGGAGGAAGCACCTGGCTTCTGGCTTCGGATCGGTGTAGCTCCGGCCATAGCAGCCATTTGGGGAGTAAACCAAAGGAAGGAAGACCTTTCTCTCTTATCTCCTCTTGGATAGCCTCAGGTTTTTAGAAATCTTCAAACCACTTACCTTCTTCCAACTTTATGTTATTTACTGTTTATACATAGTTTAAGCCCTTATATGTCTTAAGTTATCAGTTTTCTCTTGGATTTTCACACATTTCCTATTTGGGGGATCCCCCCCTCCCCCGCAGCACCATGCTTGCATCTTGGATTGCTTTTCTTTGGCTAAAAAACTCATTTTTGGGAGTCTGCTGCTTTGATGTGAGTCTGCTGAAGAGGCATTCTCTTTGTCTGAAAACAGATCACTTTTGCCTTTTTTTAAAAAGATTTATTTATTTATTTATTTATTTATTTGAAACAGAGTTACACAGAGAGAGAAGGAGAGGCAGAGAGAGAGGGAGAGGTCTTCCATCCGCTGGTTCACTCCCCAGTTGCCCATAACGGCAACTGCACTGATCCAAAGCCAAGAGCCAGGAGCCTCCTCTGGGTCTCCCATGCAGTTGCAGGGGCCCAAGCATTTGGGCCATCTTCCACTGCCTTCCCAGGGCACAGCAGAGATCTGGATTGGAAGTGGAGCAGCCAGGACTTGAACCAGTGGCCATATGGGATGCCAGTGCTGCAGCTGGAGGACTAACCCACTGTGCCACAGCGCCGACCCCTGCCTTTGTTTTCAAAAGGCATTTCTTCAGGATATAGATTGCAAATTGGCAGTATTGTCTTTCCATCACTTGATAACATTCCATTGTCTTTTGGCTTCCATTGTTTCTATTGGAAGTCAGTTGATAGTCTTATTGCAACTTCCTTGAAAGTAAGTCATATTTCCTTGTTTCTTATAGTATGAACTTCAGATTTTCTTTTCTTCTAATATAAACATTTAAAGCCATACATTTTCTCTAAGAACTGATTTAGCTACATCCTAAAAATTTTGACATGTGTTTTAATTCAATCCAAATTGTTTTTAATTTTCTTTGTGATTTCGCCTTTAACTTGTGAGTTATTTAGAAATATGTTGTTTAGTTTCCAAATATTTGGGAATCTTCCTGGTTATCTTTCAATTAGTTATTTCTAATTTCTAATGTAATTCCCTCATGGTCAGAGAATATACTCTTATGATTTTTTTCTTTTCTCTTTAATATTAATATAAAGAGAACAGATTTAATGTAGTTCATATATACAGTTCTAAGAATATAATACTTCCTTTTATGATTTTAATGTCCTTTAGTGAGATTATTGTATAGCCCAGCATATTGTTTTTCTAAAGGAATGTTTCATGTGCATTTGAGAAGTATCTGCTGTTGTTTGCCAAAGCATTCTTTTTTTTTTTTTTTTTTTTTTTTTTTTGACACGCAGAGTGGACAGTGAGAGAGAGAGAGAAGAAAGGTCTTCCTTTTTGCCGTGGTTCACCCTCCAATGGCTGCCGCGGCTGGTGCGCTGCAGCTGGCGCACTGCGCCCATCCGATGGCAGGAGCCAGGTGCTTCTCCTGGTCTCCCATGGGGTGCAGGGCCCAAGCACTTGGGCCATCCTCCACTGCACTCCCTGGCCACAGCAGAGAGCTGGCCTGGAAGAGGGGCAGCCGGGACAGAATCTGGCGCCCCGACCGGGACTAGAACCTGGTGTGCCGGCGCCGCAAGGCGGAGGATTAGCCTAGTGAGCCACGGCGCCAGCCTTGCCAAAGCATTCTATGAGGTGAAGCAGAGCAAATTGTTTAATAGTGTTTGTAAGTTATGGACTTATTTTTGTTTATTTATTTGTTTATTTATTTATTATTTTTGTTTATTTATCAGTTACTAGGAGAGGATAGTTAGTACTGGCAACTATAATTTCTGAATTTTCTATTTATCCTTTCAATTCTGCTTTTGCTTCATATGTTCTGAGGCTCTATAATCATTGACAGACAACATTTAAAGTTGTTTTATCTTCCTGATAAATTTACCCATTTTATTACAGAATGTACATCTGTATCTCTGTTAATGTTTCCTGTCTGAAAACTAATTTAATATAGCTGCCTGACTTGCTGGTGGTTACAGTTTTCACACTGTAGTTTGTCTATCTTTTGCTTTGTTTTTAAGATACTTCATTAATATACAGTGCTGTGTACATCTTTAAGGGCACAGTGCAGTATTTCAACAGATTCATACAATGGAACTGAGCAAATCAGACAATCAGCATCTCCATGTCCCAGCCTTTGTCCTTTCTGGGGCCCACCAGTTCCTCTCTTGCAATTCTTTATACAGTATATAGTAGTGCATGGTTGTGATATCTAGTTGCCCCACTATGCTGCACAATACTAGAGCCTATTGCTTCTATTTAATTGTGTTTTGGTACCCATTATACAACCTGTCTCTTTCCCCCCCATCCCAACCCTTCCTCATCTCTATTAATCACTCTTAGAATTTCTATTAGGGCTGGTGTTGTGGCACAGCAGGTTAAGCCACTACCTGCAGTGCCAGCATCCCATATGAGCACGGGTTTCTAGCTGCTCCACTTCTAATACAGCTCCCTGCTAATGCGCTTGGGAAAGCAGCAGAAGATTTCCTGACAGCTTAGATCTCTGCCACCCACATGAGAGACACAGATGGAATTCCAGGCTCCTGGCTGAAGACTGGCCCTGTCCTGGCTGTGGCAGCCATATGGGGAGTAAACCAGCAGATGGGAGCTTTCTCCCTCTTTCTGTAACTCTGGCTTTCGAATGAAATAAATAAATCTTTAAAACATTTCATATAGACTTTTTTTTTAAAAAAAATCTCCACATATGAGAGAGAAAATAAAATATTTGTCTCTCTGTGTTTGACTTATTTAATATAATGACATCCAGTTTCTTCTATTTTACTGCTAATTGTCAGGATTTAGTACTTTTATGAGTGAATAATATTCCAGTGTGTGTGTGTGTGTATATATATATATACACACACACAATTTCCTTCACTCACTGATGGACACCTAGGTTAATTCCATACCTTGGCTACTATGAATGGTGCTACAGGGGCTGGCACTGTAGTTTAGTTAGCTAAGCCTCCACCTGCAGTGCCAGCATCCCATATGGGTGCTGGTTCTAGTCCCAGCTGCTCTTCTTCTGATCTCTGCTATGGCCTGGGAAAGCAGCAGAGGATGGCCCAAGTGCCTGGGGCTCTTCACCCACATGGGAGACCTGGAAGAAGGTCCTAGCTTCTAGCTTTGGATCAGCTCAGCTCTGGCTGTTGCAGCCATTTGGGGAGTGAACCAGCAGTTGGAAGACCTTTCTGTCTCTCTCTCTCTCTGGCTGTACTTCTCAAATAAGTAAAAATAAATATTAAATTTAAAAAATAGTGTTGCAAGGCCGGCGCCGCGGCTCACTAGGCTAATCCTCCACCTAGCGGCGCTGGCACACCGGGTTCTAGTCCCGGTCGGGGCGCCGGATTCTGTCCCGGTTGCCCCTCTTCCAGGCCAGCCCTCTGCTGTGGCCAGGGAGTGCAGTGGAGGATGGCCCAAGTGCTTGGGCCCTGCACCCCATGGGAGACCAGGAAAAGCACCTGGCTCCTGGCTCCTGCCATCGGATCAGCGCGGTGCGCCGGCCGCAACGCGCCGGCCGCGGCGGCCATTGGAGGGTGAACCAACGGCAAAAGGAAGACCTTTCTCTCTGTCTCTCTCTCTCACTGTCCACTCTGCCTGTCAAAAAAAAAAAAAAAAATAGTGTTACAATGAACATGGGAATCCAGGTGTCCCTTTGTTATGCTCATTCCATTTCCTTCAGCTGTGTACCTAGAAGTGGGGCTGCTGAGTCATCTATTTTGGTTTCCTGAGGAACTTCCATACTGTTCTCCACAGTGGCTGTCCCAATATACAATCCTACCAACAGCATATAATCCTTTTCTCCCCTGCTTGCCAGCATGTGCTATAGATTCTCTTTTTGTTAACAGCCATTCTAACTGGAGTGAAATGATATCTCTTTGTGGTTTTGACTTGCATTTCCCTGATGGCTAAGGATATTGAGCATTATTAAGTATATATTATTGGCCAGCGCCGCAGCTCACTAGGCTAATCCTCCGCCTTGCGGCGCTGGCACACTGGGTTCTAGTCCCGGGTGGGGTGCCGGATTCTGTCCCGGTTGCCTCTCTTCCAGGCCAGCTCTCTGCTGTGGCCAGGGAGTGCAGTGGAGGATGGCCCAAGTGCTTGGGCCCTGCACCCCATGGGAGACCAGGAGAAGTACCTGGCTCCTGCCATTGGATCAGCACGGTGCGCCGGCCGCAGCGCGCTGGCCGCGGCGGCCATTGGAGGGTGAACCAACGGCAAAGGAAGACCTTTCTCTCTGTCTCTCTCTCTCACTGTCCACTCTGCCTGTCAAAAAAAAAAAAAAAAAGTATATATTATAGCCATGTATATTTCTTTAGCGTAATTTCTGTTCAGATTCTTTGTCCCTTTCTTAACTAGATTGTTTGTCTTTCTGCTAGTGAATATTTCGCATTCTTTATACTTATTTTGGATATTAATCTTTGTCAATAAATAGCTTGCAAATCCTTTTACCCATTCTGTTGATTGTCTCTTTAGTGAGTTGATCCTTTCCTTTGCCTTACAGAAGATTCTTAGCTTGGTATAATCCCATTTTTCTAATTTTGCTTTTGATGTCTGTGCTTTTGCAATCTAATCAAAAAAGCCATTGCCTATGTCAATGTCTTAAAGTGTTTTCTTCTAGTAGTTTCATAGTTTCAGGTTTGTCATCTGTTTTGAGTTGATTTTTATTTGGGATGAGAGGTAGGGTCAAGTTTCAATCTTCTGCATATGGTTATCCAATTTTTCCAGCATCATTTATTGAAGAGACTATTCTTTCTCCATTTTGTTTTTGTCAAAAATCATCTGACTATAGATACTTGAGTTCGTTTTCTGGGATGTCTGTTCTGTCCCATTGGTCTTTGTCTGTTCTTGTGTAAGTGTCATGCTGTTTGGGTTGGGTGACTATAGCTCTGTGGCATATGTTAAAATCAAATGTTATGATGGCTCTAGCTTTGTTCTGCTTTGATTATTTGGGGGTCTTTTGTGCTTCCATGTAAATTTTAGGATTTCTTTTCTGAGTTCTGTCATTGGTATTTTAATAGTTACTGCATTGAATGTGTAAATCACTTCAGATATCATAGACATTTCATCAGTATCATTCTTATAATCCTTGACCATGAGTGATCTGTCCATTTTTGAACATTTGCCTTCTTTCATTTCTTTCTTCAGTGTTTTATAATTTTTACTGTTGAGGTCTTTCACATCCTTGGCTAAATCTATTGCCAATTTTTTTTTTTTTTTGTAGCTGTTGTGAACTTAGTGATGTCAATGCAGCATTTTTTTTTAACATTATTACTGAGGAATAATAAATTTACTTTAAAGATTTTTTTAATATTAGGAAGCAAAACAAAGTCAGAAGAAGCCATATCAGAACTGTTAGGTGGCTGCCTGATGATTTTCCATTGAAATGCTCGTAAAATTGTCATTGTTTTAATGAGAGGAATGATCAGGGGCGTTGTCCTATTGGAAGATTCTGTGAGAAAGATTACCCAGGGGTATTTCTATGGAAATGTAGCTAACTTCCCTAAAACGCTCTTAGAAAGCATCAGAAAGTCAGAAGGCAAAGTACCCCAAGTGTCCCAAAAATGTCATCCTGACCTTTGCTCTTGGTATGTCCATTTTTGCTTTGGCTGGACCATGTATAACTCGTGGTAGCCACTGCTTTGTTTGTGTTTTGTCTTCAGGATGGTATTGGTAAAGCATTTCTTCTTTGAAGAAATGCTTCAGAATTTTAATCCCTTATTTTTTAAACTATTTTATTTATTTGAAAAGTAGAGTTAGAGAGGGAGGATATCTTTCATCTGCTGGTTCACTCCCCAAATGGCCACATTGGCTGTGGTTGGGCCAAGCTGAAACCAGGAGCCAGGGGCTTCATCCAGGCCTCCCACACTGTTGCAGGGGCCTCAGGACCCAGGTTATCTTCCCAGGTGCCTGAGCAGGGAGCTGGATTGGAAGTGGAGCAGCTGGGACCATGATGCCCATATGAGATGCCAGTTTTGCAGGCGGTGGCTTCACTCATTATACCAAAACACCAGCCCCCAATCTTCTATATTTAAAATTCCTGTTGAATATCCTGCTCTTGTCTGCAGCTGGCCTGGGTGCAGTGGTTTCGGCACCCTTCAAGTGAAAGTTTGCTCCACCTTAAGTTTTCAGTCTCTGTAAGCTAAACCAACTGAAATGTCTGTGGTGTTGGCTCTTGTTTCTGCTATTAATCACCCAGCCTCTTCATTGAGGGAGTGAATAAGATTAATTTCTTCCTCCCAGATTAATGTAGATTCTCTACCACTGCAGCCTCATCTTCAACATCTTCTTGTCTCTTTTAAAAGTAAGTTGTCCATTTTTAAAATGCTGATTTCTTTGGGACATTGCCCCCATCAACTTTTCATAAAGCATCAGCAATTTTAGCATTCTTCCATCTGAGCTCACCATTAATTCAGTGATTGCTCTTGCTTCATTTTTAGCAGAATTCGTGTTTCTCGGATAAGAGCTTTTTCAAGTTAATGTCTTATCCTCCTTAGTGCCTCAAACTCGATCATTAAGACAGGATATAACAAGTCAGTAGGAGTTTATTTTGGTGGAAAAAAATTTAATTCATGAATGTATTTTTCATAATATGGCTTTTCTATAAACTTTTGGAATATCCTTATATACTTTTATTTCTTCCTCTTTTTTGTTATTTTTAATACATTTTTGCTTTAGTGTATGTTCAAAAACATTTTATTCATTTATTTGTATTCCTATTTCTATCTATATGTCTATATTACAAACCACACTAAAAACTAAGAAGAAAAAATATTTTATATTTATCATCTCTGAAATTATTCATTCTGCCTGGTATCTTGTATAGTTCTGCTACAGAACTTTTCAGATTTTTGCATGCATATCTGCTAGCAACAAATTGTTGGAAGGGTAGTTTTGCTGGATATAGAATTATAAGTTGGCAAGTTATTTTCTTTCAGTATTATGATGATAGTATCTCATTGTCTCTTATTAGGGTTCTTTGTTTCTCTATAATGTATCACTTTTGTCTTTTTTTTATATTATTTTGTTATTAAGTATTGTTGTTATTTGCAAAGCAGAGAGATAGAGTGAACTCCATCCACTGGTTCACTCCTCACATTCCCACAATGGCTGGGGCTGGGCCAAGACAAAGTAGAGAGCCAGGAACTCAATCTGGGTCTCCCACATGTGAGACAAAGAGTCAAGTACATGAAACATCACCTGCTGCTTTCCAGGGTCTGCTTTAGCAGGGAGCTGGAATCTAGAGGCAGAGCCCGGGTTTAAATCTAGGTACTCCAATATGGGATGCACAGGTCTTAACCATATCTTAAATGCTGGACCAAACACCTGCCCCTTCTTTGTCTGCTCTTAAGATTTTCTGTGTATGTGTTTTTTGGCAATAATGTGTCACCTACCTTTTTTGTTCCTGTCTCCCCGTCTCTTGTCCAGTCATACGTATTTTGGACCTCTTGATTTTGTCACTGAGGCTCTGTTCATTTTTCCATTTCACTTTTTCCTCTGTGCCTCATTTTTGATGATTCCTACTGCTGTTATTTAATTTCACTGATTTTTTTGCCTTTGCAGTGCTTAATCTGCTATTAAAATAGTCAGATGAAATTTTTACTTGCTCTTTTGTATTTTTAATTTTTAGGTTCTTTTTTATTCTTTGTATCATCTGTATTCATTAAGTTCATGTTTTATTTTAAATTTTTTGTTTAAATTGCTTTAATTGACTAAAGTTATATATATTTATTGTGTACAGCATGGCACTTTACAATGTCTGCATTGTAGAATGACACAAGAGAGCTGAAACTGATATGTGCATTATCTCACAAACTTGTCAGCTTTTGTGTTGAGAACACTTAGAGTCTGTTCTCTTAGCAGTTTTCCAGAATGCAAACCATAATGATGAACTCTAGTCATCATGTTGTACTGACTTGTTCCTTGTAACTGAAATGTTGTGTTCTCGCCCAGCATCTCTCTGACTCCCCAGCCCAGCCCTAGTCCCTGGTAAACACTCTGCTCTCTGCTTCCATGAGTTTCTAGGATTTCTTTTTGATAATGCATAATTAGTGTGTAGAAATGCTACAGATTTTTATATATTAATTTTGTAACCTGCAACTTTCAAACTTGTTTATTAGTCTAGCAGGTTTTTTTTTTTGGGGGGGGGGTTGGGGGGGGACATTCTTTTTAAACTCTTGAGTACACTTATAGTATCTATTTCAGGATTGTTGTGTGCTAATTCCATCGTATCTGTCATTTCTAGGTCTGATTTTACTCTCTAATTCTTCTCTTGATTTTCAAACTCATCCTGCCATACACACACACACACACACATACACAGTCATTGTTTACCAGCTGCTACACTATTAGGCATGAGGCAATTACACTGTAGAGTGTCTAGATTTTATTTCTATATTTAAAGTATGTTTAAATAGGGGCCTGTGTCATGGTGCATCTGGTTAAGCCACCCCCTGCAACACTGGCATCCCATATGAGCTGGGTTGAGTCCTGGCTGCTTCACTTCTGATCCAGCTCCCTGCTGATGTGCCTGAGAAGGCAGCAGAGGATGGCCTAAGAGTTTGGGCCCCTGCCACTCCTGTGGGAGACCTGGATGGAATTCCAGGCTCCTGGTTTCAACCTGGCCCAATCCTGGCCATTGCAACCATTTGGGAAGTGAACCAGCAGACGAAAGATTTCGTTCTGTCTCTCTTTCTCTCGCCCTCTCCCCCTCCCTCTTTGTGTAATTCTGCCCTTCAAATAAATACAATAATCTTTCAGAAAAATAAAGAAAGAACATTACCTAGGGAGTAAAGAATGTTTGGCAGGCAGTGAAGTCCCTTTTAGTTCGCTTTGTTCCCCTGAGGCTTGCGTTGTGAGCGGCATTGTTCAGGTATGTAATAGCCTGTACTCCAGGGCTGATCTGCCCCTGTTAATAAAGTGTGACTCTTTCATGGTCTCTGCTCAAGTCTCACATATTTGTTCCGCCCTGGCTGGGTAGAACTTGAACATTTCCCAGTCCTGCAAAAGCTTTGGGGATTGCTTGCCTGTGATTTCCCAGTAGTTTCTCCCCACCCTCATGGAATTTCTCTCTACCCATCCGTAGCTAACTGATAAGCAGTAGACTCACAGGGACTACCATGCTGTTTTTGCATAGCTCCTCTCCAGGGCTGTGCCCCGCACATTCCAGCTCCTCAGTGTGCCCCAAAGTCCCATCTCTGTCTTCGCTTCTCTCCATAGATACTTCCTTCCTGTGTCCACGGCAGTCTGTGGAGGGCCCGCAGGCAGAAGCCCACTGTACGTGGGGCTGTTCTGTGCTGCTTCTTGCCTCTGACACAGTTCTGTATTACCACCTGCCCCGATGTCTGGAAACAGATCCTCCATATACATTTGTCCTGACTGCTAGAGCTTTGTGGTTGAAGATCAATTCCAGAATCAGTCACTGCAACACTGGGGGAATGGAACAAAGCTACAAAGTTTCTAAAAACTGCAAACCGAAAATGACCTCCTCGAGGGTGAAGGAGAAGAGAATGAGGTGGCTCTATCTCTTTTCTCCTGCCAGCTTAACACATGCATTATATTTGGACACAATTTGTCCTCGATTTCAAGGTGCCATTGAATGGAAATATTTTTTGAAAGTTAAATTTCAGCTTTAGGTTTGTATTTACTTCTTCCAGGACTGAAGGGTAACTAGGCAGTTTTGCTAATCTTGCAGTGTTGATACTTTGATGGATGATGCTGATGCTGATGACGATAAGGCTTCCTCCTGCACACACAGTGTACTGGGTGCTGTGTTGGGCAATTTATGCCGCTTAGCATTGCTCCTTCCCAGCAACGCTGCAAGTTAGAAATTGTGATTCTGAGAAATCAGGGAGGTGCAGTGAGTTCCTCAGGCTCACACACTCCAAGGGCGTGCTCAGACTCTGAATTACTCCATGGCATTTAGTGGCTGCAAGGAGGCCACCACCCCAGTTCAGGCCTAACCACGCCTCCTCCCATGATGGTGCCCTGGCCTGATCCAATCTTCACCTGAGCTTTCCCATCTGGCAAATTAAAGCGGAAAACAGCAACCTCCCTCCCCGGAGTGGCTGTGTTACTATATACATGTTTGGCATTATTTTGCTTCAAATAACAGCATATGTAAATGGGCTCCTGGAGGTTAAAATTACCCTTCTTTTGTAAAACTTGGCCTCTCCCACTGGGGTGAATACTTTCAAATTATGGAGGGAAGAAGGCAGGGTGGAGAAAACGTGAGTTGAGCTGGAATTGCTTTTCCACCCCCTCCCTCTCCACCCCTCCTCACCACACACTCAGCATGTATTTCTATTCACGTCCAAGCTGCCAGGGCAGGGTAAGGGTGGTCACCGTCCTATGTCCTATCCTGAATTCGTAACAGGCTCTCACGCCCAGTGTCTACAGTGGCTTAGTCCAGATATCCGTCATTGACTCTGCATCAGGTTGATGTGTAGAAGCAGATGTTCTCACTGAGAAGGATAAAAGCTGCCCGCAGCACCTGGAAGACCTTCTCTCACGTGGTCCCCAGCCAGCTCGCAAGGAGAGTTTGGTTGGCATGGGCACATTGCGACCGTCTACCGCGTGTGCCGAGGCTGGCGTATCCCCGCCCCCCACTATGGCTGTCCCGTGGGCCCTCCATTGTTGAGCCTTCCCTATCTTGAACTGCCTTTCCTGGCACCGGGATCATCACTTCAACAGTGTGATAATATCTGCAAGTTGGGAAAATAAAAGTGGCATTTGTTTAGCCATAATTAATGAAATATTTATGTTGCATGAGACTATGTGATAAAACCTTGGGCTTAGAGTCCTTTTGCTTCTGATTACATTTGGGAGGTTTTTTTTTTTTTTTTTTTCTATGACCAGACATTCTGACGCCAGCTCTTTTACACTGAGCAGATGTCATGTAGTAAAAATGGGTGCCAGATGCTGTGAGCCGCAGAAGGGCGATTTGTTTAAGAGCTGGCTCTGACTTTTTTTGCATTCAATTACTCTGCAGAACGAACGTTACACAAGCATTTAGGTAACTCAGCTAACTTCAGACATGCATTTTAATAATGGATTTCATCTCTGAATGCATTCTAAGCAACACACCCTATAAATGGTGTTTAAGGAATTAATTGATTTCTGCATAATACCTTTTTCTATTCTTAATGTGAAAAGAGAGCTGCAAAGCCCTTGGCAGGGGTCCAGAAATGTAATTAACGTGGAGGGCCAAATTTTCAGTTGCCCTTAGGTACTGCTGCCTCACGCTCCTGGCAGGTGCAGTGAGGGGCAGGCAGGGAGAAAGGGAATGGGGAGAAGTGGGGAGGAGGGCGAGGCAGCTTTGGGTCGTGGAGCAGGAAAAGAAGCTAGCAGTTCACTGAGTCCTTCTGTTCCCATTTCAGGCCCCCAGCGCATCCCTGTCAGAGCACAGGTGACGGAGGCTCCCTCTCCCCCGTCTTCTACCACCTCCTCCTCTGGAGATGAAGGCTCAGGTTCCGAGCTCTCCTTGCAGGCAAAGGTAACAGCGCTTGGAAAATCAAAGAGGGCCTGGGCGGGTGGGGGCCGTGGACCTTCCAAACTGCAGACCCAGTGCAGTGGGTTTCCTAGGAGGATTGTGTTACATTGCATCTGCAGCCCTTCTTTTCACCTGGAACACCCCCCCGCCAGCCCCCCCCCCCCAAAAAAACTTTCTCAGCGACTCAGATTGGGGAGGGACGATACAGAGACAAATATACTTAAAGCCATTTGGTGACTGAAGCTCTTAAAGCGGATTTAATATGTAGTCCAATGAGCAAACCATTGAAAAAATCACAGCAAGCAGATGCGTATTTCCCCGAGGGAGACACAGCTTCATTTAAGAAGCACTAGAGGCAGATTGCATGGAAAATGTTATGTTTATTCTAATCAGGAGGATGAAATGAAGCATGCAGTTGCATCGAGACGCAGATAGTCCGAGGAGCCCCCCGTGGAAGGGACCTGCCCTGTGCCTGCTGGGGCGCCAGCAGTCCTCTTTGCTTAGGGAACGTTGGTATTTCTGGAGGACCCTTGACAGCCCTCGTGCCCATAGACGACAAACACAAACTTGGCTGCTTCCCTGTCGGCGTGTCTAAGTGTACACATCTAAAGACACAGAGAGAAGCAGCCCTCGACCAAAGCCAGCTGCTGTGTTCTTTGTCTACTGGGGCTGGAGCCTTTCCACCAGGGCTGCGGGAGGGAGCTCAATGGCTGGACCCAGAATGCTTCCCGGGTGGACAGAGAAGTGGTTCACTACTCTGGCAGTGTTTACTTTTTGGAGCACTGAGGATCTGGAGAGGAAGGGGGGGAAGACCAAGTGTGTTTACTCAGACTCAACTTTTCCATATCTGGCATTAGGAGCTTTGGCGTCATCTCAAATCGCTCAGGGGTTCCAACTCCCCATGGCCCAGCTCAGAACACTAGGAACAAATCAGAAGGAAGCTGGG